>NC_031776.1:2127629-2147942 GCF_001522545.3 Parus major
CATCCATCCATCCATCCATCCATCCATGGCTCTGCAGCCTCTGCTTGGTGCAGCCAGCCCTACATTTCAGTGGTGGACTCCATCCCCTTGCCTGTGGGGTCCCACAGGTTTACTGGAGGTCCCAGAGAAGATCAGGCCTGACCTAAGGCACCAGGCTAGGATTAAAACCTATTTAATGACCATGAGGTCTGTGCAGCTCATGTTTGGAGGTGATATTTTCCCCAGAGGTGTCAGGCCCAGCAAGACCCCTGGGTTTTTTCTGGTGCTGTCCCCAAGCCCTTTGCTGCTGGCCCAGGGATGCTGTGACGGGGACACACATCAACAACCAAATCCCTTCTCTCCTGCAGTCACATTGGAGTCCTCAGCAGGGCTCAGGAGACTTCACAACCAAGTCACTGGGGCCTGAAAGAGCCGGGGATGAAGCTGGGGGTCACCTGCCTCCTGTGGCTGCTGCTCATCTGCCTGACCCTGCCTGCCACCCATGGCCGCGTTCTCCAGCGCTCCATGGAGATCAGGAGTAAGGAGAACATGAGTAAGGGACTCTCCCCAGCCAACCCCCTGCCTCCAGCCCCCTCTGCATCCCCAGGCTAATCTGTGCTTGTGCAGGAGCACAGGTTTGCTTTGAAGCGCCCTTTGCAACAGCTTTTATCCTCCTCATCGCCCTTCCCTGCTCCCCTGGTGTTCCCCAGCCCCTCTCTCGGGGGCACAGCACCCTGTCCCCTTCTGTGTCCTCCAACCCCGCGATGGATTCTCGGCTTTTCCCTCGCAGACCCGGACATCGACCCCTCGTGGTACACGGGCCGCGGGATCCGGCCGGTGGGGCGCTTTGGGAGGCGACAAGCCCTGGCTGGGGACCCCCACCCCGGCTGCTCCGCCCCACACCTGCACCCCCACGCCCCACAGCAGGAGCTGAACCCCTAAAGTGGAGCTGGCAATAAAAACCCTTCTCCTCTCACCCCTGTGTCCCAGCCTCTCTGTTCCAAAGCGCAGCGCGGGCGGGCAGGGCGGTGTGACCCCCAAATTTATATGTTCACCGTGGTTTTCTGGCAGTGTGTGCAGTGTGACAGCCCTTCCTGCTCAGGTTTATCCCCTCACAGACCAAGAAACACCCAGCTCAGAGGGACCCCTTTCCCAGGTGTATCCCCTGGGGTCCCACAGCATGCCAGCACCCAGGGGTGCCCCCAACACCTTCATTTCCATGAGCTGGAGTCAGAAACAGCCACCTCATTTCTGTGGAGCTGGGGTCAGAAACTCCTGGGGAGAATATGATGCTCTGTCCAGCACACTGCCATGCCCCAAAAACCTCAGAGACTGCTGCCCTGCTGACAGGGTGAGTGGTGCTGCCTCTGGAGAGAGCTCAGGTGGTTTTCTCTCCTCTTCCAGCCAAGGTGAGTTCCCACAGTCGACTCATAATTGTGTGAAGAGGAGACCCAGGAAAGCACAGGGCACTGTGACACCACACATTGGCTTGCTAATTGCTCCCAAGGATGGCCTGTGACCCCTGTAATGGGGTGAGGAGAGCACTGGCTCTGGTCCCTGGCACCTCCTGTGGTTCCCTGCAGGCTGACATCCAGGATGGAAAGAAAGCCAACACACCTTTAGGGCAATATTCTCTTTGCTTGCAGCCTGGGTGTAAAACCAGCAGGATCTTTGCTTCAGGAAATTAAACCCTCCCTTTCCAGGTGGAAGGGGAGATGGAGGAGGTGACAGCTGGGGGTGAGGGGATGTCACCAGTCAGGGCTGGTGGCAGTGCTCCTGGCAGGTTGTGCTTTACTCTGGAAATGGAAGATTGCTGAAAGAAACCCCTGTGCTTTATCTCCTGGCTAAAGATGGTGCTAAAGGGTTGAAGAGGACCCATGTACCCAGGATGGACTCTGAAGTGGCTTTGAGAGGGAGGGTGGTCAGGCTGAGCTGTCCCTGCAGTTCTGAGTCCCCTCCTGGTTTGTCTCTGCCCCTGGTGGAGGTTGGGTCCAGCCCTGCTGAGCGCAGAGCGTCGCGTCCTCAGCTCCGGCAGCACCGCGTCCTCTCCCCGCTCCCCCTCAGGTCCACAGTCGACCTCCCATGTAGGGGTGGCTTGGATGCCTTCTCTTCTTCCCTCCTCAGGAGCTCTTGGACTGGGAGGAAACACAAGGCAAAGAAGGGCTCTTTTCTCCTGCCAATGGTTAGGATGCAGTGGCTGCCCCGTGTCCCACCCCACAGCTCCCTGAACAGTTAACTGGGGACACCATTGCACCTAGACTGGATACCAGTGCAAAATAAAATTGTGGCTCTGAGAGAAGGCCTGAAAGGCCTCTCTGACATTGGAATATCTTGGGATGGATCTGTCCATCCTTCTGCCTTAAGGGGTGGTGCAGGCTGGACTGGTTGGGAGGAACATCTCAGCGACAAGTCGGAGCAATGAAGGGGCTGAGCCTTTCAGGGGGTCAGGACCATGGTTCGGCTGCCTCTGCTCTCACCTGCAGCCATCCCATAACTCACCTACAGCCATGAAGACATCATTTACTTGATGGTTGGATTTTGCAGATGTCTCCATGAACAGGAGGCCTTTTGTTCGCGCAAGCTCTTCCCCCTCCTAAGTGGAAACAAGCCGAGTTATTCCCCTGCCCCCTCTGGGGCTGCTTGTTCAGTTTTATGGTGGATTTCATGGTGGGTCAAAATTGTACAGGGACTTTGGAGGTGTCTGAAAATCTCTTAAACTCTTAGCTTTCCTTGGAAATTTTCCTTGGATGTAACCCAGTGCTTTCTGCGAGGGGTGATGAGGGAACCCCAGGCACTCACCTCAGTGGTGACCTCTCGCTCAGTAGCAAGGTCTGTCTTGTTTCCCACCAGAGCAATCACAATTTCATTGGGAAGGAATCTCTTCTCCAGCTCCTCCAGCCACAGCTTTGCTCTGCTGAGTGTTTGCTGGAGAGGTGGAGACAAAAACACCCAGTGATCTAGTTTTGATTTAATCCCTTTGCCTCAGACCAAGCAGGCTGGGTGGCAGCAAACCAAAGAGAGTGGGGAGGTTTTGATTGCCCCTCTCAGGGAAACAGGTCACCAGCACTTAAACACATTTAGGGATAAATCATCCTTGGATGGGATTCATGCCAGCAGAAATCAGCCCTGGGTGCTGGCATGGTCCTGCCAGGGGCCTTACCTTGTTAGCAATGTCATAAACGAGGAGGGCAGCATGGGCATCCCGGTAGTACAGGTGACAGACACTCTGGTACTTCTCCTGGCCTGCTGTATCCCAGATCTCAAACTTGACAATGGCCTCATCCAGGTCGAGTGTCTGTGTGAAGAAGGAGCCTGCAGACAAGATGCAGGGTGTGTGTTCACTTGGAGCAAAAGAGCAGGGGGCTCAGACCCATTGCCCTGGTGCCAAACCCACCCCAAGGCTCAGTGACGGTGTTCTAATGCATCCAGGGGTGACTTCTTGTGACTGGCACTGGGCTGATGTGGCCCTTCCTGGCAGCAGATTTGGGTGGATGACACCAGGTTTGATGTTGGATAACTCCAAGTTTTGCAGAACAGCCCCCAGAGAACTTTTGGGTCAGAGCTGTGAATGGGAATATCCATGGAAAGAGCTCCCACTGGAGGGGAGTCCCCATCCTCTCCTCCAGGGAGCAGATGGCTGCTTGTGGACCAGTCAGGGATTAGGCAGAGGGACAAGAGGAGAAGCTCCACTTTGCTCTGCTCCACCAAGGTGGCTCTTCAGCTACAGGTGGGATCACAGCCTCTGTGCCTGCCGTGCCTTCTTAAAGCAAAATGCAGGTGCATCACACAAAATGATGATATATAATGTCTAGGTGCTGTAGGATGTAGGCAGGGAGATTTGAAACTAGGTGATCTTTAATGCAAACCGTTCTAGGAGACCCTCCTGGGGTGCCTGAATAGCTGGGAGAGCAGCACAGCATGCAAAGAGCAGATGGGCTGCACAGTTTACTCATTTTGCTGCTCACCTGCCTCTAAAAAGCAGCACAAAGCTGGACTTGTGTGATGTGGATGTGGCTTTGCTTGTGGCCTGGTGCTGAGGAAAAAGCTTGCAGAGATGTGAAGGGGGAGGTTCTGGCTTTGGGGTAAATCTGCACCGTGTTCCAAAGTGGGTTTGTGCTATTGCAAGATGGACCAAGCAGCTCTCCTGCATCCCACTGGTCTCTTGTGGAGAGCCATAGAGCTGCTGGAGCCACTCACTCACATCCCACAGTTGGCAGCAGCTCCCTGAAGTCGTTTCTCACGTATCTGTAGGCCAGGCTTGACTTGCCCACGGACATGCTGCCCAGCAGGACCACCTTGTACATGTAGGAGGGACGAGGCCGCTGCGGGGAGGTGCCCGATGTCACCGCCTGTGCCATGTCCTGCAGGGAAACCAACTCTGTTCAGTGGACATCTGCAAGTGATCCCAGGATCAGCTGAGCCCCCTGCAGCAGCTCCTGGGCAGGTGGCACTTAACTCCAAAATAGGCTGGAATAAAATCAAAATCATTAATACCATAAGTGACAAATTTAATGCATCGAAGCATCTGCCACTGACAGTCACATCTGCCACCGACAGTCACATCTGCCACCGACCAGAAGGTGGAGATGTTTAGGAAGAAACTCGATGCCAGAAGCCTCCTTGGATGTAGGGAAGGAGATTGAGGCATTTCCAGGCAGAGGGAAATCCCTTCTGGCTGTTCCTTGCTCTCCAGGACACCTCCTTCCTGAGTCGTGGTGAAGAGCTTAGGCTGAGGTCTCACATTTATCCTGGTTAAAGTTACATCAGGAGAGCCTCAGGAGCGAGAGGTCCTGGCCCAAGCAGCCCTGAGGAGCACACAAAGAGGATGGAAAATGCTCCTGCACCCTGGGCAAAGAGCCCCAGACAAACTGAGCCCCTGGAGTGCCACCCCATGTCACCTCAGAGTGTGACTGCACCACCCTGCTGTGCCCAGGGATGGCAGGGAAACACAGACCCAGTGACAGCCACTGCCTCAAACCTGGCTCGAAGAGAGCTGCTGCAGAGCCTTGGCTCTCCCCTGGTCAGTGGGTGCCCTCCTGGGTGTCACCCGTGTCCCCTCCTGCCAGCCCTGAGGCAAGGAAGTGCCTCTTCCTTGGGGCAGCAAACCACACTTTGCCTTGCTTCTCCTGGCAGAGCTCCTCCTCCAAAAACACTCAGCTGTTAAGGACAGAGGAGAGTTCACAGGGTGTTGGACTGAGCAGGATGCCAGACTGAGCTCTGCTGGAGTAGGGGGCTTCCCTCCACGTGGTGAGGCAGACAGCAGGGGTCTGCAAGGCTTGTAATGAAGAATTGCTGCCATTTCTTCCTGGGCCTCAGGAATTTGGCTTTGGAACTTGGCTGGCAAGCGAGAAGGGCCTTTACAAAGACACCTACAGCAGCACCAGTGATGGAGCGCCCCGCTCTCTGCATTTCACTCCCCTGACAAAAGCCCCTTGTTCCTGTGAGCTGCTCATCCCACGTGCCTCCTTTATTTTGCCTGTCCTCCCTCTGCAATCTGGCAGGCTCCAGACCTTTAATTCTTCATTAAGGCTGTCATTAAGAGCGCTCCTTGGCTGAACCCAGGTCTGTATCTTTAGATCCAAGTAGTTTTTCTGCTGGGTGAGGCAGGTTTTAATCCCCTCAAAAAACACAGGTAACATCACCTCCCCCAGCTCATGCAGCCCTGTGATGAAGAGCAGGATCATAGTTTGTGCAGCACAGCTAGTTAGTCATATTTTTCAAGCAGGAAAAAGATAAGCCCTGTGGCACAGCATAAATGTTCTCCTTAGGGTATTGATTACACATTTTCCTCTTTGTAGGCTGGAAACAAGACTGCCATCCATCCTGGGCACTTATTGTCAGTGATAAGCCATAAAACTCTCTAGAAGCTGCTTGAAAACTACCCAAGGTTGTCTATATTAAACACAGTTTGTCATCATTTCCCTCTGCTGCTCTCTGCTCAGCCTTAGGAAGATGGGTTGATGCTGGAACAAAACTCACCTGAGATTTACTGAGTAAATGAGTTTTGCCAAAGCTCACTTGAAACAAATTTTTCCCCCATGTTAAGAGGCAGAGGGTGTCTCCCTTCCAACCTGAGGAGGATGGCAAGGAAGCAAAACAAGTGGCTTTGTTCTGATTCAGTGGAAAACAGGATTTGAGGGGAAATGGTGGGAGCTTCATCCTTTTTTTTTTTTTTTTTGGTTGGAAAAGGAGAGTACAGAGTAAAACCCTGCACTTGTTGGATAAGGGACTATGGGAAAAGCATCAAGCTATCTACTGTCATCAATCTGGAGAGCAGCCTGGGCAACAGCTGAGGTGGTGCAGGTCCTCTCCTTGTGCCAGGAGGCCACACTGAGGGGCAGGGAAAGCTCAACCTGCTCAGTAGTCAGAGAAAATAAACCAATTTATCTTCAATCATCTGTAAAAACCCTGCTGGTGGATTTAGTCTCCAGGTACAGCTTAATATTTTGTGGCAGCTGTGTCTAGTGGCTGATATTAGGGGCAGGCTTGCTTGATCCTATGCTTGTCTTGAAGGTGAGTTCCCAAAGAGCCACAACACCAATCATTTCTCACTAGGAAATTGTGTTCAGCATTTTAACCTGGGCTGGAGGGATCCTGCTGTATTTCTTGTCAGGGGATAAGCCTTTTACTTCCAAGGGAAAGCAGTAATAAAAGAAAAGTCATGCATACCTTTGGGTATGGAGTCACTGAGAAGTCTTGTTTAAAACCCTGTTTAGCTTCCTGGGAAATTAATGTTGTTTAAGTGTAATGATGTCTAACTGGTGGCTAAGCTTTTCTAGGTCTTAATACCATTAAAAACATTTGCTGAGTTTCTGCAGGGGTGCAAGAGTGAACCAGAACAAAAATTACTGAACACCCCAGAAAAATTACAAGACTTCAATGCTTAACAGTGTAAGTCTGCAGTATTTAACTCTGCAGGTTTTGGACACAACATTTCAGGTTCTTTCAGATTTAGATACTTCATTTTTCCTCCCCCTCACAAGATAGTTGTCATGCACCTACCTCTCCAGTTAACTTCTAGCATTCAGCTCAAAGCTCTCTGCTTTTGGGAGCCTCCTCCTACCTGCTTAAACTCTGGCTTGAATAAGAGAGTGGCCACTCAGAAAGTTCAGGGTTACCAGGGGATACAAAAACCCCAACTGCAAAGACATAATGTGCAAACATTAGATTTACACAGAGGTGATTTCTCAGAGCAAGCAGCTGCCCTCCAAGTGAAGGGGAAGGGAATAAGGATCATTAACCACACAGGGAAGTAAGGCAGCAATAAACGGGACCGCCCTGAGCTGTGGGAGAGACCCAGAGCTCTGCTGAGCCCTTCACAACAGCTCTGGGGGGATGGGGGTAGGGCAGAGGGCTTCCTAAAACCTCTTCTCTTTGACAGGGAGTCACTGAGGACCGTGCCACCCCTTGTGCATCCTTCGTACCTTGAATGTGAGGCTGCTCCACGAGGATGAGAGAATTTCCAGAGAACTTCCTCCTGGAAGAGGCACCTTGGAGGGGGCTGGGGGCCTGTCCAGTGGGGAATTCCTGAGCAGAGGATGCCTTTACCTTCCCAAAGCCTTGCTGTGCTGCCAGGGTTGCAGTCCGTGTGTCAGGGGTGAGAGGATGACGGCCCCATCCGTGTGTTCCAGCCTCTCCCTGCCGGCAGCAGCTAAAAGCGAAAGCACCGGGAGCGGTGTCAAAGGTAGAGGGAGGCAGGCCCAGATCAGTGAACCTTAGACCTGACATCAGGTCTAAGGTCTGGCAGCCAGACAAGATGACAGGAGGCTGCTGTCACAGGGCTCATGCCCCCAGGGCCCCTCCATCCTTCCCTCCCTGCTTCCCACACTGGGGTTTGGCCATGGACAGACAGATGGATGGATGATGGATGATGGATGGATGGATGGATGGATGGATGGATGGATGGATGGATGGATGGATGGATGGATGTGTGGGGCTTTCCCCTTGTCTTGGTTTCCAAGATCAGCCCAGCTGCCAAGGAAATGGGGGTAAAACCCCCTCAGAACCCCCAGGGTTTGAGGATTAGGATGAGTGTGGCTGGTGTCATGGCATACACAGGATCTGTCCTCTCCGGATTTTTATAACACGGCAATTCCTGCAGATGAACATTAGACCTGGCTTTGGTCTTGTGCCAGGCACGGGCTCAGATATCTCAGGTTTGGGATTACAAGGGGGATTTGTTTTATGGAAGAAGACACTCCCACTTCTCTGGCAAAATTCTTCAGCTGCAAAACAGCTGCTCCTGAGTTTGGGAGGTACAAAGTGAGCAAAAACTGAGCATTTTACTTCCTTTTAATTAAGGTAATAGCTGGTTACCCCAGCAGCTGGGGCTCAGTGTTTTGAAGAAGGCTGTTCTTGTTTAATATCTTGAGAGAGAAATCTCAGCACATTACATTGCATTGGGATAATGGGTCTGGAGTGAGAATGGGAAGATCTGATAATTAAACATCTGATATGATGATAACACTGTGTTTCTGTCACTCCTCTTGTCACAGTCAATGCCTTTCCTTCAAGTAAGATGCCTGGAAGTGAAAGAGACTTAACAAAATCTGGTCCTAATGGTTATAGGGAACAGGGTGAAAAGCAGAACTCCTACAAGAAAGCTTAAAAACAATATAATCCTAGTTTTGAAATGAAAAATGTGTCTTGTGACTTCCAAGGCCTAAGCACAGCAGTTCAATTACTTGCCATTTCAATGATGAAAAGCCATGTACAGTTTCCCTTCCCAGGCTCTTCCCATCAGCTCTGCAGAGGCTAGAGCTGGATTTGGGGATCCTTTGAAAACAGTTCCTAACAACCCTATGAATATATATGTAGTTTTTCCAGCCCAGAAGCAGTTTAAGGTGCTCCTACACCTTTCTTATAACTTGTTTCCCAAAGAAGCTGACTTAAAGCCTTATTTTTTTCTTTCTCTAGGGCTTTGGATGAGTCAGTCCTTCAGTGGGAGTCTCTGTGACCCTGTGCACAGTTGCAGTGGTACAGCAAGGGGGTAGGAAGATGCTTCAGGGTTTTGGAAGGGCTGAGTGTGGATACCTTGGGCTGGGGATGCTGGAGCAGGAATCCTTGCCCACAGCAATGATTTTACCCACTGGTTTGGACCTACAGGCTCTGGTAGCACCATACATTTAACCTAAGCATGCAATTCTTAGTAGGAAAAAAGGCTGGGAGGCTTTGAAGCCTGATGAAAGCATGGCTTTGTCACTGCTAAGAGAAACTTCATTCCCAGTTTGTGCTGCTCTGTTATTCTCATACCAGTCTCCTCTGCCCCAGCAGATGTCACATCTCAGAGGCCTTTGTGCCTCTGAGAAGTGGTGGGGATGAGGTGCCCAAAGTGCCATGGTCTGGCTGTAAATGCCTTGGAGGCCTCCAGAACCCAGGGAAGTGAGTCCCTTGTGTGGGAGAATGTCCCCTGGAAGGCTCTTCTGCAGCTCCTGCTGAACCAGACCCCACTAGAGGGCACAGCTCAGCTAGCATTTAAGACAGAGAGGATGCTGCTGCCCAGTCTCATTTCTGAGCTGGACAGCCAAACAGACACCAGTCCATGAGAGATGGGCTGAAGTCTCCTTCCAGCAGTGTGGATGGACAGACAAGCTTCTCTGTTCTTTGTGCTCCAAACAATGGGAATGTGAACATCTCTGACAAGCACTGTTGCAGTGCCAGGAAGACAGAGGTTTTTCCCATGTGTCTCTGTCTGCTTGCCTGCTTCTTGTGAGGGGAAATATCCAGGGTGCTGAGGATCAGACCTCCTTCTGATGTGGTGGCAAATGGAGACTGGTGAGTGGGTGGCAAATGGAGACTGTGGCTGCATGGATACTGGATGGGTAGAGCACCCAGAGCATCCTGCACAAACCTAGAAATGTGCTTCTGCAGTGAAGGGTTCCTCACCTGAAATAAATTTTAAAACTGGGCATGGGTCGTTTTTCCAAGATTTAGGGCCTGCATTTCATTTTACGGTCACCTGGTGTAATTACATCATGAATATTTGGAGGATGGGTTTGGCCACAGGAGTGGTGTGGATCAAATCCACCTGGAGCCCCCTTGTAGACTTTTCCCCACGGCTCCACCTCAGCCTTTTTATTTGATTTTTAACTGTGAAGGAAAGGCTGACACGTCACTGATGCACAAGAATTCCAGATGACATCAAAATAAAACTTCTAAGCATGCAAGAATAATTCCAATAATCTTGTATTTTGGCTCTGCCTGCTGTGTAACCTTGAGCAGGATGTCTCTCCTTCCTCCTTTCTCTGAGTTAAAGGAGGCACAAGCACAGAGATCTTTGTGGGGCAGTTTAGAAACTCCTGGAGGGTTCTTTTTCAGTGGTTGTGTAGCACTTGATTCTCCCTGACTGTGAGGAAGCATCGATACAGGCACTGTAAATCTTCCCTTGCTTAAGGAAGAGCGGTTGTGTGGGAAAGGCAGCAGAATAAAAACACAATCCTGAGCTGAAAACAAAGACAGAAACCTCAGGTTTGCCTCTTGTTTGCTGTCTGCCTGTGGGAAGAGTTATTTTTTTTCCCCTGACTTGTTTCTCCCTCTCTCCTTGAGCTTATCCACATGGATTCCATGTGGAATCCATTCCTGGTGGTCCCTGTGCAGGCAGCTCACTTCAGGAGGTCTGCTCACTGTCAAGGCTCCCACACTATTGAAATGATGCTTAGGCTTTGTATTGCTCTGAAATTATGCTCATCTTCATAATTTTTGGTCCTCTGAAGTCCCTGAATACCACAAAATCTCTCCTGATGGGTCAGTTTGTATCCAAAACACTCTCATTTCTTATTTTTTCAAGAATAAACACCTGAAAGCACGGTCAGCAAAATAAATTCAAAACAATCTCTCCATCCAGAGGTCACAACAAATGATGTTCTCAAAACTGTTTGCCACACCTGTGCTGTTAAACGTGCCATCCCTTGTTTGTGTGCTGGTTTTCATACAAAACATGGCTAAAGAGTTAAATCACAAAATGGAAATGCTGGAAGCGTCCCAGTCTTTGCTGTTTCTCCTTTTCTGTGTGTGATGAAGTAATGAAAACCCAGGGCATTACACTGATGATCATAAAGGCAAGATCTGTCATCACTGCCATGGAGAATTAAAAGATCATTTTGTTTTGAGAGGATCAAGGGTTGTGCCTTTGCTAATGGAAAAAAAATAATTAAAACTTGAGGTCCTCACTGTTACAGTGATAAAAAGTTAAGACATATTTTAAGGATTGGTGGAGTTGTAATGGTGAACAGATCATTTACACTGTGGCTCAAAACTGTGAGCCTGGCCTGAGCTGCTTCAGGCCTCTAAAATGCTCATCTTCCTGTATTAATTATTAACGTTGCTAAAACACTCCAGAGATTGCCCTGGAAACATTAAACAAGCTTAATATTAATAGCTCCCAGATGATAAGTGATGGTGAACATTAGCATGTGTTAAAAAGCGAGGAGGGAAAATAGCTACTGACTACAATAAACATTTGAAGACTGGTGGCATTAAATTACAAAAAGAATACAAGTGTGAACCACAATAAAGGATCTCCTACAGCATTAACGCTTGAAGAGACAGGTGAGATTGGTTTTGCCTCTGAAATTATAATTGACAGGTCACAATAAATAGCCTTGAGATGTGTGCTGAGGTTCTTGCCATATGTCTAATAAGTAAAGTGCAGCTTGGGTGAAAAGTAAATGTATGTGCCTTGCTCGAGTAAAGAAGTCTGTATTGAATATTTTGCTTATCTCAAACTTCTCTTTTCTCAGCAGATGTTGGCCAGGAAGATCCCTCTCCAGGAGTCCAGCCCAGGAGAGCTGCCTTTGGCTCTAGCTGGGTACCTGACTTCAAAGGAAAAGGCGCTCCCGAGGGCCATGGAAACAGAGGAAATGGTTCTGTGACACAAGAGACATCGTTATCTAACAAGGTGCAGCTCTGGCAGCATTTTATGTCATTAAAGCATTTAAGCACTCCCTTCCACTTGCAGGGTCTGGTGTCTACCCTGAGCTCCATGTGCCACTTTTTTTGCCAGTGGGGATCGACCTTGACCTCTGAGGAAAATTTGGTGGCAACTGGCCAGCTGGCATCAGCTTTTAGTGTGGGACTGGCAGAGTGATCACACGTGCTCCCTTAGGAAACCAGGCTAAAAATGTCTGTAGGAGGTACCTTCCCAAGCAAAGGCTGTAGAGGAGCTCCCTGAGAGCCAAAAGTTGCTCAATAATCTCCCCCAGCAATGCTTCATCTCTCTGTGTTTGTGAGGCATTTGTATCAAATGTAACCAAAAACTGTTTGCCTGTGCATGGAAAGAGAAATATTTAAGCAATGCTGTCTAGCACAGACTTGAAAAGCTCATGTGGGTGTGAATATGAGCTTAGTTTCCCCGAAGTCCCCACCCAGCTTTGGGGATGCCTAGCCCAGAAAACTTGACAGGGCATTTGATGACAGGTTTTGCCTCTCCATGGCAGCCAGGCACAGTTTTGCTTTTTCAGGTCACGTCTAAATGTTTGGCTGGTTTTCAGTTGGTTTTTAGTCTCAGGCACTGGGTGTTACAGGCATGGTCCTGTATAGGCACAAGAATAGAAATTATTTCATCAGTTGTGAGCCTGAGTAACCTCGTTTAAGGCCAGATGCTGCTGGAAGAGTTGTAAAGCAGTCATCTTGGGCAGAGGTGAAATGAATCATCTGCTGCCAATAAACTTGGAAGGAACAGAGATGCCTGGGGGAGGGTGGGGACACCATTATCTGCTGTTACCTCCAGCAACTCCTTTTATAATTGAAAAGGGTATTAAAAATTATTTTGGGAATTTTTAATTAGTTGAGTTGAACCACTAATGTGCTCCGAATGTTTCGGAAACTTAACCTAGTAACTTCCCCTAAAGAGGCCATGCAGAGAAGTGTGTCCTCCCTGCCTTTCCCCCCTGCCACCACAGCTCCAAGGTCAGAGAGGATGAAAACCTCTGCAGAAACTGAAGTTGAGCAACAAAGGCAGTGCCTGTCAGCCCCTTGGGGAGGTGCCTCCTCCTAACAGTGCCCAGACATCCATGGCTTAAGGCTGGAAACCCTGCAATATATTGAGTAGCTGTCTTTAGGGAAAGGCACAGATAGGAAAGGCAGAAGGCAAGAGGAATGAAAAGCAGAGATTTGGTGGCAGAGGCCCTTCTGCTCCTGTCTCTGGCATCTTTCTCCAGCATGATCCTTGATAAGTTGTTCAGCTAGCTGTGGACATTGGTAGTTTCTAGATGCAAAATATTTTACTTTCTGTGCAGTTTGGGGTATTCTGTACTTTATCTACCTATTGATTTAATTGTTTACTGTTTTTACAGCAGCTGATACAAAAGGGTTCTGCAGCAGCTCATTCTGTTTGAAGGAGAGGAAAATGATATTTCTAATTGTTGCTACAATGGGAGGGAAAACTAAACACTGGAGATATTGACAACACTTGCCTGACTGTTTTGGCTTTTGTTGATGGAGAAGAGAGGAGCTGATTCCTTCACATTCCTACTGGGAAGGATCAGATGAGTTTTAGTGCTGCAATAATTAATTCAGAGGAAAATCTCACAGGACAAAGGCAGAGCACAGTACCTGCTGCAGGGCTGGGGTGGGTGAACAGGGTTGGGATGCCCAGCGAGGCAGAGGGCAGGGAGACCACGCTGGGCAGGTGAGTCAGCCCCATATGCCATTCATCAGTCACTCTGCATGGAAAACCAGGAATGCTATGGACGCCAGAAAAATGTGTTATGATTTAAAATCAGATGCACCAGCTTTAACACACTGTATCATCTCAGATGTTTTGTCTGTTTCCTCTAATGTTTTGTTACCAGTATCATCTTTCACTTCCCAGTTTAAGCAAAGTCCTTTATTTCAGGAAACTATAATGACCTGCCTTCCTGCCCTGCTGGTGATTATCCCAGCTGGAATGAGAAAGCACCAGCATGGCTTTAGGTAAGCCAGGAATTGTTAGCTGCCACGGCTGTTTCGCTGCTGTTCTGTGTGGGTGGGTGACTGGAGAGGTGACAGGAGGTGGGGCAGGGATGCACAGCTTCAGATCATAAAGCAGAACCACAAGACATCACACAGCTCTTCTGTCTGATATCAAGTGGTTGGAACCATTCACTGAGAACAGGCCTGGCCATTTTTCACTTTGCTGCAGAACAGGTGAGTGGAAAATACCTCCTCCCTGACAAGAATGAAAGATGGTTTGAAGCACAGCTTTCTGTGCTTGAGAAGAGGGACGGTTTGCCTCTGCCTTGGATGGATCTGGATAGATTTCCATGGGGACGATAAATGGCACCTCCTTCCCCTCTTCCACTCCAGCTGAGGGAGTTTTAACTGTGATGTGGTTTCCCAAAAGCTCTTCCAAAAGCAGGCTCATACAACATTTTACAGAACACTGTGACTAATTAGTGCAAGCACTTGGTCTTTTGCAAACAATTGGTTGTTTTTAGCCCTTGTGTTGTGGCTATGTTTTACTCGAGTCCAAAACAACTGGCGTTTAAGGAAATCTGGAGGGCCTGGTTGGAAAATGTGGCTCAGCTTCATGCTGCAACATTTGGGATGGGAGTGGATGAGGCCACACAGCATGGAGCAGGAAAAACACAGGGAAACTTGCAGCAAGGCCGTGTGATTCCTCACTCCCATATCTCCAGGCTGTCAGTGGGGTGAGCACACCCACACCACGGCAGCAGGAATGCTTTGATATATTAATCCCAAAGTGATGCAGGGTTAGTTTCTCAGCTGCTCCAGCTGATGTAATGCATTGTTTGCACCGAAGCCAGCCTGATTTTGTCTGGCTGAAGGATTTACTAGTTCAGACTATGCTTTTGGACAGATGTAGAGGCTGTATTCCCAAATTAAATATATACATTGATCTCTCGCCTGCGTTCTGCCTGGAGTTCAGGCAGAGGGGATGCAAGGCATCCCACAGCCTGGAATAGGTTTTATGCCCACAGCACTTGAGGTGGGGAACAAGGAGTGTTTTTAGACTAGGTGGAAGAGACAAGGATGTCTTTTCTTCTGGAAATAGCACAGGGCTCTCTTAAAATGTAGCTTTTTATACACATCAAGAGGGGAAGCCACAGGAGAAGCAGCCAAATTTGGAGCTCAGCAGTGCTGTGGCAGGCTGGGAATAGCAGATAGGAGCAGAGAGAGCAAACAACAGACCATGACCATCCGGCTTTGGGAGGCAGCCTGGGATGGGTTTGGCTCCCCACAACCCCAGCTGCTGTGGAGCTGGCTTCACTTTGCTCTGCTGAAATCCTGAGCCATGTCTGCAGCTAATTAGATTAGGTCCACAGAGGCTGCCTTGAGCGAGTTCCCATTTTTGCCCAAGATGGGCTGTTCTCAGTGAGCTCAGCCCTGGTTGGCACGTTGCAGGTGAGCTCCCTGCCTGGCACAGTCGTGTGTTGGTCTGGGTGAAGGCTGGCTTGTGCCCTCCAAGCAGGAGCATTGGTGGGACAGGAACAACCTCTCTGGGGTCACTGAGTGTCAGCTGGGGTGGATACCCATGTCCCAGATTTCCTGGCAGGGTAAAAAACCTGCAGTGTTTGGACACTAAGGCAGACAGACTTGACATACCCAGCTACTCACAACCTCTTTTGGGATGCATGTTCAGAAATTTGGCAAGAAATCTCTGGTATCCAGACTAAAATTATATAGGGTCTGTTTAGCTGTATGATTTTGTGCTGGCTTGGTTTTAAGCTTTACATAGCATCATCCTCATCCCACTTATCTCCAAAGGACTTTACAGAAGAGAGATGCAGTTTGAACAGACAAGCCAACCCCTTGTCGTCTCAGTGAAGTCCTCCTGCTGCTTATCCTAGGAGCTTTTCTCTCCACAGCTATTTTTAATATGGAAAAGTAGACTTGCACACACCATTTTAGGTAAGGTCTTGCAGATGGTTGTGCAATGACCCTTTCTTGAAGTGCTCTCAACATTAAATGCAATGTTTTGGTGTTTCTGTTGTGATGGTGGCACGCAACCAACCCGTGGCCAGTTTATGACCCCAGAACTTCCTCCTTTTCCCTTATTAACAAATGGTGATGTGATGAATTTAGCCTTTGGCATAGTACTGGCTGTCTGCTTGATTTCACTCCACTTGTTTCTCAAGTCCTTAACCTTTTGTATGACTTTACCCTCCTTTTTTGGTGACACTTTAACACTGTGTCATCAGCTTATTTCATTAGTGCTGTCCTACTTGTGCCAGGGTGCAGATGAAAATACTAAATGAAATCAACCCCAAGGTTAACCTTTGAAAAACTCCCTCCTAGGGAAGGTTCTTCATCAACCCTAAAAGTGATCCAACGCTGAGACCTCGAGATCCCCAAAGTGGCATCCTCAGTGACCTGTGAGAAATTTACAAATGAAAAACTATCTCTCATGGCATTCCAAGGTGATTAGAGGAGGCCAATAACTCATTGAGGGGTTCTGGCAAGATGAAGCCAACCAATAAGGTTTCTTCAGAAAAAAATCCCACATCACTCTGCTGTTGGTAAAAGCGATCAAGGTCTGCTGCTGTTGTGGGATTTTTTTTTTCTCCAGTCCTCATAAAGCTTTGCTTGGAAGCCCACAGTATTCTCCTTGGACAACCCAAGCTCATGGATCTCTTTTTTGGACCAACTGGGAAGACACTAATCAGTTCTGGCTTTGCTGTGTGGCTACAGACAGACACAAGGCTAGACATGACAAAGGTAGGCAAGGCTCCCAAAGGGCCAGAGCTCTGCTGATGCAAATAATGACCCTGCTGACTTGAAGAGATGGAATAACAGTAAGGAATTTCATCCAGGCAAAATACACATGGACACCACCAGTCTCCTGAGCCCAGTCTTGACACTGCTCAGATGTGGCAGCACACCTGAAAGCTTTTCCCAGGAGGTCTGATTTGCTAGAGAGGATCACCTTGGGCTCCCTAGGAAGTCTAATAAAGTACAAGCCCTTTAGCTTCACCAGTGTTTTTTTTTTTATTTTCCTGCAGAATTTCAGTGCCAGCACATACTTGTCTGTGATGTAATTTTTTTCCATTAATAAATCTGCAGACCCTGCTGGATATCACTGCTGTTATGTTTGCAAAATATTGCAATGCTAATGGAGCCCTGCTCATCTCATGTATCCTGACAATCTCAAATATTGGCCTCCTCAGTGTAGATTTTCCAAGGTCTTTAAAGCATTCCACTCTCCTTGGACTAATGGACATCTTGTTAAAGCTGTCAGGTTTCATTTCTGGTTTGGCAGATGCCATGACCTTACAGAGTGGCAGAGTGGAGAGGTGCCCTTGTGTCTGCTTTTAACACCCTCACTCAGCCACTGGATTCCCCTGTCCCAGGGCTTGCCTCTAATAGAAATGTAATCACATTTTTCTGCACAGGACACAAAAACACCCATTTTATTATGTAAAAGCAGTTTGTCAAGTACACCACCACCAGTTTTAACAGCTGATTGCTCATTCTGATTCTCAACAGCGAGGTTTTGCAAGAGGCTTTGGTTTAAGAGCAGCACAGAGGGAAAACTGCATCTTTTAGGGTGTGCTCTGCACAAAGCCTCCTTGCACATGGGATACTGGAGAATGAGGGGTGTATTATACACTTAAAACAGACACCTTTAAAACTGGCATGGCATACTCAGTGTTGTCCAACTATCATTCATCACAGTCATGACTTTCAGACAAAACCAGCCTCACCCTCCTGTTGCTTGTTAAAATAAGGAATCTTATGTTCAGTGTTTTATTTTCATTCACTGCTCTCCACAGCACAGCCAAAACCAACGTGGTTTGAACCATTATTTCAAGTTTATCTGGACAAATTATCTATGTATAGTATTTTTATAGCAAGATGGCTTATTTTGTCTATATTCAAAGAAAAAAAAAATTACTATGCATGTCTGGAATGCAGGAGAGGAGAAGGAATTCTTACACTGCAGAGCACATTCAGTGAGTGATTTGAAATCTGACTGCAGTCACCCAACAGCGTGTTCTCTTCCAATTTCTCTGCTTTACTCTTTTAATTCTTCCTTCCCTCCTCCATCTTTCTTTCCCCCTTCCCATGTATTTCCTTTCTCTATTTCTTCCCCCTTCTTTCTTTCTTCTCCCCCCTTTCCATCCTTCCCCTGGATTTCTTTTTCTGTTTCTTCCCTCTCCCTTTCTCCCACCCATTTCTTTCTTCCTTCCCCTGTATTTCTTCTCCTCTCTCTTCCCCCTTTGACATCCCCTACACCCCCCAGATTTCTATTCCCCCTCTATTTCTTCTCCCTTTCTTTTGTCCCCTTAATAGTCGGTTTTTGGAATAAAAATCCTGCCTTAGCCCAAGGCTCTGCAAAGCTTTCAGCCAGGCAGGCAAACATCAGTGATGCAAATTCTACTGCACCCCTGAACGGGGAAATTCCTTGCATGGATACGGTGATGCAGCTGCACAGGTGGCTGAAATCCCTGGGTAACAGGGACCTAAAAATAAGGCACTGCCCCGCCTCTTTAGCCAGGATTGCTCAAAGGGCAGGGACAAGTGTGAGGCTAAGGGCTCAGGGAATGAGTTATGCAGAGCCTGAAAGGGTGGTAGCGCTAAGCCAGGGCTTGGGGAGGTGAAGAAGGGAAGCCTGAGGGATATCCAGGAAAACCAAACCCAGCAAAGCTTTGCCTCCAGGGTGAGAGCTCAGTTTAAAGCCCCTGTGCTGCCTGGCAAAGCATGTCCTTTTTTAATCCACTTGTCTGGGGTCAGAGTAAACCTGACACCCAATCTGAGGGTGTGACACACGTTCTGCTGCCCAAGCAAGGTGGGGGACTCATCCATCTGCTTCTGCTGACAAAATAATCATTTGATTCTTGCAAAGATAAACAGGTGCAAGGAGCAACATCGATGCAGTATCACTACCCAGTCTGTCTGAGGATGACTCAAATCTCAGGTGTCGTACATGAAAACTGCCAAAAAATATTGAGCAGGCAGGTGTTGCCTTTTATTTCAATTAATTTTAAATCAGTGGTAAAATTAAAGATTTTACATCAAGATTAAATGCAGCTTTCTGGTCAGAAGGGAGTGGGTGGGTTTTGTAGCCCTTTTCTCTGTTTTATGTAATAACATGAGCTTGAGAGACTTTAATTCATATTTAGGGAATTAGCATGAAAATTGAGGTATAAGGGCTGTGACAAGAATCCCAGAAAATACATGTTCCTTGCCAACGTGAATTAATTAAGCACTGATGTACTTGACACTAAAATTAATCATGTCCACTTACACTTGATAGGAAAATTCATTGTTGAAGAGACCCCACAGGGCTATTAAGATGTGTGAGGTGTCATGGCACAAAGAGTTGTGTTTCTGTCCTGCTCCCCTTCTATTTGTGGCAGAGGAACCCTCCATCTTTACGGCTGGTGAGGTTTCAATGTCCATTTCCATGATTTCCATGTCTCTGGTTCTGGGTTCCTCAGGACAGCAAGCTCCTGGAGGGGGTCCAGCAGAGGCTGCAGAGGGGATGAAGGGATTGGAGCATCTCTGAGGAGGAAAGGCTGAGGGAGCTGGGGCTCCTCAAGAGGAGCCACAGCTGAGAGGGGACCTCTGTAATGTGTATAAATATCCAAAAGGTGGGTGCCAGAGCATGGACCAGGCTCTGCTCCATGGGCCCAGCAATGGGACACGAGGAACAGGCAGATGCTGATGCCCAGGAGTTCCACCTGAACAGGAGGCAGAAAATCTTTCCTTGGCAGTGACCAAGCAGCGAACAGAGAGTCCAGAGAGGGTGTGGAGTCTCCCTCAGTGGGGATATTTCAGATCCTCCGGACACAATTCTGTGCTGTGGGATGTCCCTGCTGGAGCTGGAAGGTTAGACCAGATGACCCTTTGTGGTCCCGTCCAATTTGACCTATTCGTAATTCTGTAATTTCCTAGTGCAGGGAGCCCAGGCACCCCAGCGGGAAGGGGGTGGCCCACAGCGGGGCTGAGGGAGCAGGAAGGGGCATGAGGGGAGCAGCAGGGACCGCACACACCCCGATTTTGGGTGGTGAGGAGCGTGAGCAGTTAGCATCCCACACACACCGATTTCGGATGGCGAAAACAGCGAGCAGGGTCCCTCATACACTCCCCCTTCACCTCAAAATTTCAGGCGGTGAGAGCAGCAAGCAGAGACCCCCAAACACACCCCGATTTTGGGTGGTGATGGGAGCGAGGAGGAATCACACACACAGCCCGGTCTCGGGTGTGAGGGCAGCAGTCAGGGACCCCCGAACACAGCCCGGTCTCGGGTGTGAGGGCAGCGGGCGGGCACCCACAGCCCGGTCTCGGGTGTGAGGGTAGCGGGCGGGGATCCCCGAACACAGCCCGGTCTCGGGTGTGAGGGCAGCGGGCGGGGATCCCCGAACACAGCCCGGTCTCGGGTGTGAGGGCAGC
>NC_031776.1:2498281-2561020 GCF_001522545.3 Parus major
AGGAAGGAAGGAAGGAAGGAAGGAAGGAAGGAAGGAAGGAAGGAAGGAAGGAAAAGGAAGGAAGGAAGAAAAAGAAAGAAAGAAGTTTTGGATAATAGCTGAAGTCTTGAACTTCTAAGAACTGAAGGACTTCTACACCAGACTTGAAAGCAGTCCAGATTTCAAACTTTGGATCCCAACATGTTCTCTGTGAAAGTGAAGGCCAAAAACCAGTGAAATTTGTGGGTTCAAGTTTTCTCTGTTGTGAAGGGCTCACATCCATCCTTTCACAAGTAAAGCTGAACATAAAATAAAACTGGAGACAGAAATGACAGTTCTTGAAAAACAGTATGTTGTTTTTTGAAATGCAGAGGGGTTATTTTGAAGACTCAAAATTTTGAAGACTCAATTTGTCTTCTGTATTTGTTCCCAAGGGTGAGTTTTCTATAAATCTAAATACACTTGACACACCAAATGTTCTTTCTACCTTGAAGAGAAACCAGTGTGTATTTGCATGCACACAGACCAATTAACAGACTAAATGGTTGACATCAGGAGCTGTAGAGCAGAGATCTCCATCTTTTCTTTCATTTGTGGTGCATTATATAATTTCCACTTACAACATCCAAAATAGCTGTGTTATAACCCTTTGCAGGGAATAATCCTTGCATTGACATATTTCCTCCCTGAGTCCCACAGTATTGTTTTCCAAGTGAGTATCAGGATACCTAGAAATTGTAATGCATATCAAACTGTTTTGTTTTTTTCATTTATTGCTAAAATTTGTCATGACTTTGAAGTTGAAACATTTCTCTTTTTTCTTTACATAAATGATACATTTAGTTTGTTCAACAATAAGACTTTTTTCCCTACAAAGATGGACCTGAAAACTGATTTTCTTCCTGTTTCACTTTTTCCAAGGGGAGAGCTACCAAATTTCACTGACTTGAAAAGAGCTTAAAATTCAATTTGAAAATAATTTCAGAACTTGAAAAGAGGATAGTTAGCATCATGGTATTGTCACATATAGGTAAAACCTTACAAAAGAAAGGCCTTGTAAAATCATGGTTCAGGAAAAGTGTAGCTAGCAGCTGGCCTGGGAAGCTGCCATGCAAAAACACCTTGAGAATGAAAAGTTCATTAACATAACAAACTATTCTTGGGGAGAAAAAGAAGTGCACCTGTAATAGCAAGGGATCTGTCCCCTGAGAATCAGTAGGAAAAAGTATGTGAACATTGTCAGAGAGAAAAGTTTGGATTGATGTGTGCACTCACCATTACCAACCAGTGAACTGAGTTCCTGCCCAACTGGAATGAAACACGGTGCCTTCTGATAAACACATAAATATAAACTGTGTGCAGTAAAGGTGGGGCTGTGGTGGAAGGAGAAACAGAAACATTGTCTCTAAAATGTCATGGTATTCCATGTAGCACCTGATGCTAGAGGAAAGCGACCTGTGATTCTCTGAGATGCATTTACTTCAGAAAGGGCAGCAGGATTTCAGAAGCATCTGGCCACAAGGGAATTCCTGTGGAACACAGGGGGAACAGTTCTTGCAATCCAAGTATTTTGGTTCTTTAAGAAAAGGAAACATATTTCTTAATGCTGCAAGTTGGATAAGGGAAAATCTGCACAAAAACAGAGGTGTGGTCAAGAGAGGACTCTTGGAAGAATGGGACAGGGATGGCTGAAAATACAAAACACACAAGGAGTCAAGGTATTTCACCATAGTGGTAGGAGAGATGATTAAGACAGAGATAGGCAAGCCAGACTTTGCCCATAAAAGCCTTTGGACTTTTAAAAAAAATTAAAACAGACTGTCACACCAGCATAAAAGATGGTTATTACTGTAGACATAATAGACCCACTATAAATTCACTTTTGGTCTGGCTTGGCCCTTTGCCATAAAGGTGTTGCAAGCCATTACAATGATGCCTCATAGCCTTTGTTGACATAGCATTCTAAATTTCTTCCTTAGAAAGTGTGCCTCCAAATTTCCAAATGCATACAGCTAGTTTAATTCCTCTGGTCATCAAGACAGAAAATAGTATTTTTCAGAAGTTGTGTAGGTGAAGAGAGGCAAGTATGCACTAGACTGGGAGAAATCCTTGTTCTCAGGAAAGTTTTTCCAAGATCTTGGATATTAGATCCAAGCCATGTTAGAACCTGACCACCAGAGCACCAGAGAGCAATAACACCACAATTACCAGGTAAAATTAACACCTCCTGCCTCTGTTACTGCCTCCTGCTCTGAGCCCACTGCAGCAAAAGGGAACATTTGCTAAAAATGTCACAACCCTAATTTTAAAAGGTTTTGTGGTCCAACATAGCAACAATTTTGTTTCAAGAAGCATCTGGACTTTATTAGATGCAAACACAGTTGATAGAACTTGAGGAGGGGGGAGAGATAAAAAAATGTTCTCCCTGGAATATTTTAAATCAGAAGCATTCATCATGCACAGCATACCCTTGTAATCTAACACAGGACTTTAGGGTGATGGTGCAGATCACTGCAAAGCTATTGCTACTGCAGTGAGTTACTGAATTTATACTTCCACTGCTTCTGGCAACTTACAAATGGTGACAGGTGAAAAAGTTTCTTTTCTTCTTTGCAGGATTCAGCAGTTGCTTGCAGCCTCACTCCGATTCCTTTGCAGCAGGAAGGATTAAAAACTGATTTCTGGTCCTTTCCAGACAGTTCTGGACCTTTGCTGAGCCTTTTCCCTACAAAAAACCCTTTATTTTTGGGAAGTCATCACTCACAGATGATGCTTGTGATGCTCTCCCTGGTGTTGGCTCTCTGGCAGCAGTTTAACAAGGCCATGTCTTCTAGTTTTCATTCAATAAATATAATGTAATTTGTTCATTTAGACTGAATTTATATTTAGTAGACACATAAATACAAATTTGAATATGAATCTAAATTCAAAACTCCCAGCAACCCTGAAGTTGTGCTTGGATTTAAAATCAAGATAAAAAATCGGTTTTGTAAAGGAAGTTTCTTCTTTCAGTATGACGAAACAAATCAGAGACTGATACCTAGTGTGGCATTTGAACACCAGAAAGTGTTATCTTCCATGGAGGTGAATGTAGTTCAGTTTATTTATATTCTACCATTTTGGAGAGAATTTCACCTAAGAGGACTTAAAGATGCAAGCAGTCACCCTTAGCTGAGGCATGTCTGCAGTGTCCCTGTGCACTCATGAAAACAAATGGTGTGCACAGCACTGAACACACCACAGGGCATAGCTTTAAAATTAATTTTATCTCTATATGATCCCTGATTTAAAGTGCTGTGACTTGCAAATTTTTTCCAAGTGTGTGCCCCACCAGCATAGCATAAGTGTGCCTGGGATGCTCTGGCAAATCCTGCCATCCCTAAAAAAAGGCAGCAATGTATGCAGCACCAAGAAATAAACAGATTTCTGGAACAACTCAGTAGCACTGAAACCTGCTGTGTGGCACTCGAGGACAGCCACAAATTAATCATTTTAAGATTGTCCTGAGGATGGATTAAGCTCAGGCCATTTCCTCTTTCCTCCTGCAGCTTGGCTGTAACCAGCAGTGTTGGAAGGCACATTTTGTGTATCTGAGAAGCAGATCTAAAAAGCCATTTAGCACCACTCATAAAAGCCAGCTAAGAGCATAAGCACACAAATATTAACTCATGAGTTCTCAGTGATTCATGGGATGAACCTACACAGCTCTCCAGGGAGGGGGCTTTGCCCAATATGCTTAAATCATGGGAGGGATTTTTCTAGATGCCAAAAGGATTAGGACTCTCCATTTTCATTAATAAGGACCCACAGTGTCTTTGAAAATTCTTCTCCACGTGTTTGTTTCAGTATGAAATCATCTGGTGGGCTGCATCCTCCAGTGGGTGCATATCTGTTTGTTTCTTTTAAAAAGCTTGACTGCTTCCAAGACCAGGAATAAACTCTTAGAAATACCTAATCAGTGTATTCAGATCATAACCAATACAGCATTAGGGGTTTTTATTTCCTGTTCTGTGTTGATTTTTAATTAACGTTGACATTTATATATAAAATACTTGGTTTTCAAAAGGCCAACTGGAAACCCTCTTGTGAATTACCTCATCCAAGCACAGATATTTTTTTTTTGGTGTGCATATTTGTAATTGTTTGAAGGTTTTCCAAGCGTATCTTAAAGTCACACCAGTTTTCAAACACACTTATAAGATTGTTGTAAGCATATGAAACTTCAAAGAAAAAAGAATTAATTTTACACTGTAATGGTGCTTAGACTTTGTGATAGGCACTAGACATGGGAAGAATCTTTAGGCCCACATCCTGTGAAGGCTGACACAAAATTTAGGGATATAGCTGCAGTCCATGGATTTGGAGATGGCATGGACAGTTTGTATGCTTTTGTGAGGTTGCTCTGGCCTGCTTCAAAATCAGTGGCACTTTATGGTTTTGAGTTTGGCTTTTCTATAAAGGAGGAAGAATTTCTAATGGTCTTAAAGCATCAATCCTTCCCTGAGAGTTGAGACAAAGAAGAAAAACATTAAACAGAAATTAGGAGACTGAGCCTGCTCCCAAAGAAACCAAGGTCAGAAATGGTCTCATTTCAATGGAACAAAGTCTAGTAGTAAAATTTCTGCCTTCCTCTTAAATATTAGTCTTCCTTTGCTTCTCTCCTCATGTGTCTGCCACAGCTCTCATCTCTCCAGCAGTTGTGATCTGCTGCCAAGATTTGCTCTACTCTCCCTGTAATTTATGACCCTGTCACACAGTTTATTCATTCACACTTTCCCAGTGGCAAGGCTGAGGATACCAAGGTATGGAAATGCTCACAGAGGTGCAGGGAGCGAGCTCTGGATAGACAAAGCACATGCCTGCCTTTATTCAGGTGACAGCTGAGGTAAATCAGATTGTGGAATAACAGCACCAGGTAAAGCTACACACTTTAACTGCTCTTTGCAGGGTCAGAATTTGAGCCTTTCAGCTGCTAACCCTCGCAGGTCTCCAAGCTGAGAGCCAACAAGAGCAAGGAATTCAGTGCCTTGAGCTGCCTCTGGCCTTCCAGAGCTTCCCCCAGCTGATCTGCTTCCCACTGGCAAGGTTTCTACCAGACACTGTTTCTACAGGAACCAGGGGCATAAATGACATGGTTGTGTGGATTCAGGCACTAAGACACCAACATTTACTGTCTTTCAACGAGATTCAGGCTCCCAGGTCTCTGGGACCTGCCCTGTCAGGTCATGAACACATGGGAGGTAGATGCCTTTAGGCCAGCCTGAACCCCCTGCATTTCAGAGGGGCTTAAACACCAGTCCCCAGAGCCCAAAGCTCTACCACAGGGTCATCTTACAACAACCTTGGTAAAACACTACTGATTTTTCTGTGATCCTTAGGGTTTTGTTGCCTACAAGATTTCTTTCCCATGTGCAGATGCTCCATCTTCTATAAAAATTCCTATCAAAGGTATGTGTCTCTCTTCCCCACTTCATCTTCCCTTTAAGAAATGTCTCAGGCTGTTTTATTTGACAGAGGAAAAAGAGTGATTTTTCAAATTTCTATTTCAGGAAAATTTTCTCTAAAGAAACAAGACTTATACAGGCCCTTTGCAGCCTTCCATTCCCATGTCCCTGTGCACCACTGAAACAAAATTTGAAAAAAGGGAGAAGGAGGAGTCCATCAGGAGATAAATTCTTTGTGTAGCGTTAAACTTCAATGCTACACATGACATTTGGACTGTAAATTAATTGAAGAGACCTTCTGTCAAAACTTTCCCTTCATTTTATGACCATGTAATCTTCACTTTATACTAATGCACTTTATGGAAAAAGTGAATGTTGTTCCTGGAAAGTGAGCTACGACCTCCTTCCACATTGTGTATAAATCTGGAGACTATAATCAGATGCAGAAGCAATGTATATCTCCAGACTCTGAAGCTTCCACCTTCCCCTATAAATCTTTCAGATGTAGAATGGACAGCAAGTGGGTTTATACTAATCCTGCCAGATTAATACCCCAATCTGATGATACATATTTAGGTAATGTTTACTTCAATTTCTGCATGACCTGGCTAAGCAAAAATGTGCCTCCAATAAATATAGCTGGCTTGGGACATATTCAATCAGTACAAACACCAGATGCATCATCAAGAGCTTTGGGATATTTGTTTTTAGCATATGACCACAAGATATGATGCATCTTTGAAACACTTCCTACTTCACTCAATAATGATGTTCAGCTTTTTTGATTGCCAGAAGCTATCCTGGACAACATAAAGAGAAACTTTCCTCTTCAGACAGTGTCAAACTATACAGGCTTTTTTCTTTTTTTTTCTTCCCCTTTAATACAGCTTTTTTTTCCCCTCTGTTTCCATACTTATGGAAATAATAATCATGACTCTAGATCATCCTGCTAACAGGCTGAAATTCTGCTCCTTTTAAGAAAAATATGAATTTTTTTGCTCAGTTCAAGGGGCTGGACTGCAACTACCTTATTGTAAGGTAAGAGATTTAGTTTTCCATCCAAGTACCTGCCTGGCCACTGCTCCCATGCTATTATAGGAAAAGTGGAGCCAACAGAGTATAGGCCAAACTATGAAGCCATCCCTCTGCCCAGCACTCAGAGGTGCTGGCTGGTCTTGAGAGGAGAATTCAGCAAGAGAAGAGATGTGTCTGAATCACCAGCTTTCCTGCAAAACACTTTGAAGCTTTAAATCAGTGTGTAAGTGTTTGGAAGCAGGGAAAGCTTTTCCTGGAATATGGGCATGGCTCCTTGTTCCAGGCAAACTGACTTGTTTTCACTTGTGATGTCCCAGTGGAAAACCTCTTGCAGCATCTCTAGCTAAACCAATCCCACACACGTCAGGGTTGAATCCTATCAGTGATAAAGCTTCATTTCCACACAAACTCCTTTGGTGTGGCTGTACCAGGGTAGATGGCAGAAAGAGCTATGTAAAATGGCCCATGAAAAAAACATGTGTATTTATTGTTATTGCAGTAATTCACCATCTCAAGAGTGAGGACACCTCAAACTCTATAAATACTCTCAGAAAGGTAAACAAAGTGGGTGACAGGTGTTGGAAAATCTGTATGATTTCATGGATAGGTAGCTCACTACAAACTGAAAATATGAGCTCCAAGCCAGTCCAAGATGCAAAGAAACCCCAAAACCAGAATTGAAAAACATATGCAGACTATTATCAGTTTTGAGTGCCAGAAAAAAAAAAGTCTAACCCACTATAATGAACAGTTGAAAGTAAAGAAGGAATTCAAAGGATTAATGACCAAGCAGAAATTTTCTGAGTCAGTATAGGAAGTCCTTTGCCATGAGGCCCAGCTTTTAACCAAAATAAATCCAAGCACAACTAGAAGGTAACACAAAGCCAACCCAGAAACAGTTAAGCAATGAGACATTAGGATTAAGGTAGCTCATTTTGCCAGCTTGACTCTCATTAGAGGTTTCCAATGGAAGTGATGGGAGGTAAAAATCATTGCAATACTGATGCCTATAAAGAGCCAAAACTGTCCCTTGGTACAGCTCCCCAGAGAAGAATCATACCTGTAAGAAGCCCTGGCTTCAGACTACATATAAGTTGACAGATTGATCCAGAATGAAACTCCCTTTTTTGCAGTTTTTTATTACAATTTCTTGTTAGAAGCTCAGCCTCCACAGAGGGATTGAATAAGTCAGAAACAGTCCTTCTGCCTTATTCTGGGCCTCTCTCTGGGCTGGATTCCCATCCACAGAAGAGAAAGAGTTGTGAAAGTCCCACAGGAGAAGTGACACTATTGCTGGGCCATAGAAACAGCCAAGTTAAAATAAATACATCAGAAACCAAGGAACATCTTGCTGGCCTGGACTACCGGAAGGCAGAGGGTGGAAAAGCAAGAAGAAGAAAGTGAGAATGAAGACAGGGAAGAGACTCAAGTTCTACCCCAGAAGCTGGAAAGTATAGAGCAGGAGGCAATGAGAACTTCTGGGCAGGACTGAAAAACAAGTGAAAGTGATAGCTTCTCTCATCTCTGAGAAAACAGCCAGAAAATTAGATTACTTACAGTAAAAGAAGAAGAAGGAAACAAGAAAAAAGAAGAGCCCCTCAAAACTGGCAGCAAAGAGCTATCCACTCTCCTTGGCTCCATGTGATGCTGGGTGGAAGGGGTAAGAAGGAAATAGGGGACAAACTGCAGCTTGGAGCCAAAACATTTCTCTTCTGCATGCTCCTGGCTCAGTTCAGCCCTTTGTGACTCTGAATTTCAACCCCTTATGCACTCCCCTATAATCATCATAATATGTGGCTGTTTGCTTGCTCAGTGTATTCAACTTCCTCACAGCAAGCCAAGCTCAACCCAGCACTAGCATTTATTTCTGGATTCTAACCAGGCCTGCCTAAAACCAAACAAGACTCAGTGTGGTTTGCCATATTCACTGGGAGAGAATAAAAGGAATTGCACTCAAACACCAGGGTTTGTGGCCAAGTTCACCTCATGCTGCTGATGGTGATATCAGTGTTATTTCACTTTGCTTTAGTGCTTTTAAAAGTGCTGTGGAAAAAAGGGAAGGTTTCAGCTCTCTTTCTGGTCTTTGAGGGAGATGCAAGTGATCCTAACAAAATGGACATAACTGACTGTTGCCCTTTCATTAAAAGAAAAACCCTTTATTAGTGAAAAGTCCAATTATTGTTAGAAACCTGTAATGACTAAATAAAAACAGCCAACAGAATGTGAGCAGGGCATACATCAACTGGGAGATGGAACAGCCCTCAAGACAAAATAACTCCAACTCTGCCTAAAATAACATTTTTCAAGAGCTAGCCCCACTGTGCTTGGTGTTGGACACCAAGCCAGGTCCCACAGTCCCAATCAGCAGTGCTGATGACACATCCTGAAACACCGACTCAGACTTCCAGAGCTGTCCTGAGAGTTCCCAGAAGCGCTGCAGAACTCCCTGTAAGGGCATCAGGATGGGGCATCCATCCTGAAGGATTTAGGGCAGCATGGGTAGGATTCAGGCATCTGTGAAAGTCTCTGCCAAACAAAATGTGATGAAGAACAGGTTTTCAGCTCTTTGAAGCTGGTGGTGCCCATCCAGAAGCTTCACCTGGTGGGAATGAGGGACTGTCCCATGCCACTTGCCTGACAATTCCCATTATTGGGGGTCTAATGAGAGTTCTCATTTTTGTTGGTGTTTTGTTTTTGGCAACAGGAAGCATGTCAGGATCTCAGTTTCTGCTCTTAAATCACTACTAAGTGATGTAAACACCTCACTGAAAGGCAGGAAAACAAACAACCAACCTGAAAGCCCCAGGAGGACTCCTCTACCTGGGAAAGAATGGAAACCTCTTCCCCCTCGCCCTCCAAAGCTGCTCCCCTGATTTTGCAGGGAGTGGCTCACCAGGGTTAAACGCCTGAAGCTGGCAGTACAGCAGACTCTAATGCAAAACAAGAGCTGTGGCTGCACACTTCTCATCACTGGCAAGCTACAACAATTTGGGTAGACCAAACTAAATACCCTAATCCACGGACGGCTAGAGAAAGGAAACACATTTTTCTGTGTTGATGACACCGAACAATTCAATTCGTTGGGAAGAGCTAGGGAGGAGGGAGAAGAGAAGGAATTTCCATTGAGAGTGCCAAAGATGCAATTAATGTCCTGTCACGGAGCATTTATACCCGATGAAATTCATTTCTGTGCTGAGAGCCGGCGTAAAGTTACGTCTCCCTGAAGCTGCAGCTAATGGGCAGAAGGAATGGATCTCATTTCAAGAGAGATGTTCCGGATTCCTGGACGAGACGCTCAGCAGTGAATGAAACACTGTGCAGTAGAGCCTCAGCAGCCTTGAAGTGAATTTTGCTGTGACCTAACAAAAACCACAGACTTGAAATTGTGATGATTCAGAAATTTTCAGCTCGCAACAGGGGTTCTTGCAAAATATTTGGGAACTGCAGGAAGCGTTTAATGGTGTCCCTATGTCAAGGAGAGGAATCCTGACCTTTTCTCTTCATGATTCTTGTTCCTTATAAGCAATAATTTTAGAAGGAGATAATTAAGCCCAAGTGGTCATTTTTTTCTAGTGTTGCTTATAGAACAACAAGTGGCTTGGATGGGTCCTTTATGTACTGGTTCATCCTCTCTTTGCTGTTGGAATTTGCTGAAGAATGGCTACAGGGGCAGTCCATGCTCCCAGTCACACGTGTGGCTCCCCACAAGTGTGTGCAGTACGGGAAATCAAGAGGAGAGGTTTATCTGCAGAGCAATACAATGGAGCAACAAAAGTCAGGAGAGCCTTATAAGGGTATGATGTGCCTTTCCTAGCCAAGAATCAAAAAGGTAGGATTTCAGTAGGAAAAAAAAATTGGAATAGACCAAGAACATGAATCATAATACCAATGGCTAAAGCAGAGGTTTGGGACATTCCTAATCCTTATTTGGATGAAGAACCCATGAACGGGTGATTTATAAATGCAAACTGATGTCATCAGAAGGAAGACTTCAGGTGAATCTTCCTTTTATTTCCTGTTAGCTTGAGGGACAAACTGACAGAAGGACAGACAAAGAAGCTACATCCATTTCCTGAAATAAATAAGAGACATCTCACAAAGTTTAACAGCATGCAATATAATAATTACTACATGCTTGTGTTGTAATTACTGTCAGTGATTCCTTTAAAAAAGAAATCAGGCTGTTCCAAATCATCTTGAAACACTACTTGTAAGACTATTTCTGCCAGCTTGTAAATGATGGCTATGCAAGAAACTAATTTGAGCATCAGTGGAAATTATAATTTTGTTTTGTGTTATTCCAGTAATGTTTTTTCAAATAAGGATCTTACATTTGTCTCTGTATTTGTGTAACTAATTCTGTGGAAAGCATTAGACACAGTCACACACTTGCTGACACTGTCTTTTCTCAATCAAATTTCAGACAATTTTCAGTTTGTGTAAATACTTATACTGTCCTTGAAGACCTAAGTGCAGTGCAAAATGACATGAACTGGACTTAAAATAGACAGAAATGAGGTAAATGTCAATAATTTAGCCTTCATGGGAGCTATACCTGATACATGAACTTTTTAAATGCCACTTGCAAATAATTGCTAAAGGTATTTCTTCCTCATGTTTGCTTATTCTGCTGTTGTTCCATTATCCTATTCCTTAGGTACTTAGCTCTTATATTTAAGCAGGTTTCCCTGAGAAAATTTTATATATCATAACCCTGCTGTCCTTGAAGACTTCTCATAACCCTTTCCTTTTCCATGCCAATTGAGCTTAATTAGCAGCTTGTATCAGCAGCAGGGACTGTTCACACATTCATTGGCTCTATACTCAGTAACTGGAAAAATGACCTCAAATTGCCTCCTCATTGCATGTATGTGTTTCCCAGGATGGAAACTCCTCATTTCTACTGATTTCCACTCAGTAATTCTTCCTTTGGAGCAGGTTAAGTAAAGTACATCCAACACTCAAACAGCAGTATTTTCTACAATGTTTCACCTGGCTTTTATCAGAGAATCCCAGACATGAGGTGGAATGTAAGATGGAATTTGAGGATGACACATCACATCTTAGGTCTCGGAAAAGCAGGAACAGTTTCTGAAAGCAGGTTTTCATTTCAAGAAACTGAGTATTTGCTGGTTTATGATGTTGTGTTCTGCTTCCCTTGCTGTGGTGACCTTAGTTCTGTGAACATTATGAGGGATAATGTGTGTCTGGTGACTCCAAAAAATAGATAAATAAAAAAAAAGTGACAGTGCAGTGGATCTAAAAATAAAAATTAGGAAGGGTGGGAATTAGCTCACCACAGCTCACCTCAATTGCCACATCAGGTCCCAGTTTTCAGTAAGTTTTCAGCAGAGTTGATTGTGTGAATGTATCTGCGGGCACTCCTTATAGAGGGGAAAAGAAATTTCATTGAAAACAGATAGCTGACATCTCACTACATGTTTTTCTGGAACAGAGCACGTGCTGGATCTGTACTCTGCCTACTGACATAGTCTTCATCCCAAGAGTGATATTGCTGCTTCAGTAAAGAGAACACAGTGGGCTTGGAGGAGGTGGACCCAGACCGCAGTGCTCAACGTGCTGAACTCTTGTGGAGAGCTGTGGATGTTCACCTTAAGGATGTCTGGAAAAACTGTAAGCAACTTCACACCCAGGTTTGTCTGAGGAGTTGCCTTCATACATCAGGAAGTGCAGCAGACTTTTCAGATTAACAATCCCTTTGCCAAGACAAAGTAGGTGTGAGAAGCATGAAAATGGTTATCAACACAACCTTCCTGTATGGTCTGAACTTGGGTGCTGGTCCAGGCACCGTACCAGACTGGGGCATGCACTGTGCTTTGCTCACTGGCAGCCTGAGAGCCACACTTACAGTGCACACCCTCTGCTTTGCAGTATTCCTTCAAACTGGGGAAAAGATACACACACACACCCCAAAGCAGCAGAGATGCCCATAGGAAGAACACAGATGGAAGAGGCCGATAAAATTTGAGTACAGCAGGGTATCACACTGAAGAACCCTTCTACTTAATAAAGGTTCAACACCTAGTACCTCTTTTTTTTTTTTCTTTTTTTTCCACTTTTCTTTTGTTCTCAAAGTTGATTTTGGCCAGCAAGAAATAAAGTCAGAGAAAGTGTTAAATTTATTTTGAATGAAATGCAATGACACCGATTTTTCCAAATGAGGTGTGAAAGCTTTTAACCTTGAGTTCCCAGCAGCAGATAAAACATCACTCAGGGTTTCTATTTCCAACCCGTATGTTACACCTCACCTTTTCCCCTGTGCAGAACATTACCCCTCCCGAACGGAGCAGTATCCGCTTACAAGCAGCGCTGCTCCAAGGGAAAAAAAGAGAAAAGTTTGCCTCTCCCCTCCAAAAAAAAAAAAAAAAAAAAGCCATTTTGTTCAGCCAGATGTTCTACAAAATGGCACGGCCGCTGCGCTTGAGGGGGGCCGGGCCTCCCACCCCGGCGGGGCTCGGCGGGGCGGTGGCGGCCCCCGCCCGGCCCCCGGCGGCGCCGAGGCCAATGGGCTCTGGGGCGGCGGCGGCCGCCTCCTCCCGCCCAGCCCGCCCTATATAGCGCCCGGCCAGCGGCGCCGTCCCGTCCGTCGGGCTGTCCGTGCCGAGCCGTGCCGAGTCCAGCCGTGCCAGGATGCCGGGCCGCACCGTGTGGCGGCTGGCGCTGCTCGCCCTCTGCCTGGGGGCCGCGGCGGCGGGGGGACATCGCCGCGGAGCCGGCGGCAAGAGCCGGCGGCAGGCGCAGACCCAAACCACCTCGCTGCCGCAGGGCACCGCCGCGCAGGGAAAGCGTGAGTACCGCCCGCGGGCTGGGCAGGGAACGGAGCGGGGCTTGGCAGCGCCGGTGGCCGCGGGGGGCTTTGTGTGACCCCCTTGCTCGCCCTTCGCCGCCCCTCGGCCCGGCCGAGCCGCACACGTGTGCGCCCCGCGCCCCTTCCCTCCCGGCTGCTGCCCCCAGTAACGCCGAACTTCGCTTTCTTTTCCCCCCTCCGCATCCCCGCTCCTCTCCCCCCAGAGACCTGCTATGACAATGGACGGTACTACCAGATAAACCAGCAGTGGGAGCGCACTTACCTGGGAAACACTCTGGTCTGTACCTGCTACGGTGGGAGCCGAGGGTTCAACTGCGAGAGCAAGCCCGAACGTAAGTTGGTGGCCCCTTTTGTCTCCGTCGAGACCCCAGCGCGGCTTTTGGTGCCGAGTAAGCCAAGCCTCGTACGAGTTAGGGCTGGCAGCCCAGGTTTTCCGCTGAAGTTTGGTACTTAGGGTCAGTAATGGGATCTACACTCAATTTCACTGAAGATCTGGCTTGGGATTTTAAGAAATGCTTTTCATTAGCAATGGGCCTGCCACCAGAACCCTGAGCCAAACATCACTCATCTCTCTGGAGGATTGGATCTAAACATTAATTTTGGAGCCAACCTCTTCTTTATAATGAACTGAACTGACTCCTGGACTTGCACGGGGAAGTTCAAATCTGGAGTCACTTTGCAGCTCTGGCTCTGCTTTGTTTGATTGCTTCACCCCAACTTTTCATAGCTGTGCAGTGTCGTCAGCTTGTTTAAAAATATTTCAACTTGCAACTTTCCACAGCCTCCTGGCCGTGCTGTGAGCTTTCTATAACTGAGCGTAAAATGAGATTGTTTAGTCTGTGCAGAAAAAGTTTAGGGAACAGAAAGAAGTTTAAATGCAAGGTCTGCAGGAGGTTCGGTGTAGTTCAGTTTATCAGATGCAATCTATCTGTATTTATTGGTCTGAAGCCACTGGTTTGCCATAATTCCTTCATGTTGCTCTGGAGGTAGAAGAGATGAAAAACTGGTTCTTGGCTGACAGTGTTCGTGTAAGACCGATGTGAGCATCTCAGCCCTCTGTTCTGCGAGGTTTGTGTGCTGCCTGCCTCACTGCTGGAGTATTTTAAGGAGTACTCAGTTCCCTTACTCCATAAAAGAGGGTTCAATCCACTTTTCCTTCCTCTGCAGAGACTCCCAAGTTCTACAGTTTTGAAGTCCAGTAGGAAGTTTTCCTTATGACACAATGAGCTTTATCTGCCCAGCAGTGAAGGAAGTTGTTCTGCTTCACATCTTGAGTCTGGTGGCAGCACTGATGTTCTGTAATCACTGACCTATGCATGAGTGTGAGCAATACACAAGTAGTGAACTTTGCTGTTGACTTTGGTGGGACTGCTGCAGAATTTGGGATTAATCTACTCAATTCTTGCTAAGTCAGAGCGAGGAGGATTAGCATGAGAAAGCACACAGTTTCCAGGGGTTGTTTGCTCCCTCCTGTCTTCTCTGCTGTTGGCTTCAAACAGCTGGGATTGATGGTTTCAGGCATGCCTGCCATGTGCAACTTCTGGTTCCCTGGGGGAGGGAAGAAGAGGTTGTTGAGCATCATGGGGGCCTTGAGGGGGCAAGTTTCACCCAACTTCCTCTCTGCTGTTTGTCCCATGACAAAGAGGAGACTGCTAGGCACTTTTCTCCCCCAGGAAAGAAGGAGTATCTGTGTGAGGAGGCAAGGAATGTGTTTCTGTTGACTGTACATGTTACTGGTGTGGTTACATGAAGCTGATTATTATTTTTTTTTTTCCTCCCTCTTAGCTGAAGAGACCTGCTTTGACAAATACACTGGATCCACTTACCGAGTTGGGGAGACCTATGAGCGCCCCAAGGACTCCATGATCTGGGACTGTACTTGCATTGGAGCTGGACGTGGGAGAATCAGCTGCACCATTGCCAGTATGTAACTAAGGGCCTATTCCTATTGTTCCTTAGTGTCATATTTTCCAGAGCAATTTGCACACTATTCCCAGTGCCTATTAGCTGCAGTTTCGTGGGGTTTAATCCAAAGCCCACTAAAGCTTTGAAATTAAAAGTCCTCACCCCATGTGTGTACATTTGCACAACCAAACTCCTCTTTTATTTAAGAGGTCAAGTGCTATGTGAGAAAGCATAGGCCAAAAATTGTTAGTGTCCAGCCATACAGGCTAATAATTTATTATGTATAAGAGTGTGCTACATCTTCACAGGTACAATTATAAAAGTAGTTTTTTGACTGGGAAAAAAGTCTGCACTGCAGCTCTTGGGTCAAAATAACACCATTAGCATTAATGGGACTACTCAGAATAAATGATAATAAATGAATGCCACCTGCGAGCCAGTCCTTCATCCTCCAAAAATGTCATTGAACACTTGTCTCTAAGGGAACTGGGATTTGATATCCAGACAGCAGCTTAACATGTTTCTACAACTCCTTTTTCACTAGTCTGACCCATACTTTCCTCTTGCTCTTCCCTCTCTTCCCTTGGTCCTTTCTCTCCAGCTCTCCTTTCACATCTCTGTCTGGAAATCCTTTCCTTATTGAGTCACTGAATTGTTCACAATTTCCCTTTAGTTCATAATTGGACTTTATATGAGCACAGAGGAAGATTGCTGTGTGTCAGGATTTTTATACTGAGATTTCAAAGTCTCTGAGGTACCTTTTGAGAAAAGTCTTGCTGTTAAAAGTATCCAGTTTCTTGTTTAAGACACACATGCAGATCCTAGTAGTGTTGCCACAGAGGACTCGGAAACCGGCCATCATTGTAGCATGGGAAAAAAATAATGCATTAAATCTAACAAGTAAAACTGGAGCCCTTCTGAATTTAATGGCATTTCAGTGGGCAGGGATGATAAGTGTTGTAGGAAAGAGAGTCAGTAAGGAAATTGCAAGTGTAAGAGCGGCCTTGTTTCCTCATCATCAGCCTGGTTTAGAGCTCACTGGAGAGTCTCACTGACTGCGACTGGCTTTGAATCAATCTTCAGAGCTCTGAGATTCCCTGCTTTCATAAATGAGTCCACAAAACATTTTACTGGCTCTTAATAAATGATGGGATGTGGGTGTTTTTTTCTTTCTTTCTATTTTTTTTTTCCCCCCCTTGGATTCTTCGAAAGAAAAACCCTGTGTTTGCAAACACAGGCCCTGCACCATGCTGTCCTCTCTCAGCCTGGGCTGCCTCAGAGCTGTGGGGCACTGATGGGCTGGAATCTGCCTTTCCAAACCTCAAAAGAGCTCTGATTTCCCACTGGGCTGTCACACCAAGCACCTCCTTACCCTCCACATGCTGTCCTGGCCACCATCTCCCTCATGAATGGCTGCAGAGAAGCCCAAGGGGCATTGCCTCAAACAAGATGGCGGCAAAGCCTTTCTCACCAGGCCTCAGACTGAGAGCAGGGTCTGAGGGAGAAACATCGCCTCATCGCTCCCTGGAATTCCCTTTTCACCAGCCAGGCTTTGGAACATGGAGAAGTTAGCTGAGGGAGGAAGACAGGGCCTGGGAAGTGCAGAAAATGGTGGGTGCTGATGGAAAAGGGCAGGTACTAGTGGAAAATGTTGAGCGCCATTTTACACTCATTTTACGCCATTTTCCCCCTCATTCTCCTCAATGTCCCTCCTCCTCCTTGCTGCCCCTTTGCCCTGGCCAGATGGGCCTTACCTTTCACATCCCTGGTGTGTCCCTCACTCGGCTTCCCCATCTCCCACCACAGATCGCTGCCATGAGGGCGGCCAGTCCTACAAGATCGGCGATACGTGGCGCCGGCCCCACGAGACGGGCGGCTACATGCTGGAGTGTGTGTGCCTGGGCAACGGCAAGGGCGAGTGGACCTGCAAGCCTGTGGGTGAGTGCTGGCTCCTCACTTCTCCCTCAGCGCTGTCAGGCTGTCCGGGCCTTTTGTCTTCCCTGAGGTGTCCCCGTGTGGGAATGCCCTGGGTGGGCTCTGATCCACTTTTCCCTCACAGCCGAGCGGTGCTACGACAACACGGCTGGGACATCCTACGTGGTGGGAGAGACTTGGGAGAAACCCTACCAGGGCTGGATGATGGTGGACTGCACCTGCCTCGGTGAGGGCAGTGGCCGCATCACCTGCACCTCCAGAAGTAAGTGCCAGCCTGGCAAGCTGCTTTATTTATCTCACTTATTTTTTTGTGTATTTTCTTAATTCTTTTTCATCCTGCATGGGAAAGGAAAGTTATTTCTTTGTCAGCACAGGAAATCAGGGAAATCGCTTGGCCCACAAAAGGGCAGAGTTTAGCCTAGGATGTCCATTTCTGTGCTTTCACGGAGCCTTCTGAGGGGCAGTCAAGTGATTTTTAACTCAAATACCCTTTCCAACAGCAGGATCTGCAAGATTAAAATATTTTTTCTTCTTTATTACTGTTTAATTTATGTGTTAGCTAAACCAGGGTTTGTTTTGCCTGCTCTACCATCTCACCTATCACTTTTCCCGCCCTGTTTCCTGCCCCACCAGCACAGGTGATTTTTTTTTAAAAAGTTTTTGCATCACTGAGGGACAGTACCGTAAATACTGCATTTTATTTGTATTTGCAGAGCAAACAGGACTTTTAAAACCCAAAATCTTGCTTGTTTATTTACCTTCTGTTCCAGTCCTGTTAGCTCTACCACAGAGCTTACTTCTGCCTCAGATTTACACCAGTTGCCTCAAGAAGATTTAACTTTGTACCTTAAGCCTTGGTTATGCAAGGTTTGAGAAACCTTTCTGTAGCCTTTCAATTGCCTCATATTCAGTTGCCTTGGGGCACACAAATAATGGATTTTTGCTGATATAAGCAGCAGACCTGTAAAGAATAAGACACTAAGGAGGGTTGAGATGAAAATGGAAGATCTGGAGAGGCTTGGTCAAGAAATAAGCTATAAAAATCAACCCAGCCTTGACAATATTAAGTCTGTTAAAGGCATATGGGGAAGAATCATTAGCTGTCAAATGGGAATGAATAAAACAGAATGTGTTGTTTGTGAATTTGGGAGGACTTATTATTACTAATAAAATGTATTTGGCAGTAGCTTTCTTTCCATAACTCAGGTCTGTGCTGTTGTATCATGGGGGAAATTGCAATATAAGGACCTGTTCATTTTTCATTTTGTTTTCCAATTACATTTGAATAGAGAAATTCAAATTTATGTATATAAAATGATACCTCTAGGCCACAAAATGACATTACACTTCAAGTGAGTGCTGCTGCTATTTATCTTTTTATGGCCAACATTTTCCAGAATCACAGCTGGTTGCTTCAGTGACATTTCAGCTTTTCATTGAGAAAAGTGTCCATAAGACATGTTTTTTTCACATTTTCAGAATTGCATGGTGAATACCTCACCAATTTACCATACTTCTGGCAAATGCTCAATTTCTGGTCATTCTTAGCAGTGTGAATCAGTAACATGTTTTCCACATTCACATTCTGTCCCATGGTGCTCTCTCATTGACAATCTGGCTTATTGCATATGTCCTTCCACAGTTCTTCATAAATCCATGTTCATTGATCTGTGATTATATTTGAGCCACTGTATCAAGTTTCCCTTGAATAAGAAGGTAAAATGTTGTAATGGAAGAAGAACTAGTTAATCCATGTGGCTCTGGCATCCAGACAAAAGTAGTTTGTTGTGCTGTCCTTTGAACCCATTTGCTCAATTCATCAGGGGCTGTGGGTTATTAAAGAGATTTAGAAAGTCTGCTACTCCTGGTATTACTTGAGCAGCTTGCATTAACTTCACTGCAGCTTCATGCAGGCTTCTTTTGGAAGAAATGGGATTTTACATGTTGCCCTCAAACAGATGAGAGAGAGCCCTGTGTGTAGTATGAAATGACCAAGCTGCAAAGACTCCTGTTACTTTTCTTAAAAGAAAGAAAGGGTTGTTAAAACAAGTTTAGCTTTAAAGGTGTGTGCTAGACAGAATGGGTTTAGAATGCCTTTAAAGAATAGCTCATTTTGACAATGGCTGCAAAGTGAAAGCACGGTTCTGGAAATGAATGGAAATCTTTCCTTAGGCTAAAGCACCAGGGTTTGGGGATGCTTTCAGCCTGTGCAGTTAGTGCAGGCTTTAGTGCATGTAGGAATTGCAATAGTGGGCTCCAGAGAACGAGATGGGCCTTTTATTCAGGCTTTAAAGGATGAGTGGCCAAGTGCTGGAAACTTCCCAGTGAAGCCAACACAGTGCAGGCCCAGCTGAGAGTCACTTTCCTCACACAGATCGCTGCAATGACCACGACACCAAGACTTCCTACAGGATTGGAGACAACTGGAGCAAGAAGGATAACCGTGGGAACTTGCTGCAGTGTGTCTGCACCGGGAACGGCAGAGGCGAATGGAAGTGTGAGAGACACACGTCCCTGCACACTACCAGCACTGGTAAGGGGGACATCGTGGTGTGGAACAGAGGGAAAGGGAAGAGGAATGGTGTATTTTGACAGGTTAGGACTTGAAGTTGAGTTGTTCCATCCTAATTCAAGTATTTCAGAGTCTTGTCTGGGAAAGATCAGCAGCAAAGAGGGTCAGAGTTCAGAAGATGCTCCTTGTTTGTGCCTGTGAAGATCAGATTAATTGGTACCTTGTTTCTGTGCACAAATGGGGCTGGCACGTACAGATGGGATTGCCTGCACAGTCACAGGGCAGTAAATCACATCTAGGGCCCTGCATCCACAGGAACAATCTTTGTCTTGGGAGCACGGCACTCCAAGTTAATGTTTGAACTTTATGTATTCGCCTCAGGGTAATTTTCTGGAAATGTCCTTTATTTAAACCCCACTGAGACCATCTGGTTTCTTTGACATGATAAATACACCTACTAATGGCTTAGCTGTAAAAACCCAAAAAATGTCAAGGAATGTATACAATGCTGTTTAATACATGTACATGAGATAGCTTGTAATTTTGGTATGAAATATTGCCTAGTTTACAGGTAGCATATTTTTTGTGCCCAAGGTTTAAACCTTCAGCTCCTAAATTCTTTTTTTGTCATTTTAAGGATCTAGGTTTCTTATCAGTGAGTGCAATGTAGAACTTTTGTTTTTCTGCAGTGCCTGCATTAAATTTTTCTTGGTAAATAACCTTTAACTGTTTGGTGCCATTAGATTACCTTAACACTCTCAGAAGGTCTAAACTTCAAAAAAAAGGGTACCAGTATTTTGTTTCCATTATTCCTTCCCTTCTTTCACCAGAGCTGAATTTGTGGAGGTTCTTGTGGGAATCATTAGCAAAAATTTATATGATGTAGACAACAAAAAGCCTCTTTGTCTTTCAGTATTATTGTAAATGATAATGTGCCAAAAGCTTTGATTAAATATCTAATAATTGCTGAGTAAAAGAATACATTTTTAGTTTATTCTTCTAGTTATTCAATGAAAAATTCAAAATTAATCCTTTTTGCCTCATCTTTCTACTTCCTTGTTAATTTTTATTCTTTTGCTACTGATCTTGACTTTTTTATTCTACATTTCCTTCAACTGTTTTTTTTTTTTCCCCAAAAGATGTTGTTTTCTAAACAACTTGTATGAAAAACAGTTTCAGAAGCCACTCTACAGGGATGGAAACCAGAGGCTGTCATTAGCAGAAAGGGGGAGTCATTCTTCTAATTTCCAAAATTTGCTAAGTGGAATAATTAAGCCGCGTCTCGGGAAGCTTAAGTGTCGTCTGACGGAGTGCCTCAGGTTTTATTATCTCAGCATTTAATGGCAACCTTCTGTTGCTGAGCTCTGTGTGCCACATGTCCCTTCTGTCCCACAGGCTCTGGCTCTCCCAGCATCACGAACGTGCAGACGGCGCTGTACCAGCCCCAGCCGCAGCAGCCCCAGCCCCAGCCCTACGGCCAGTGCATCACGGACAACGGCGTCATCTACTCGGTGGGCATGCAGTGGCTCAAGACACAGGGCAGCCAGCAAATGCTGTGCACCTGCCTGGGCAACGGAGTCAGCTGCCAGGAGATAGGTATGAGTCGGTGTGTAGTGCCTGTTTGCTCCACTGAGGTCTCCAGGACTGTCTTGTGGTTTAATTTCCAAGTAGAACCCTTTGTGTGGATGGCAGAAATGTCCTCTGAGGAAGAGGTACTGGAGAAAGTAAGGGGGGAAGAAATGTTTTGGTTCTTTGGGGCAGGAGCGTTTCCCAGTGAGCTAGATATAACCTGCTGAGGGGAAACAGAGCCCTTGGGGAGCAGCATTAATAATTTTATTCAAATGGAGCTGCAGTAATACATGTTTGGAAAAGAATGTAAAGAGTGCCACAGCTATGGAGTTGTCTTTTGGTGTGTATTGGCCTGCCTCCACGGCAGTCAGTGTGGGTTCCCAGCAGCCAGAGACTTGGCCTGGAGGGGCTGTTGCTGTTTTAGAGCCCTGAGGTTTGGGGCTTGCTTTAAACCACATTCTAATGCTGTGATTTTGTTTTTGAAGCTGTGACCCAAACATATGGTGGCAATTCTGATGGAGAGCCCTGTGTTCTGCCTTTCACCTACGATGGAAGGACTTTCTATTCCTGCACCACCGAGGGCCGCACAGATGGGCACTTCTGGTGCAGCACCACTTCCAACTTCGAGCAGGACAGGAGATACTCCTTCTGTACTGAACAGAATGGTGAGTTCTTCTCAGAGGGTCTTCACATGCATGTGAAGGATGGAGGAAGGAGAAGAAGACACAGGAACAGGCTGCATGGCCAGTTCCAGCAGTCTGGAGGGACTCAAGGCAGCAAGGCAGTGCTGTGAATGGAGGGCTGCCTGGTGACAGAGCACTTGGCATCTTTGGAGGGTGGTGCTACAGATGTGCCCTTTGAATCCTGTTCTGTCTTCTGAGCTGACCTCAGAATGGTGGGAGTACCTGGTCATGGTGGAGCTTTGGCCCAAAGGATGCTTATCTTTGGCTTTGCTTGGATGAATTGCTTCAAGCAATGCCCAAATTAGGCTGCAAAGAGGAGGATATCCATGGAGTACAGTTTGTGCAGTCCTGTCACTCCCTCCATCCTGGCTATCTAGCCAGGCTGCCATATATAGCAGTGATCTTTGTGTGATTTGTGGCCACTGATCAAGAGCTGGGGCATGAGTAAGGCAGCAGCATTCCCTCTTGTCTGTGGATGGTCAGTGTTCCCTTCACAGCACAGATCTATCTACCTGTGTAGATGCCTGTCAGACATTCATGGAGCAGTGTTCAGGCATCTTCTTGGGATCTGACCTTGGAAAGAATATTTCATGTGAAATTCACATGAAAATAACGCTTCTTACACTGCATAGACATTTTTTTAAAAATTCTATTCTGCTTAGGCTGCTTTTTTCCTGATGAAAGTCAAGCCTTTCTCTACAGGGCATATAATAATTTCTTTTTAAAAAACAAAACAAACTTACCCCCAAAAAACACCCAGACACTGTCTTAGCACATGCACACATTCATCCATGCACATTAGAGAGGCTTCTTGTGATGCACTGTGGAAAAGAGAAATGTGATACAGAAAAATCTCAGTAAATGTCTTCTTGTTCTCCAATATTTGTAAAGCACAGTTGCTCAAGAGGTGATTAGTTCAGGTAGATTACAGCCCTCTTTCCATTGCTGTTTGCAAAACATGAAGTTTCCAGCCTGCAGAGAGGTTTTGGCTTGTCCTGTTGTACATAACTGAACTGCTGTAACCCTTTCCTGAGGGTGAAGGCTTCCCTTAGAGCTGGAGGGCACCACTGGGAAATGGCTTCAGTGAGATAACACAGGTATGCTGACAGCTGTGAGTTTATTTCATTCCCTAGGCTTTGGGAGAAATGATCTGCAAAGTTACTTCCCAAACACTGTAAGCTTTGGTTTTCCCCGTTTCCTGGGAATCCCCATGGCTGGCTCTGCAGCTCCTTCCAGAGCAAAGCTTGCAACAAACTGACCTTGTGCAAAGCTTATGTTTCCACATCTGAATTAATTAAAGCCAAGAAAAGAGGCCTGTGGATTATATACAGGGCACACGTGGGAAAAACTAGTGCTAGTGGTTTGTGTTCCAAGCTCTTCCATGCATGCTAAGAGAGTGCAGGCTACATTTGCATCTATTCTCTTTTCATTTTTTGTACAGTTTTGGTCCAGACACGTGGTGGCAATTCCAATGGTGCTCTGTGCCACTTCCCCTTCCTGTACAACAACCGCAACTACACCGACTGTACTTCTGAGGGACGGAGGGACAACATGAAGTGGTGTGGAACCACTGAGAACTATGATGCTGACCAGAAGTTTGGCTTCTGCCCCATGGCTGGTAAGGCTGGGAGCCATAAAGGGGTTATGGAGAACTTGTATGTGGCTCTTTGAGCTGGAAAGTGAAGACCTTTCTGTTGCTGGTCAGATACTGATGATTTCTAATGAGCTGTGTCTCAGCCCAAAGCCCTTTAAGGCATTTCTGAAGTTTTTGTTTTGTTCTTTTTTTCCCCATTGACCACTTCTAGCAAAGATTTAGGCAGTGCCAGGAGAAGGCAAATTTCATTACTTCCTTGCTACAAGCCAGTGATAGGCATGCTCTTCAGCTGGTGCAGACTGGTGTAGATCTTCTGGAGAGCCTAAATTTGAATGTGTGCCTAAAATTTCTTTGTTAAGATGCAGAAACTGCTACCTAGTATGAAGGGGCTTTGCAAATAGTCTCAGTCCTCAAGATCTTGTGAATTCTGGCCTCATGAATATCCTCTTGCTTTCTTCTCACCCAGCCCATGAAGAGATCTGCACAACCAATGACGGTGTCATGTACCGTGTTGGGGACCAGTGGGATAAGCAGCATGACATGGGCCACATGATGAGATGTACTTGTGTAGGAAATGGCCGTGGAGAATGGACCTGCATTGCCTATTCACAGCTCAGAGGTACTGATTTTCATGTTGATATCATCACTTCAGTCCAAGTGGGAGATAGGAGAAATTGGTACTTTTTTCTGTCATTGTGAGCTTGAGCCTGCACTCAAGAACTGCAGTTTACTCTTTGGAGTAGGAAGGGGATTAGTGAACTGTAAAGTTCTTGTCTTGTTTATGTGCTGGAAAAGTATATCCCAGCCTTAACAGGCTCTCAAGCAGAAGCAAACCTTGATTATCTTGGTCGTGGTATCCCTCCTTTTGTCTACATTTAGGAATTGGCCACTGACTTTACAGAGAGCTCAGTTATAGGCACCTCCCCACCTCAAGAACAGACAAAACTCCAGACTAGTCTGAAGTTTGAAAGCAGAGCTGTTCTGTTTTATTGTTCAGCAGTGAAATTTTCAATTCCTCTGTGCTGGATTAGCCTTTTGCTGGCTAATCTATATGAAAAGCTGGCAGGAAAGCATGGAGATTACTCTTATTTATTTACTCATTTGTGTGAGTGGTCCAAGTGGAGAACTACTTAAGCAATACCAAAAAAAGAAAACTTAAAAGCACAGACATTTGATCATCCTACAGCCAGCTCACAGCATTGGCTTCATGTCTGGAAAAGGCAGGGGGGTTGCTGTCAAGAGGCCAAGAAAGGACTCTTAACACCACTGCTGAAATGGGATATAATTTATAGGGAAAGCCTCACTCAAGGGCTTTGGAAAGCTTTTTTTTAATGTGTTCCCTTCAGAACAGCATGAAAGGCACTGCTCAAAGTTCTGGTCTGTGCAAGTTGTGTTTTCACTTACACAGGTAGTTCTCTGCAGTTCCATTCTGGAGTTGAAGTGGTCTTTCTTGATGAGTTGGGTAGAGGGTAGAGATACTTTGCTTTTTCAAAAGGCAGAGGTTATCTGAGTGGAGCTGTTTAAACACAGCAGCCAGACCTTGGCGCCTGCAGAGGAGTCTGAGTGCTCCTTGGTTTATCCTGATGCTGTGCCCGTGGTGTGGGAAAGTACCATGGGAAATGAAAGCCTGGACTCACTTCCCCAAGGACAGCTGGTCCAGGATTGACTCCTGACCTGAACTTGAGTCTCTTGGGTCCCACTTAACAAAACAACTTGCTTCTGGGCTTGTTTTCATGTTTTGTTTTTTCTTTCTGCTCCTTGCTGTGATTAGACTGGCTTTAGGAATTCTGGGCCAGATCCTTATGGAACCTAATGGAGTGATAGTGTTGTACTAGAGCATGGGGTCTGGTTACTGTGTTACAAGGGAAGAGCAGACTGGTAGGCACCAGTAGCATCTTGTGTGCATGTAAGATCTGCCTCTGCCTTCAGATTACTACAGAGGATAGCAGAGATACCCAGCAGCATAACATCAGGAGGATGGCTGTACTTCTTCATTGTGTCCTTATAAATTTGGAGCAGCCTTTTTCTCTTTGTGTAGTTGCAGTGAGGAGTTTCACCTAAGATGTTCCTCAGAGGAGATGGTTGGAGAGTCAGTGTGGTGGTTTAGATTTTTGTTCACATATGGGGTCTGTCTGAAGGAACAACAAGGCAGTTCTGTAGCTGGATTGTGTCCTACAGACCTCTTTTGGCCACGTGGTGCTTATTTGTACAATGCTGATAGATGAACTTGGGAGCAGGGGTGTGTATGCAGCACTGTGGGGGTCACAGATTACAGGAGGGCTCCTTTCTGGCTTGGTTGGAGCTGGTCATGATCAGTCTGTGTGCTGATCAGGCAGAGAGAATGATGTTCCAGACAGAAGGGTTCTATCTCAATGCTTAGACCTACTGCTGATAAACTCTTCTCTCTCCCCCAGACCAGTGCATCGTGGATGGCATCACCTATGACGTGAACCAGACCTTCCACAAGCGCCATGATGAGGGGCACATGCTGAACTGCACCTGCTTTGGCCAGGGCCGGGGCAGATGGAAGTGTGATCCTGTTGGTGAGTCTCCAGCTGCCCCCAAACACCCTCTGTGGCTCTGTACAAACTGGCTGTGGTACGGAGAAACTGGTGTGGGAGTTTGGGCCCAGTCTCTGTCCACTTTCTGTCCTGAACAGTACAAAAGCAAAAATAGAAGCAGCAGTGCATTTGCTGGAGGGTAAGTGAAAGGGCATTTGTTAATGTAAGGACATGTGCTTGGGTTATCACACCGGCCACAGAAGAACCATGACTGTGGTGAGCATATATTGTAAAATGTAGCAGGGCAGTTAGCCCCAGGCTGTGGTGGTTTGGCTGGATTCTGGCACCTGAGCTGTCAGCAGAGCTCTCAGCCTGAACACTGATAAAACATGCAGCTGGGCACTGATGCTAGGATCAGTTTTCTTGCCTTTCTCTATCCTAAAATCTTTCAGAGTTTTCTCCCGGAACTGAGGAAGGAGCACCTGCGTACATTAACTTACCTTGGTCTGAATTGATTTTTTGTCTGCCCTTTGTTCTAGCAAAGAGGGAAAGCTCAGGATGAGAACATGTGTTAATAGTGCTCTGGAGGTTAGCTAAAACCATCATGGTTCTCTGCAGGAATGAGATTCTATGTCTTTTGCTTCCCCACTCTTCCCTAGCAAACCTTGATTGGAAGATAAGACCTGGCTGTTTGATTTGCAATTACGAAGTCCAAGAGACCTTCAAACTATTGCCAGGAAAATCTGTTAGAAATTACTAGTTGTGAAGCTCTGCTTTATTTGCAGTAGTATCTGTATGTGTTTACTGGAGGAATGTAGATTGTAAAGCTTCTGAAAATTTCTAGTTTGAAGGAAGGGGCAGGGGGATGATTTCAGCTACCTGTATAGGTGCATTAAAGTTTTAATTTTGTTGGCTCTCTCTAAACAAAGCTCTTATTTATCCAGGCAAACATAATGCTAGTTCTCACTGAAAAATTCTGTTGAACCAGGCATAGATGCAGTTGTCAGAGTAGAAAGTGTACTGAAGTGCTCTGTTTACACTAGTTAAGCTGATTTCAGGATCTGATCTGTCCTCCTTTGGTTTATACAATGGTAAATCTGGAAAGATTCTGCTGAAAATAAAAACATTCTGGGGACTATTAAAGCATAAATGAATTCTGCTGAAGGCAGGAGGAATTTTTGCCTTTGATCTCCTCGAGAAGAGCATGGTTTAGCTTTGGATGAGAGATGAACTCATTGGGCAGGGCAGAATTGAGCTCCAGAGTGGATGAAATCCTTTCTAGAAGGAACACCCCACTGAAATGCATCACAGCTGAATTTTCCCCCTAATATCCAACTTAATACATACAGTGCTGTATTAAGAACCTTGATTTGAGATTCAAGCTCTGTTGCCACTTTATGTACCTATTTTTGCAAATAAATGTTGGTGTTGCATTTCTTTGTGTAAAAGTCTTTTGGGACTTGCTCTTTATAGATATTTCACTGTGGATTCAGTAACAGAGGTGAACTGTGTCTCTTGTGCTTTCAGACCAGTGCCAGGACTCAGAAACCCGCACCTTCTACCAAATTGGAGACTCCTGGGAGAAGTATGTCCATGGGGTCAGATACCAGTGCTATTGCTATGGTCGTGGGATTGGAGAATGGCACTGCCAACCCCTACAGACTTACCCTGGTAAGAAACCCAACAGAAAATGAACTCATCTGCTGAGTAAGACCTGAGGAAAAGCAACTTTCCACCCCTCACCTTTTCAGGTTTCTGTACCTAATGCCTCTTGGCTTCCTTTTAAAACAAAACAGATTCTTCCTGTCCCTTGGCAGACACAAGAGATGTCAGGGGGTTACAAGAGATGTCAGGGGGTTATAAAGAGGGGCCCAAGCTGTTTGCAGCTATTCCTGAGGCCAGGGTTAGTTCAGGGAATGACCCTCAGTGCACACAACAATTTGGGTTTACATTGCCTCATCACATGTGTAATCTTCAGCTTATGTTGCCTGAAACTCACATGTGTAGTTCTTCCTTTTCCACTCATTACAGAAGTAATCCACCATGGAACGAAAAGTTTTTCCTGTGCCCCAAAGAAATTAAATATTTGAACTCTTGTTTGTCCAGGCCATTCCAGGAACTCTTTATAGGGATGGGCAATGCCTGTTTGTTGGTTGTTCAGCTTCAGTTCCCCGAACAGAACATAAGGGGAGCCTCTCTACTTTCCTGTTTAAGGTTGCAACTGCCACTATCTTAATCTGAATAAGATGAAGTATTAAGGCTTCATTTACTCCTGTTGCACTGCTTAAACAAACACCTCCCTGAGATATGTGAAATATGCATGCCTTCAGCCTGGAGACCAGGGCTTTGGGCTGCTTTAGACACAAGAGTGACTGAAAATGTGTAAATAAACCAAATCTAATGTTTCTGAATGTAAGTTTGGGGTTAGGTGAGCTTTGAAATTTTCTGCTTGTGGGCACAGGTTTGTTTTTCTAGAAATCCTGTTAAATGGGAAGCAGGTATATATGTTACATGGTTGTCCAAATAAATTATTATTAGAAATGTTGGGAATGGGGTGAGGGTGCAGCTATTTAATGGCTAAAACACTTTCCTGCAGATTCCAGGGATCTCTTTGCTGGGATTTTCTGAGAACTAACATGAGGACAGTGCTGCTGAGTGTTCAGTGAAACCTCCCCAGTGGGGCCAGGAGGGACTGAAAGGAGAACCATGGGATCATAAGACCTGTCCTTCTCTACTGGAGAGCTTGTTGGAGGAAATAGCCCTGAGCCCGACCTGGCTCAATGCAATCAGTGGTCCTTAAACATTAGAGCACTGCAGAACTTATATTTTCATCAGTTCATGGGCTTGTTTTGTCTCAGGACTTCCACCAACCCTTCTGGTGGGGTTTGTGTGCAGAAGAAAAGTCTCACTGTCTGTGGAGTCCTCCACAGAGTCACGAAAATTCGGTGTTTCAAATGAACTGATGAAGAAATTTAGTGGACCAGTAGAAGATTAGTGTCTCTTTTCAGGGTATATTCAGTGTCAGATCAGAAATTTTCCCTCACCATGCTGCATGATTTGACCTGGATTTGGCAGATGGTTTTTATCAGCTCCCCTCCTGCCATTGCAGAAGATGTTAATGATGAAAACAATTATTTGCTGAGAAGTTCCCCCCACCTCTTTGACAAGCAAAACTTTGCTTTGCAGACTCTTTCTGTACTAGACCTCTCCCATTTTCCATTTCATTGATAGCTTACAGGAAATGGACCCAAGCAGTGCACATTAACTCCCCCACAGAATTTATTCATTCTTAGTCTCTGGTTTTCTAGGTAGAAATGGTGCATTAAGGAGAGAAAGACAACAGAACTGATTTCCCACGTATAGAAGTACTATGTGAGCCATGCAGCTTTCTTGCTTTTTGATGGCTCCACAACATCCCCAGAATGTTAAAACTGGCAATTCTTTTTTTTTCAGGGTCAACTGGACCTGTTCAGGTGATCATCACAGAGAGTACAAATCAGCCAAACTCCCACCCCATCCAGTGGAATGCTCCTGAACGATCTCACATCACTCAGTACATCTTGCGCTGGAGACCGGTGAGTGCCACATTTGTCATCATTTGTTTGTCAAGAGTACTTTATTTGGCTTTTTCTGATGTCTGAAAGAAGTGGCTGACACAATTTCAGCAAACACGGGTCGCTTATTCAGTGTCTTTTTCCTGTTGAGGTCAACAGCTACTCTTGAGCATCAAGGAGAGCCAGTGCTGTATAAACACTTAATGTTTTTTTGCTCAAACTTCACTGGTTGCTGTGTTCATAAAGGATTTTGTTAAACAAAGCACCAGTACAGCAAGCAGACAAGTTTATATCCTTCCTTACCTTAGGAATGTAAATCCTTGTGGAAGCTTCTTCATCCAAAGAAATGCTGTTTTAGTAATGTGCATATCCCATATACTGGGATACATTTTAGTCAGTTAATGAGGAGGTAAAAATGAGTAGGATATGAAGTCATAAACAGTTTAGTGTAGGATGAAATAAACAGTCACTCCCAGCTTCTCCAAAGTCTAAACCAGGACTGGTTAACCACTGCTTGTTGGCTGGTTCCTCTGTGAGGAATGATTTGATTTAACCAACACAGATGAGCTGTGTTCCAGCTCCCCTGAGTATAGATTCACAAAAGGCCACTTAATGATTAAGAGCATTAGTACCTCAGTGCTGCCTGTTATTAGGAGAACAATAAAGGCCCTGATCCAAAGCCATTCAAGGCACTCAAGTCTTTTTACTGACTTCAGTGTATCTTGGATGAAGGCCTGAATGAAATGGACTTTAAAGCACTGGAGTACAAACCTCAGAGGATGGAGCATTATTTTAAAGCTTCCCATAGAGTTCAAACAGAGGGTAGAAGGGAAGAACTTATCTGTATATTGTTTTCAGATGATGGCTTAGTGTGTTACTATGAACTGCCTTCAAAATTTTATTTTCCAGTCACTGCTTCATGCCTTGCTGTGCTTTTGATGAAGGAATAAGTTGAATTTATAACAAATAATGCTTCTTTTAAAGGGTAAAGTTCATACCTAGGTTGTTTTTAGTTTACCCCTGGAAAACCTAATAACTCAATGGCATTGGTCCTGTTTCTTGGCATACTTTTCTCATCTCCTTTGCCTTGATCCTGTCTGTGCATTAAAGCCATTTGGGTCATGCCTGTGTTTGAATATCACAGTGAGTAGCAACCACACAGCAGGTTAGGTCACCAGATTCCCCTGCTTGCAGCCTAGGGAGTCTCTCACTATCTGAGTGTTCTTTTTCTTGCAGAAAAACTCAGGAAGGCAGTGGAAGGAAGCCACCATCCCTGGCCACCGGAACTCGTACACCATCTCAGGCCTGAAGCCCGGTGTGATCTATGAGGGGCAGCTCATCAGTGTACAGCAGTACGGCCACAAAGAAGTCACCCGCTTCGATTTTACCACAACCAGCACCACAGCAGTGACGAGTGAGTGGGGCAGGGGGACATCCAGGAAAACCTGATCTCCTCCACCCACATCCTTGCACTGAGCAGTTAACACAAAAGTGGTGATCGTTAATGCAACTTCTTTCTCTTGTAGGCAACACTGTTTCAGGAGAGACAACTCTTCTTCCCCCTGTGGTTGCTACTTCAGAATCGGTCACTGAAATCACATCCAACAGCTTTGTTGTCTCCTGGGTTTCTGCTTCTGACACTGTTTCTGGATTCCGTGTTGAGTATGAGCTGAGCGAGGAGGGTGATGAGCCACAGTACCTTGGTGAGACAGCACTGGAGTGTGCCAGACCAAAGCATTGCTCACAGTCAGTGCACCACTGCTTTGTGGCAGTCAGTAGAGCTGGTGTGAACAGTGAGCATCTCCCTGCCTTTCAGCAGGATTCAGTTAGGATATGAGAGTGGCCAGGACCAGCTCGGATTAAAAACTCGTTTAGTTCATTGTCTTTTCTCTGTTCATAGCTGTAAGAGAGCAAGGCAAGTAAGCAGCAATATCCCCTCAGAGTACTGTCCCAGAATTCTGCAGAGGAAACCTGCCTGAGCCAGGAGTGGTGGATGAGTAATAACTCTGAATAGATATAATTATTCTTTTCATCTCCACAATTTTTTTTTTTTTCTTTTACAATCATGTAAAGTTACTGGCTTCCACAGCATCCTGAAGTGAGCAGCAGTGCAGATGAGAAGAGGACCAAATCTGTTTTTTTGAACCTGCCTCCTGGCTAATTTCCTTTGGCATACCTTTGTCCTTCCATCAGAATGGACAGAGAGAAATCTTTCCCAAATGCCCTCTCTTGGCTGATTGATATCTCATGGATATCTCATGTTGCAGTGTGGTCTGTCAGTTGTGTTTTTTGGATTAGATCTTCCTCATCTTTGATAATATGACAATTTAGCTGAGCTGGGAAGCTGGTTAAAGGCACTGGACTCAGACACAGGACTTGAAACTGTTTCTCCAGCATTTACTGTAGAGCTCATGGCACCACTACATGTAATTTCATTTTAACTTTTTTCCTAATTTCCTGTCTTAACAGTGGTAATAGCAATATCTCACCTCAAATATTTGAGGTTATAATAGTTATTGGGACATGAGTGTGGCAGAAGAACATGACAAAAAGAACACCAATCTCCTGGGCCAATAATTCTCCCTGGACTGCTGCTCCCCTGAGCTCACAGGCTTTGGACACTGAGCAGAAGTGGCTCTTGTGGGGACTGCCAGCACTGTCACCACCTTACTTTCTGCCCAGACAGCTGAGCTGTGCTTTGAAGCAGCCCCTGAGCTCATCTGTCTGTAGACAGAGGTTTACAGGCAGATTGAAAGGCAATTCCCAATTTCCTCTAAGATGCTTGGCTTCAATCTGGCCAGCAAGGAGCTGCTTCTTGGGGAATTTTCTACATCTGGAACGTAGGTGGACATCTGGGAGAAGGGAGAGAAGTTCACCAGCCCTCATAATGTTATTCTTCTTCACTCATGAGTCAGTGTTTCCACATAACCTCCTCATGTGAAAGTTTTTCCATATATTTCTGTACTGCAAGTTGAACAGTCAGGGTATGAAATGAGTGTTCAGCTGGCATGGCTACAGGGTGCAGGGGGCTGCTGCTCAAGCTGCCCTGCAATATCCCACATCAAGCCTTGCTGCTCTTGGTTGCTGGTACCAGATCTCCACACAATTCTTCTGAGGTGAACCAAAGACAATGCAGAAAAACTGTTTATTGCAGGAAGACTCTGCTGCAGCCCAGATTAGAACAGGCTTCTGAATTACTTAATTTGGAGAGAAAGCAACAAGTTAGAATTGCTAAGGCAAATTTTTCTCTCCTGCCTTCCTCAGATCTTCCAAGCACAGCCACTTCTGTCAACATCCCTGACTTGCTTCCTGGTCGCAAGTATATTGTTAATGTCTATCAGATCTCTGAAGAAGGAGAGCAGAATCTGATCCTCTCTACATCACAGACTACAGGTGTGTAGGTGGCTGTTGCTGCACTTTGAAAGCTGTTGTTACTGTTTGCTCACAAATTTTTTGTTACCTCTTATCTTCACGCTTGCTGTCCTCCTCTGTTAATTCTCTTGAACAGCTCCTGATGCACCACCCGACCACACAGTGGAAAGTGTGGATGACACATCCATTGTCATCAGCTGGAGCAGACCACAGGCTCCAATCACAGGTTTGTCCAATTGGAGTGCACTTATCTTGCATTATTGGTAGAATCTGAAATGTAGGTGAAAAAGAAAATTAAATATAACTCTGGGACAAAGGGAGTGCAAAATTCTGTCTGGTCAGAGAGACCAGCTGGAAAGCACATGGGCATCTTAGCATTTTCTTGGCTTCAATGACTGAACCAAGCAAGGCAGAAGGCTGGGTGCAAAACAATTCCTTCTGGATTTGTGTAAATAAAAACAAGCCCCAAGACCTTATATTTGTATCTGTCATCCAGCCCATCCCATAGTGAGCATGAGAGCAGTACAGGCCTAAATCCATGTGTCAGACCTCAGAGATACTCTAACCCAGGTCAGATTGTGCTTTGGAAGGTGGTGTGAGTGTGTGGTCTGTAGCTGGGACATGAGCAGGCTGCAAGTCCTGCTAAAGTTCAGGGCTATTTTTATCAAAGCTGAGTAGAGAGATCAGTTCAGCCCTCATTTCTAGCATTCTTTGTGCTTACTGTTTGTGCTGAGGGTTGCATATTCCTCTTGCTTCAGGCTACAGGATTGTCTACGTACCCTCTGTGGAAGGCAGCAGCACAGAGCTCAACCTGCCCGACACCGCCACCTCTGTGACACTCAGTGACCTGATGCCAGGGGTTCAGTACAACATCAGCATCTATGCAGTGGAGGAAAACCAGGAGAGCACCCCTGTCTTCATCCAGCAGGAAACCACTGGGGTCCCACGCACAGGTAATGCTCATCTTCTGCGTTTCAGTCACGGAGTTTTCTGTTGCTTAGCTAAGTGAGTGCTTAAGTGAGCTCAGTTATGGTTTAGTGAGTCTAAATTGCAAGTTTCACTGGTATTGAAGTTCTGTAGTAAAGTCATACTTATTGACACAATCAGGACACCACTCTGCATTTAAGAGGGCTGTAATTCCTAGGGATCGGACTGCAGGCAGGTCTTGCATTGTCTGCAGAAGAGAGATCAATTTCCCAAGTTATCTTAGGGGGATTCTGCTAAGAAATCCTCCTGGTGTATTATTTTGTCCCAGCACTTGCAGATGTTCAGAGTTATGTACTCAGACACCACAACACACATTCAAATTGTTCACCTGACTTTTCCCTCTCCAGTCCTACCCATTATTTTCCTTTGCAGTCAGTGGGGATGGGAAATTGCTCAGCATTGACTGATGTGCCAGAACAGCACCATAGGATCTAAACTTGAGACACTCAGTATTTAAGAAACTTCTGGTTTCAGGGTTCTTTAAGTGTCCAGTTGGACTGAATAACCAAACCAAAAGAAGGGATAGTGAAAGAATTGGGTTTTGATGTGGTAAGCAGTGGAATTTCACAGTCCTGCAAGTTGCAAGCACGTGTTTGCAGATGGGAATTTACCAGGAATGAACTCAGCTCAATGATTTTATGGTTTGGCTTCTGCATCTTCTAAAAATGTGCACTGGTTAACCTTAGGGCAGTATCAGTCCTGGTCTCAAGAAACTTAATTTAAACACAGGAATTCAAGGGGGCAGTACTGTGGCCCAGCACTGAGGGAGCTGCATTTTGCATTTGACTATAGTAAGGCCAGATCAGCCCCTGTACTTGTTTAATTATGAAAGGTGGGTTTCAAGTTAATCATAGACATTCGGAACATGCTGTGGATTTCGAAAACCCTCACTTTTAATTTTAGAAGGAGGTTACTGTTTCCAAGCCCTGGAGTACTTTTTTCCCCTCAGGCTTTGGTTCTGCATATACTTGAAGTTCTGTAGCATATTACACCTGGTCTGTCAGTTCTCTTTGTCACAGCAAGATACCTTCTGAAGACATAGCATACTTTAAAGTAGATAGTGATGTCTGGAATTGTAGTCTGCTTGAATATTTTCAGGGAATGTGTGTAGGCATGTTTGCAGTGAGGTTACCCTGACTTTTTAATTTAGTAAATATTCTTGGGCTGTTGTTCAAGTAAAATTCAATTTTTTTCCTTCCATGGAAACCTGTGACTTCTCCTGCTGAGGACTCCCTCTGACAACTGTTATACCCCTGTGCTTTCAGATGAGGTGCCCTCCCCCAGAGACCTGCAGTTTGTGGAGGTTTCTGACATCAAGATCACCATCATGTGGACCCCACCCCAGAGCCAAGTGTCGGGCTATCGGGTGGAGGTGATCCCTGTCAACCGCCCCGGCCAGCACGGCCAGAGACTGCCCATCACCAGGAGCGCTTTTGCTGAAGTCATTGACCTGATCCCAGGAACAACCTATCTCTTCAAGATCTTTGCTGTAAACCAGGGCAGGGAGAGCAAACCTTTGACTGGAGAGCAAACCACCAGTAAGTGTCTTTCCTCCGTGCTTTTTTCAGCCTTTTGAAGTGTGTATTTCTCTGTCGCTTGGAGAAATGTATAAACAGAGCGCTTGAAGTGCAACAGTTCCAGCCCAGGAGGTATCCCATCAGAAGGATGACAGACCTGGGAATTCATTCATTCTAACAATGATCTCTTCGGCAGATTTATCCTCCTCCAGGGCTTTCCAATGGGAGTTTCAGTCTCATGGTGCTTTAAAACAATTTTGTATGGCTGGAATTCAACTTCTTTATTACTGACTGAGAGTTGATGGACCCTGCAGTTCTTTTACAGCACAGATCAGGCAGTGATTTTTATTTTTTTTTCTGTTGGTACCTTAGGGCAGATTTCAGTATGACTTAGAAGCCTTGCTGAGATTCCTCTGAAAATCCCCATCTCCCTTCTGACAGCTCCATACCTATCTGGCTTCCCTGGCAGCAGTAGTAGTTGTGCCTGCACATGCAAGGAAGGATCGTGCAGGATCCCTCAGAATCTGATTGCTAATGACCTAGTGGCAGTGCAGCACCTCACCAGTGTGAGGAAAAATGCACTTTGTCAGGCATTGTTTCTTGCTTTGCAGTAGTGCAGAGAAGAGAGAGGAGCAGTGGCTGGTTTTCGGATGGAAGAGAAGGAGTTTTATCTGGGTTTGAGTGGTTATCTTAATTTTTGATCTGAGAGGAGTGGATGAGGCAGAACATGGGACATGGTTTGTTTGATCAGGTCCTGTTTACTGGGCAATAGAAGGGTGAGTGGGTGTTTGTGGTGTTCTTTGGCTGGGTCACTTTATTCAAAGGGACAAAATTCAGCTATGTGTGTCTGCTGCTCTTCTGATACTTTTCAGTAAATAAGAGCAGCTTCTGAGAACCCAACCTGGCTCTTAGTGATGTGAGAGGGAAGGAAAGGAAACTGGATAATCTGTGAATATAGCCATGCTGTTTGAGAAATACCCTTACTTCCATCCACAAAGTTATGGGCAATGAATGGTGCCTGTCCCCTGACTGTGCAGGGAGAATGGGATCCTTATGCCTGTCCTTTGCCATAGGTGTCTAATTTGAGCACAGCACAGATGGTGTGAGCACCCTCCTCCTTTCAAGCGAGGCTTTCAAAAGCAAGGATGCCACTTAGGAATCTGAACTCTCTTGGAAGCACTTAGAACAAGAAGGGCTCAGTTCCCAGCTAGATCTGTAATTTTTTGTGGTTGTTTTGAGGAGCCTGGGCTAGGTGTAGGGTTCCTCTGGAGCTCCACACAGAGGTGTACATTGGAGCATAGACATTTAATTCAGACAGCACAGTGCGAGTCACAAATGTCTGGAATCGTTTTCCATAGGCTGTGATCATCCCCTTAACTGCTTTGCCTAAACCACATTGCAGAAACTATTCACATAAATTGCATCCTGTAATCGAAAGTCCTGGGAAACAGAAATCATTCAGGGTTCCCAAGGAAAACCCTGCAGCAAAAGTCTCTTCCCACGGTGTAAATGTGATTCTCTTTTTGGCCTTCCGTTAAAAAGCAGTCCACAAATAAACTCCAAGTGTGTGTGTGTGTGTGTGGCTTTTTAATCTTGCCCTTTTTCTTCTAGTATGGGGAGAGGAAGTGATAAAAGCCTAATAGAGCTGGCAAATTAAATTGTGCAGAAAGGAACTGACTTTAGGCTACGCATTTTAGGAAGATACAATCTTCGTCAGATGAGACTTAGCCCAGATCTAAGTATCAGCAAGGGATAAAGTTGACTTTCAGCCTGTGGGTTGGAGATGGGCTTAAACAAGGTCACACTCATCCTTTTTCTTTTTGAGTTCTCCCCAGTTTTTTTCCAGTGGTGGAAGAAGGAAGACCTTGCTTCCTTTTTCCTCCCTCCTGAAAAATGGAGAAGACAAGTGGGAAGAAAACAAAAATGACAAAAGCATCTTCCCACTGAATCACTGGAAGACTGATGAAAACATTAATTTTTTTCACCAAAATATTACTTCTCCAGAAGGAGAAAAAAGCTTTTGCCAGCAAAAAAGAGCATTGATGAAACCTCACTGCACTTTAATTTCAACATATGGTTAGAACCTAGAAAAGGTGTGGAGGCTGGCCATGTGAACACTGTGAACTCCTTGCTGCAGAACAGTGCTACCCTGCCAGCTGTGGGGGCAAATTCCTCTCCAGAGCCTCACCTTGTCTCAGCCAAAGGCAGTGACATCTCCACCAGTCACTGTGGCTCCAGTGAAGGAGCTGTGCTGCCTCAGCCTCTTGTTTATGTAGTTATCTGGGTTATCAGCTTCAGCAGCTTCCCAGGGGCACTGATAAAAAGGGGGGAGGAAGGCTGGTAGGAGCTGTTCTCTGAGTCCCAGGGGAGGGATGAGCATGCTTGGAATTGTTGTATGGTCAGCTCCATGGTGTGAATATTTTTAAGTAGATCTAGGAACTGGTTTTCTGCAGAAAGTTGCTGACTATTACTTATTTTGACATTCAAATGACAAAGTGGGGGTGGTTTATTTTGGGAAGAGATTTTGAGAGGACTGGGCAAGGATTTAAAAGAATAAATCTTTTTCATGGAAAAGGGCTAAAATTAGGTTTCCTTGCTTACACTGACAAGTCTAAATTGAGCTGGTTTTTAAAAAATGCTCGGTGCTCATGAGAAACTCTTGAAATTCCTGAGTGTGTTGGGGTCATCTGTCTTGTCTCAACCTTTAGGCTGCCTTCCCCATGGGATGCAGAGATGGCAGCAGCCCAAATCAGTGCAGCCCAGAGCGCTCAGGTCTGCCTGTCTTGGTGGACTGATGGATGGCATGGAGGTGTGGCTGTAGAAGTGAAATAACTTCCCAGCTCTCTCATGGTCCCACCATCTCTCTTGCCCTCACACAGTGCATCAGAGGTGCAGTGGGCCTGTACTGGGGTGTACAGCTGTGGTTTGGAGGTGGAGATTCAGCTGATGGGTGTTGTGCTTTGCCTCCCCAGAGCTCGATGCCCCCACCAACCTGCGGTTCCTCAACACCACGGAGCACTCGGTGCTGGTGCTGTGGACGCGGCCCCGGGCCGTGATCACGGGCTACAAGCTGACAGCAGGGCCCACCAGAGGAGGGCAGCCCCGCACCTACAACGTGGGACCCTCGGCCACCAAGTACCTGCTCAGGAACCTGCAGCCTGGCACCGAGTACACCGTGTACCTCGTGGCCGTCAAAGGCGACCTGCAGAGCAACAGAGAGACTGGGGTCTTCACCACCTGTGAGTGAGACACACACACATCACATATTGCTCTTCCTTTATACCCTGGCCATGCTTCAGAACTTGTGCTGAAAGTGCCTATTGTGAGTTGATTTACAGGAGCAGCCTTTTGAAGTAGCATTCCAGCAGAACAGCTTGGGAAATGCTCCTTGTTGTTCTTTCCGAACTCGTTGGCAGGAAAAGGTTATTTGCATCAAAAGGCTTTTAGTAAAATACATTTCAGCTTTCCTGATGATTAAAAACAAGAGGGAAAACTTAACTACTGCTACCTCACTTTTTTGCTTAACTGAATGTCAGAGAACTTTAATTTTACTTGATCTTCCTAATTGCTTGGTTTTGGCATGACAAATAAGCAAAGCATACAACTCTTAATATGGGCAAGGAATAATTAGTATGGTACTTAGATAAAGCTGAAAGCAGTCATTTCTCAAGCCCAGCCATACCATCTAAGGCAGCTCAACTGCCATTACCCAAACTGACACAAACATTGTATTCTATCTTTTTATTTGATTTAATTTTTTCGCATTTCAGTCATCTGTATTTGTGATGCTGGTTTGGAAGAAATATTAAACAAATTTTGGAAGGAAAGTGAGCTCTGTAACAACTGCCACATACTTCTAAAAGAGAAGAAATAGATTCAGTGTTTAAATAATAATGATGCCATCATATAAAATAGCAAAACTCAAAGCCACCCGAGCCCAGAACCACATCCTCTTTTCAAAGTGAATGTGGTTTCTTTTGGAACAATGTGAAACTAAAATAAGGGCTCAGACTTTTAATCAGAGTAACATTGTTGACATTGGCAAGGTCCTTTTTGCTGACAGTCTTGTCTATAAATATTCCTCAATTAGTATAAGATTAGGTATCTTAGATTTAATGTTACCTTCAAATTCTGGTTTGTCTGAATGAAACCAGTCCAGTTTGAGGCTATAGATCTGATTAACCATGCCTCTTCATTAATAACATTACTAACTAGTCCATTTCACATTAAGCTCAGTGTTGTTATTTAGGCTGATTCTGGCATGCACAAAGGCTTTGGTTTCTGTGTGATGCTTCTGGCAGATATCAGTGAGACCACAGAAGCCTCAGACTGACGTTGGCTCCTTTCTGCTGACTTCACAAGATGTTGCTGAGGGATAAGGTGGTCCTTGCTGGGACAGCTGGATGACAGACAGGGATGTGCATAGTGTTCTTCTGATGGGAATGCATATGGTGGGTGAATCAAAAAAACAGCTGAGTTTTGAGGAACACTTTAGACATCATGCCAAAAACCAGAATTCCCCAAATTTTTGGGGCTGGATGCATACAGGGTCATGCATCCACTTGAGTGTTTTTGTTTTCCTCAGGAGCAAAAGCTCTGGCTATGATTAGACCACTTACATACTGTGTCTGTCAAGCCCAGCAGCAGACAAAAATCATCTGTCAGATCCTTCCCAAATCACTGGATTTTCAGAAGCGATCTAGTTTAGCATTTACTTTCATTCCTCTGGCTATTTCTGCTGCTGTAGGTCAGGTTTTCAAAGTGTTTGGAGCCATCACAGCAGGTAGACTTCAACTCTGGTCAATTCACTCCACAGATCAGCCTGCTGGCTCTGTTCCTCCTTTTAACACAGAAGTGACTGAGACCTCGATTGTCATCACCTGGACACCTGCCCCAAGGATTGGTTTCAAGGTAGGAGGAGCTAAATCCCATGTTGCTTTTTCCTCTTGCTTCACTGTGGTGGGGAGGGAAAATTAAAGCCATTTCCTATGGTGTGTGGCAGCACAAAGGGGAGAGGTCAAAGGGCCTGTTGCTCACAGGGGGTGGGTTTAGGTGACAGAGGTCAATGAAGTCACGGAGCTTCAGGTCGAGTTTGAGACCACAAATTACAGGACTAACAGCTGGAGTTGAGCATAAGGGTCCATAGTGCTGCTGTTGGATGATCAGCCAGGGTGCTGATAGCTTGTGACTGAAAAGCAAACCTCGCTCCCCTGCAGCTGGGAGTGCGCCCAAGCCAGGGCGGAGAGGCTCCTCGGGAGGTGATCTCGGACTCGGGCAGCATCGTGATCTCTGGGCTGACCCCTGGTGTGGAATACACCTACAGCCTCACAGTGCTGATGGATGGCCAGGAGAGAGAGACCCCCATCATCAGGAGAGTCACCACACGTAAGGCACTTGCTTTTCCACCATCATTCCTTCTTCCACTCCCCACTGCCTTCTGGGAGGCAATTCTGGTCTTTCCTCCCTGTTGTGGTCTGGTTTTTCTTTTTGATGCATAGGTGACAGTAGCACTGTCTCATGCAGTAATGAAAAATACTTCAGGGGAGTATTTTTGGCTAATTCCAAAGGTTGAGGATATTGTGTGGACAGGGAGGCAGCCAGTATGATTCTCAGTGCCATCAGTGACCCATTTGTCTGAACACTTGCAGCACTGGCTCCGCCAACCAGCCTGCGCCTGAAATCCAATCCTGACACTGGCATCCTGGTAGTCTCTTGGGAGAGAAGCACATCTCCAGGTAACCATCTGAACTCTCACTCTGTGCTCAAACATCCTTCTGTAGCAGAATGCTAACTTCTGCTGCTTCTTCTGTGGTGCCTTGCAGTTTGGTGGGAAATTTGCTGTTGATTAATTTAAAGAAAAAAATGTACATGTTTCTAGATATATTTAAGGTTGGAATTCACAGTTAACTATGACTTGCTGTAGAACTCATCAGGATTTACATTCTGTGTAAAATGCTATTTTGGAGCATGAATGTGTTTAGAGTATTTGAGCTGTTTTAAGGATTTGAAGGGTTTCTTCAGGTATCTCTAGTGGTTGAAAAGTAGTCTGAGAGAAGGAAAGCAGAGATTTCTGGAAGTGACAAATGAGTCTGTGCTATGGATAGTGAGTGTGGAAGTTCAGACAATGTTCAGGACAAACTCTTCTCCCACAGTAGCTGATGGGAGCTGCACAATTGACTCCCATAAGAGGTGGATTCAAAGTTTTTGAAAACTTCTGTTGGGAGCTGAATCTTTTCCTCAGAGAGTCCTGAGAGAAGTTCCTCTCAAAACTCCTGAGATTTTCAGTTGGGTGAGGTCTCACAAGGAACAGAAATGCCGTGAGGGTGGCATGGCTAGCTCCTGGGAAGCTCATTGCTTGACAAAGCAACCTCTTTCCTGCTGGGCTCCAGGTGGCAAAATCACTTGTAAAATGTCACAGGTGACATTTTCAGCTGTTGCCTGTGGGACTGATGTGAGTGGATCCAGCAGGAGACTCCTGACACTGGCCTCTGTATTTCAGGCATCAGCGGGTACCGCGTGACCACTGCTCCCACCGATGGACAGCAGGGCTCTACCCTGGAGGAGGTGGTGGGTGCAGATCAGACCACCTGCACCTTTGAGAACCTCAACCCTGGCGTGGAGTACAATGTCAGTGTCTACTCTGTCAAGGATGACCAGGAGAGTGTCCCCATCTCAGAAACCATCACACCAGGTAATGAAAGGATGAGCAGAAATTTCAGCTGCCCAAGCTCATGTGGCTGAGCCAGGGAGCTCTACATTGCAGAACTTGTCTGATGGTAGAGTGCTTAGACTTCACATTTAGTCTCAAGAAGCAGAATAGCCACGTTCCAACATGTGACAGAACGTCTTACACCCGTGTACTTCTCTGTATGGGCAGCCTGTGTTGTGTTGTGTGCCACAGGCTGCTGGTCAGCACATGGATCTGCTGTAACAGTACACTTGAGCTGGGCAGCAGCAGGGATTTAACTCAGCCCTGAAGTGCCCCACATCTGGAGCACAGCTGGTGGGAACAGGAAATAGGTGAACAGAGGTATGAGTGGGGAATGAGCACAGGAGAAATTCTGGCAGCACCAGTGGCAGAAGATCACTTGAGTGCAATGGAGAGGAAAACCAAGATGGAAAAGTCCATCACTGGAGCACTTGAGTCACAGAGTGGTGTGTGCCACCTCACATGACATCTGTGGGGACTGCAGAAACTGCCTTTGTAGCCACAAGAGCAAAATTAATATGCATTTCCCCAAATGGTTGCATTTAATTTTCCTTTGTGAGGGCTTCGTTTGTTTTTGTTTCTGCTCTGAGATGATGCCAGCTACTGTGTTTGCTTGCTCTTGTAACACTGCTTTAAAATTTCTGTGCTTCACTGAAGTGCTGTGTGCTCCCCTGGGGTGAACTAATGCTGTGATGCTGCACAGTTATGCAGTAATAGTTTTAGCCCTTCACCATCTTCTGGTGAGGGAAAGCTAAGAATGTATGTGTCTGGCTTTTACAACTCTTTAAAGGTGATATGGTACATGCATTCCATGTGGATAAACAATTATTTTACAGAAGACTGGTTTTTTTGGGGGTGTTTTTGCACCCATTCTGTAAAATAAGTGTTTTCCAAGAGGGACATCAAAATAGAACATAACCACCATTATTAAATATATTTCAGTATTTCTGTCCCATAATTTCTTTTCAAACTAACTTGTAATGAACACAATGGATACAGAGTCCTGCATCTTTGACTCATTGATGTCTGATCCTGACTGAGGAAGAGCATCCATTAGTTTCCACTAATTTCAGGATCACCCTGATAATGTTACACAGCCAAATCTTGTGGCTTAAATCAATACCAGTTTATTGACTTGAGCAACTAAAGATTTGGCCATTGTCAATTAAAGATGCATCAAAAATTCCCCATTCCCTGCCCAACTCTGCTGCTCTTAACATGCAGGAAATGAGCACCTTTGCTAATGGAATAATACCAATAGGGAAAACAGTCACAGCTGTACTTATTTTCCCTACAGAAATTTAGCCAGCATCTAAAAGGTCATTAAAGAGCATTCTTATTCAGTGGCTGAAACTTGAGATTTTGAACAATTTTAGCCACAGATGTCAGGCTCTTGGCCACTTTATGTGCTGGGCATAACCTCTGAATTTGGGGATGTTGTCACTCTGATGGAATTAATACCATCTAAAGGTCATTTTTAACCATTCACCCTGTTTCCAAGGAAGTGTTCTATTACTTACTGTTCCATATCATCTGTTATCTGTTTTTAGCACTTATATTTCAGCAGTTAGTTGGTAAGTAGAACATGAGGAATTCTGGGCCAGATCCTCAAGCCATTGCAGGCATTTGAGGATTTTTTCCAAGTGCAGTGTAAGTAGTTGAGACAATGGATGATCTACCCTGGAACTTCATGAAGGCTCTCACCAGCTGAGGGTCTGATTTCACCCCTTCAGATGAGCTGGTATTTTTGTGATCCCAGTGATAAAAGTTAGATTCACCTTTGGAACAAAACAAGGGTTTTAGAGGGTCAATCTACTATTATTTCAGAGTTGTTATTAGTAAACTTTGGTCTCTTGTAATTTATCTGGAAAAAAAAAAAGGGCTGTGTTCTTTCTGCTTCTATTTTTGTCAGAAAATGGAGGGTCTTTGTGGCTTGTCATTGCTCAAAGTAAATTCACTGCAAGTTAAGTGCCTCTTGTAGGGCTCTTTGAAAACTTTATATCTAAAGAGAACTGGGGTTTCAGCTTCTGAGGGGATTGGTGTTTCAGCTTCTGCCTTCCCAGGGAAACAGCTGCAGACTGCATTGAGGGGTAAATACAAGAGAACAAACTGAAAACTGCAAAAGCAAAAACACAACAGAAAACACCCCGCCAAAATCCTTCCTTTTTCCCCCCCAAGAGAAATTGTGCATATCACCTCAATTGCTTCCAGAGTTCTGTCAATGTTTAATAGTGATGAACACTGCTTTTCTCTCCCTTGTCTTTCTTTTGCCTCCGTGTGTCTCTGCCTCTCCCTTTGGCTCTTTAACTCATTAGAGGTGCCCCAGCTCACTGACCTAAGCTTTGTTGACATAACTGACTCGAGCATCGGCCTGAGGTGGACCCCGTTAAATGCCTCCACCATTATTGGGTACCGCATCACAGTAGTTGCAGCAGGAGAAAGTGTCCCTATTTTTGAAGATTTTGTGGACTCCTCAGTAGGATACTACACAGTGACAGGCTTGGAGCCGGGCATTGATTACGACATCAGTGTAATCACACTCATTAATGGCGGAGAGAGCGCCCCTACCACTCTGACACAGCAAACGGGTGAATTTTGAAAACTTCTGTGTTTTGGGACGTGGATGGTGTCACTGGCTGTCACTGGCTGTCACTGGCTGTCAGGGTGCTGGGGCTTTGTCCAAAGAGGGATTGAGCTGCTTGCTGCAGGGAGGCCAGGCAGACCCAGCTCGCTCCTTTCCCCGGATGGCAGCTGGGGATGGATGTGGCGCTGCTCGTTTCTGAATTGGAGGCATTTTAATGCCATGAATGACTGCAGACTTGCCAGGCACCTTCACCTTCTGCTATTCCAGCATCCAGCTGGAATCAAGAGCCTGAAACCATGAGCTGTGTGTTTGCCAGACTTTAAAAAACTGTGATTCCCCAAAATAGGAGTGCTAAAGGGCGGAGCAGATCAGCAGAGAGCCTCCAGCCTTGACAGCTGTTTGAGCTTCCAGCAGCCTGTTTCTGTGGTGGCCCCACTCTTTCCACAATGCCCCAAAGGATGCAGATGGACACCACTCCCTGAGTACATCCCAGTGACAGCCATGCCACACCACCAAGGGTCTCTATAGTGCATGAGCTGAAGGCGAGCTGGAAACTGGTTCTTGCATGAAATCCTGTTGTGTTTGAAAGTCCTGGGGCTGTAAATCCTTCAACATGAGTAGAAGTAGAGTCATAGGAAATTAGTGATATACCCTCTCCTCTCCTGTGTGTGCATGTATGGATTCTAGATGAGATTACTTTTCCATCTGTAAGCTGCTGTATGGCAACTTTAAACCTCTCTTGGCACCACATCTGTAATACAAAATCCAGCTGCTAGAAGCACATTACTGAAACTTGCTACCTTGTTTTTAAATTAGCCCCATGGGGTACATTTAACATCAGGAATTGCCAAGAGGTTAAAGCAGCCTGACAGTAGTGCAGACACATTTTTCTCTTAACCATAGTAGAACCAAAAGTAGTTTAGAAGTCTGTTTGCATGAGTCTGATGCCGTAGTCTGTTGTGCATGAGATACTTTCTCTGGTGATTGACTCCCTGAACAGACATCTTGGTCAGTGTGAATCAGAACTGAGGTAGATTTGTTCTTTGCTGTGTAGCTGTGCCTCCTCCCACTGATCTGCGCTTCACTAATGTGGGGCCTGACACCATGAGGGTGACTTGGACTGCTCCGACTTCCATCGTGCTGAGCGGTTTCCTGGTGCGCTACTCCCCTGCCAAGAAGGAGGAGGATGTGGCAGAGGTGACAGTCTCCCCCTCTGACAACATGGTCATCTTAACAAGTAAGTGGGTTACCTGCATAAGTCAAACATAAGAAGCCCCTCAGCATAAAAATGTAAGATCACTGAGAGAAAAGACCTCCAAGGTTGAGTTGAACCATCAGCTCAGCACTGCCAAGCCATCTCCCCAGGTGCCAATCCACACACCCCCTAAACACCTCCAGGGATGGTGACTCCACACATGACCAACCTTTCACTGAAGAAATTTTTCCTGATATCCAACCTCAACCTCCCTTATTGCAGCTTGAGGTCTTTTCTTGTCCCTTCACTTGTTACCTGGGAGAAGAGACTGACCCCCACCTTGTTACAGCCTCCTTTCAAGTAGTTGTAGAGGCTGAAAAGGTTCACATGACACAAGATGAGGCAAAAAAAATTGTGGCTGGCCAAATTCTCAGCTGATCTAAAGTGATGTTGCAAGTAGCCTCATACAAACTCACACCAAATGGGGTTTGGCCTCTAGCTTTACCCAAGTTAAAGCCAAACCACAGGCAAGTTTTTTCCTGTCAATCCAAGGACAATGATGAATCAGGCTGTGAGGCAATTGCATTGATTTGCAGCCTGGTTAGGTATTAACAGTAAATACATGCTGTTCGCTTGGTTTGCCAATAATGTCAAGGACTTGCAGTGCAGAGGTTCAGGGAGAGGATCAGAATATGCAAAAGGTCATTGCTCCTTTGACTTTGTATGCTCAGACCAGAAAGCACATCCTTTTCTGGAACCTTACAGGACATGGCAGCAAAATGTGGGCATTTTCCAAAAGCTGACATTAATTTTTGGGGCAAAAGCTGTGTTGTAGTTTTAGCTGGGTTTTTTTTTCTCTATCTGAGAATCTTGTTGGTTAAGTGAGAGATAAGATCTGTTTTCAGAATAAAAAACCTAAATCTAGAGCTTGTCTGAGTTAGAACAGCTGTGCTGGAAATCCTTGGCCCTATTTCAGCTTGTATCAGCTAAACCTTTGGCTTGCTGCATAACTGAACTAGTAGATAGCTAGAAGGGACCCTGTAAAAAAGGTAATTGCTTCTAGTCAATCTCCACAAACTAATGAAGCAATGACATAGGATATCACGCTCCTTCAGGCTAAAGCACTGCAAGGAACCATAATGCCAATAAACTTTTGATTGTCCTGGAGGCTCAGATCTTCCATCAAGCAAAACCTGATTGTCTCCTAAGAAACACAGTTAAAATTGTGTAGGTTGATTAACTTTGTGATGTTAGCAAAGAAACATATCCAAATTCCTGTTAATTCAACTCCACAGACCTGCTCCCTGGCACTGAATATCTGGTGAAAGTCTACAGTGTTTCTGAGCAGCACGAGAGCGCACCTTTGTATGGAATCCAGAAAACAGGTACTTGGACACACGTGTGCTTCATGCCATCCTTTGAGAATTCATTAATGGGACTTGATTACTTTCTTTCCCTGTGATGATGCCTTAAGCAGTTTGGTTGAGCTCAGCCTCGTGTCTCTTGAAACACCCAGGTCTTGATTCCCCCACTGGCCTGGACTTCTCAGATATAACAGCGAACTCCTTCACGGTGCACTGGATCGCTCCTCGTGCCACCATCACGGGCTACAGGATCCGCTACCAGCCGGAGCAGGGCGGTGGCCGGCCCAAGGAGGACCGTGTGCCCCCCTCCAGGAACTCCATCACCCTCACCAACCTGCTGCCAGGCACTGAGTACGTGGTCAGCATCATCGCTGTCAACGGCAGGGAGGAGAGCCTGCCCTTGGTTGGCCAGCAAACAACAGGTGAGCCTGGAGGGAATGCTGGGTTTGGAGGGTCCTCTAGCAAAGTAGTTGCTGCTAAACCACATCTCCTCTAGAAGCTTCATTCATGCCTGTGTACTGAGGTAGGGCCTGATTTAGAAAAAGGTTGGAGGACCCATGTTGCTTTCAGATGTGTTCTAGGGCCAGCAGAACTGTTTTCATTAGATCCAGTCCAATGCCATATGGTTTTTAACCAGACAGGTCTTTTTGGAGAGGAGTGTGCCCTGAACCAAAGGACAGACAGATCAGTAGCAGAGGAGCATGGTATAAGTGGAGTATGTAGCTGATGTACAACTGTGTTTAAACTCCCTTCTCAATTCTCTGTTGCTCTAGTGTCTGATGTTCCAAGGGACTTGGAAGTCACCCCTACCAGCCCAACCAGCCTCAAGATTTCCTGGGATGCTCCTGCAGTGACAGTCAGATACTACCGGATCACTTATGGTGAAACAGGTGAGGGGAGTGTGCTACAGATGGCCACAGACCAAAAACTATATTCTGAGGCCATTAAAAAGAAAATAACAAAGGCACCTTGGGCTCTAGCAGACATCTTTTTTAAAAAAGAGCAAATCATATTTTGTCAACCCAAAAGAAAGAGCACTGGAGTATTCTAGTAATTTTAGAAGTGGTTCTGTGTACATATTTCATTCTTTTCCATGGAATGGTAAAAACAACTTTGACCCAACAGCCACTGAAATCAACAGGGTCCTGTCTTCAGCTTGATGCATATAGGACTGTCCTGGTTTTTGTAGACCATTTTAAATTTTGTGGACCATTTTGTAGAGATTTTAAATGTATGCTTTACAGATCCATCACATGCCTTTCTTAACCTACTCTTCCTAGGTGGAAGCAGCCCAGTACAGGAGTTCACAGTGCCTGGCACCGTGTCTACTGCCACCATCACTGGCATCAAGCCTGGTGTTGAATACACCATCACTGTGTATGCTGTAACTGGCCGTGGAGACAGCCCTGCCAGCAGCAAGCCAGTCACTGTCACCTACAGAACAGGTGAGACCTGATTGAACCAAACAAGACAAAAAAAAATCCCCTTACCTTTGTGTTGGCATTTCCCCATAAGCATGTATCACTGATCCCTGGTTTCTCCCAGAAGCCAAGGCCATCAGTTTCAGTGGAGCTGTGTATCTTGGCTTGTGTATCATAACTGACATGCCACAGGAGGGGACTGTGGATTTGGAGAAGGGGAAGCCTGTGGAGTGCAGATGGGGATAAATGCAGTGCTCAACAGCTCACTGCAGAGTGGAAATCCTGTTGGGCTCTCGTAATGTGGGGTCACTGCTGGCTTAACTCGAGTGCTTCACTGTCAGATTGGGATCCTGAGGAAGCCTAACTTTCTAATGCCAAGACTGTTGTCTTGCTCCTGATTTGGGTATAACCTAATCCTACTCCTGCTGTAGCTGCAGATAAAGGCATTTAGTAGCCTTTAAAATAACAAAAATCCTCAACTAACATTGATATGAGATCACTCACCCACACATCACGATTAAGGCTTTTTTGCTCTGGGCTATCATGAGAAACAAATAAATAGCAACATGGGTTTTCTCTTCCAAGCAAGTACAGAATAAAGTTCAGCCAGGACACAACAGTGGAGGGAGGGTTTCCTGTACCAACATACTCAGAAAAAATATTTTTGTTGCCCAGAAATAGACACACCATCCCAGATGCAAGTCACCGATGTCCAGGACAACAGTATCAGCATCAGATGGCTCCCTTCAGCATCCCCAGTCACAGGGTACCGGGTGACTGCTGTCCCCAAGAAGGGACATGGGCCCACAAAAACGAAAAATGTCCCTGCAGGTAAGAGCCATGCCATTCTTCACTGGATCTGTAAAGAATGCAAGGTGTGACCACTAAAATTCTGCTGCTGCTTGTACCTTTTTTTGCCATCCTGCTGATTTTCAGTTCTGTCTCATCCAGGACAGATGAACTCAGGCAGATTTTTGCCCCAAAAGCTTCATACTTGCCACCACTGTACTGCAAAAGTTTGTTCTTGGTGGCCTCAGTGTGCATGAAAAGCACCTGCATTTCAAAGAAATACCACTGGATTTTCCAGCATCCAGCAAAAATTGCTCTGAAATCCTTGTGGAAGTCACATATTGTGACCCTTGGTTTGTAGTGTAGTACCTGTGGGACCTGCCATGTCAGCTCTCAGGAAAAGTGCATTTTGTGGGATCAGCAGAGCATTTGGGGATGCTTGTGATGGAGCTGAGTTGATGGTCAGTCTTATCCTAAAAAATGATGAAAGCTTGTCTCCCTATACTTTGTTCAACTCACTGTGCCAACCTGCCCTTTCAGCTGTGGAGCCTTGGAGCAGGTACAGATTGCAGTTGTGCACTGCTAGAGAAGCATGGTGCAATTTAAAGGCAAATTTAATTTGTCAGTCCCACCTTGTTTTAATGACATTTATTCATGGTATGGCTTAGACAGGCCATTAATTCAAGGCTACTTTGAGGCCAGCTCTCTGCAGCTTTGTGCTGTTCTTTCTGACTGATGGTGGTGTTCTTTCCTGCCAGATCAAACCCAAGTGACTATTGAAGGTCTGCAGCCCACAGTGGAGTACATGGTCAGTGTCTATGCTCAGAATCAGAACGGGGAGAGCCTGCCCTTGGTTGAGACAGCTGTCACCAGTACGTATTTCACTTCATGGGAACAAACACATGTTTTCTATTGATGTCTGAACCTACCACCACATTCCCAGGGAAAGCAAAAGCCAGGTGTCCAGGAGAGTGTGAGGTGGCCTGCCCTGTGAGAAGTACCATGCACCTAAACTGCTGATGCTGGCAAAAACGCAGTCCCTCTGCCTCAAACACTGCCAAAATGCAATTTCCCACCCCATCAAAGTGCTGTGCTTCTCATTTTCTTTCACTAAAGCCACAAAGTCCTTTGGGCCTTTGTTTGCCATCAGCCAATCCAAGTGGATAAAATGTGCCAAGATCTCCTTTGTGTGGAGCTAGGTGGCAAAGGTGATTGCTGTTAAGGGACTGGACTGGGCTTGGGGCTGCTTGCCCTGTGAGAGGGAGTAAGGGAAACCACATGGGTTATACCAAGAGCTTGAGATGAAGCTCTGCAAAACAAAGAATAATTCCAGGACTGAGGTGCTGTGTACAAAACAGCAGTTTTGCTCTGGTCACAGAAGGGACAAAAGAAAGACTTTAATTCAGGGATATGTTTGAGGTAAACTGCTTTTGAGGGATACCTCTGGGGTAGGGATTAGTGTGATTCTTATTTCCCTGCTAAAGCATGGAAACATGACTCAGCCTCAAACATTACAGACAGCAGGAGCTTCTCCAGAGCTTTGCAGAGATGAGTCCACGTTCAAACCAACAAATTCCTGGACAAAAATCACCTTTGCCAACTAGAAAATGCAGAAAATTGAGGACTAATACAACATGGCAAATGAAAAAGATGAAACTTTTTAGAAAAGCGTGATTTTGAATCAATGTAAAAATAACATGCCAGATCCTCCCATTTTGTGTAACAGATGGGTGGAATTCTGTGATAGCCACTCCAGACTTCTGAGAAGCAAGGCTCACTTCCCCTGCTCTGAGCTCCCACCTTGCCAGGAAAATCCCATTAATTGGTTTAATTGGGAGGTGTGCATATTACCCAGTTGCACCTGTGGGCATTCCCTGTGCACTCAATACAAAAAACTTTGTTTCTAACTGATTTTACAATGTAATAAGCTGAGTAATTTTGCTTTCTTGATGAGTGTGTTAATTGGACATTAATTTATGAAAGAAAATAGCGGGATGGATTCTCCTTGGACTGCCACTCTGCACAGCAGCTCACAGTAGCAAACAGCAAGTGCAGCATGAACCCAAACTTAGAGCCAGGTGGGTTCTCTGGCTGCCCTTGGCACTAGCAACCACTTAATGGGAGAAATGGGTCTTAACATTCCCATTTCTTTTTTTCTCTTGTCCACTTTTAAGGTAGCTTAATGCTACTAGAGTTGTGTGAAAGGGGTTTTGGTGCCAAGGGCACTCAAAAACAGGGGAGATTTGGTGTCCTGGCTGCTTTGAAGGTGGCAATGGAGGTCTTTTTGGTTTCAACAAGGCCAAGATTGCCTTCCTGCTGCCTGGCACCTGCAAACTCAGGGCTAGGGATGTAAGCATGTGTGCAAGGTGCAGCACAGAGGAGAATCCAGTGTCCCCTCGCCATGCCAAACTGAAAACCGCTTTGCATGAAATCGAAATGCTTTTTATTTTCCTCACCCACAACCTGCTTTTTATCACTTAACCTCTTACCGTTAATTTGCCTAACAGACATTGACCGCCCTAAAGGACTAACATTCACTGAGGTGGATGTTGATTCCATCAAAATTGCTTGGGAAAGCCCTCAGGGGCAAGTCACCAGGTACAGGGTGACCTACTCAAGCCCTGAGGATGGAATCCATGAGCTATTGCCGGCCCCAGGTGGCGAAGAAGACACTGCTGAGCTGCATGGCCTCAGGCCAGGTTCTGAGTACACTATCAATATCGTTGCCATTTACGATGACATGGAGAGCCTGCCCCTCACTGGGACCCAGTCCACAGGTACAGCTCCCACCACCCCCAGCAGGCCATGGCAGCAGCGGCTTCTGCCCCGAGGGGTAAAGTGTGCTTCCATGTGCAACTGGTGCTCCGCTCCGGGACAGCCCCGGGGGCAGCCCAGGGGATGGGATTGCTCCTGAGGGGTGGCTTTGCTGGGGCCAGAGAGCTGCCTGCCAGCAGAGTCAGCCTGCATACACATCAGGGAAGGCAGGCAAGAGAGCAGGATTGCAGGAGCAGGTCCTGGAGAAAGGAGGGAGGGGTGTCCAGTGGTGTCCTGTCCCTGGTCACAGAGCCTGATCCGTGGTGAGCGCTCTCACAACGCTCGTGTCTGGCCTTCAAGGTATGGGACACCTGAAAGCACAAGCAGTGACCAACAAGACAGATGAGGGCAGCTTTCATGCCTCAGGGACCTTGCTGTTGGAGCCAAAGATGAGCAGGGAGGGCTGGGAGACTGCTGAACCCTCCGGTCTCACAGAGCCTGCAGATCCCTCACTGGCACTGCCCTAGGGACCACTGCATGCCCACACCCTGCACCCTCATCACCTCCACAGGAGAGGCCCTTCTGTGCCAGGCTGATCCAGCTACAGTTCCATGCATTGAGAATTCCTTGATGAAAAAGGAAAATTATTGCAAGGAATTAGCTTACCATTGCTTCCAGTGATGTGGAATCCATTGCAAGCTTCCAGCATTACCAGATGTGACTTTATTACAAAGACAGGTAGCACCTGTGTAACAAAGGTCTCCCAATTCATTTGTGGCTGAAAAGTTGGTACTTTAATTTCAGGGGTGGAATGAATTCAGTGGGTCCTAGTGTAAAGATCTGCTGTGCTAAACTGAAGCAGAGTGATGTAATGATGGAACAGGTGGCTGACTACCTGCCAGAAATGCAAATATAATACTTTTTCAAACCCACCCTCTGTGATTTACCTTTTGTGGGCTGTTCAAAAATGGATTTGAAGTCATTCAAGACTTTCCACTGACTCTCATGGGCTTTAGATTGAGCTCTGAGCAAAGCCAGAAGGCAGAATTATCCTATATTTCCACTCTGTAAAACTGGAAAGCTTTGACAGCAATGTGCCATAGTGGGCACTTTGGTAAGGTATATCTTTATGGTAAGGTATATCTTTATGGTAAGGTGTATTTTATGTATAAATATATCTATTTACAGCTCCTGTCTTACCAACAGTAAGGCAAGGGAATATTTCAATGGACACTCCTGTTTTTAGGCAAGCATTTGTTTGTGAGGATAGTGGATGTGTTAGCTCATGAACAGGCTCTGGTGTGATGAGCCTTATGGCCACCACAGCTCTGCTTTTCCATTGCCTTGCTCGCTGTGTAAATGGCTGTAAAATGCTTCCCCTCTCCATTTGCAGTGTTTTTATATCTTCTCTGCAATTCCTAAGCCTGCTTCCTACTTACTTTTGTAAATCATCCATTGTGTTTTAGAAATGGACAGACAGGGGCAGGAGGAGCAGGACTAAACCATGAGCTGTGTGATGAAAAGCAGAGACTGGTAGAATAATTAAAACAGATGGGCCTACTAGAGATTTAAGCACCTTCCCAAGCCTTTTCCTTATATTGTAGCAAATCTCATTGCTCACTTAACTTCAGGGTTGAAGCATTGATATCTTCTGATTTCTGCTGAAAAATGTTGCTGTAGATTTTGGAATCTCCTCCTGAATAACATGTCCCCTCCCACGGTGTTTTATGCCTGTCTTTGTACAAGGCACTTCCCTGGCCTAAACCTGTCTCGTGTTCAGGAGACAATATTGTCTTATCCAGGACTGTCTGGTTTTTTTAAAGTAACCATGTGCCAATCTGGATTTCTGCAGCAATTCCACCTCCAACAAACCTGAAGTTTACTCAGGTAACTCCCACCAGTCTCACCATCAACTGGAATGCACCCAACGTTCGCCTCACTGGCTACAGGGTCAGAGTGAACCCCAAAGAAAAGACTGGTCCTATGAAAGAAATCAACCTTTCTCCAGACAGCACATCTGCAGTCGTGTCTGGCTTGATGGTAACTTTTTTCTTTGTGTTGTGGGAAGGAGATTTTTGGAAGGAATTTCAGATTCCTGTGTCAGGAGCTTCAGTTGATCATTACAGCTCCTAAGGGTCTGGCTCTGAAGCTCAGGGCAAGTCAGACTGCAGCTACTCAGTGCTGTAGTTTTTTTAAAAGGCAAGTAATTGGCCTGCTGAAGCTGCATTCTACCCCCTTCCTTATCTAACACAGAGAGACTGGATGCCTCATCAAATGCAAATCACCAGGTTCACAATCAAAAGTAACCCAGCAAAATGCTTTTACTTGTCTTTCACAAAAGTGGTCAGATAAAGTGATCTAATGCAGAGATTTCAAGCTGTGATATGGGAGCTCTGGCAGTCTATTGCCTATTTTTAAGATATCTGCAAAATATAAGTCAAAAATGCAAGTCTTTCGTGAGTAGGCTTAAATTTGCTATATCACCATCTTTCCCACTGTAAACATTTCAGAAGTTCCTGAACTGGAGAAGGCTGAAAGTAACTGCTTTTATGGTTCCTGCAATCTTAAAAAGCTGCTGATCTGTTTTTAAGGAGTTTTATGAATCATTTTCAAAAATGAGCCTTAAAAAACATTCTAATCTAGGTGGACTCATGGTCTGATGCCGCCAAGGACAAAACCCCTCATGCTGTTCCTTTCACAGTTCTCTTATATTCACATTATTTTATTCTTTATCATAGCAAATGGCATCCATTAACCCTGGGGAAAATAGGAGGGAGATTAGAGTTTCTCTGAAGAATCAGCTTTGAAGCACAGATTCTAAAATGATGGGTGGTAAATAAGCTTCTTCCGGGATTTCTCCTGCTCCTGAGTGTGCACAGTGTGTCAGGGTCCATGCCTACTCTTTTATTACAGATGGAAATAATTAGAATTATCCCATCAATCCTTCCCCAGTTAATTTTAAGGTTTGGTATTTCAGTAAGTGGTGACTGAGCTGAACACTGACTGAGGGCCAGGATTATTTCCCCCTGTGCCAGGTCCTTCTTTTAACATGATATAACTCTGTCCATTCCAGGTGGCAACCAAGTATGAAGTGAGTGTGTATGCCCTGAAGGACTCCCTGACCAGCAGACCAGCCCAGGGGGTGGTCACAACCCTTGAAAGTAAGTGGTGACCCTCCCCAAATGACCACTTAGTGCTGTGTGGGTGCAGAGGCCGGGAGCCTGCTCTGTGTCCAAGGTGGGGCTCTGTCCCAAGCTCCATCCCAGGCTTCACCAGCAATTGGCTGATGAGATTGCCAGTGCCCTCTGTACTGACAGGGCCCCTTTCCCTTGTGGTGCAGATGTGAGTCCCCCTCGCAGGCCCAGGGTGACAGATGTCACTGAGACAACCATCACCATCACCTGGAGGACCAAGACTGAGACCATCACTGGCTTCCTGGTGGAAGCCGTCCCTGCAGGCGGCCAGAACCCCATTCAGAGGACCATCAGCCCTGAACTCAGGAGTTACACTATCACTGGTGAGTGAGGGCTTCTGCAGCTGCAGGGTCACATCAGAAAGTACACTGGCTTCTTGTTTTGGAATTGAATATGTGATGAGAAATACTATAGGAACAAAAGGTGGGAAAAAATACCTGAGGGATCAAGACTAGGCTCCAAGAAGGGGTTATTGAAAGACCTTCTGATGGCCATCTTAGGTGGCTTCCTCTCCTCAGCTAACATTTGTGTTTCAACTTCATTTTAGGCTTGCAGCCGGGCACTGACTACAAGATCTACCTGTACACTCTGAATGAGAATGCACGCAGCTCCCCGGTGGTCCTGGATGCCTCCACTGGTAATGATCTTGTCTGACATAACACATATGTAATCACATATGGCCACAGCTAGGAGTTGCCTGTATCTGATTATTTAATTTAATTTGATATTCTCTGTGACTTACAGCAGTAGGTTTGAGAAGGGTGTCAGGCAGGTGTAGCTCAGGTGAAGAATATGCTGGTCTTTTCTGCGTTTGACTTGTTAAACCCTTTTGTTTCCACACAGCTATCGATGCTCCTTCTAACCTGCGCTTCCTTACGACCACGAGCAACTCCCTGCTGGCCACCTGGCAGCCTCCCCGAGCCAAGATCACCGGCTACATCATCAGATATGAGAAACCTGGCTCACCAGTCAAGGAGGTCGTGCCTCGCCCCCGGCCCGGCACCACCGAGGCTACCATTACTGGTAACTCAGTTTTGTCTGGGAGCTCTTCACCTGAAACACTTAATTTCAAGAGGGAGGGAAGGCCTGGTTATAAAATGCATTGATGATTAGCTAATAGAGAGAATTGTGTTCCTTTATTGTGGTTTCCAGTACTAGAGGGTGGTCCTGTGAGCACACCTGTCCTACAAACACGTTCCACCTCACTGATCAGAACAGCCACCACATTTGAACAGCCTGGTGCTTGTTTCCACTGTCACCACAACTGTTGTTATTTCAAGGAAGAAAAGCCCCTGATTCTGGCACTTCACCAGTGCTAAAGATCCCATGTTTGTCCATGGATATTTGGGTCCATGATCCCAGCTGGCATGGTCTGATTGCAAACTTGCTCTGAGGGGCTGAGCTCTCTGCACTGTGCTGAAAACCTCTGGTGTGAAATGCACATACCTGATACTGTAGTCATACCCACCTCTCATTCTGCCTTAGTTCTCACACCTAATCATAAAAGAAAAGCAACTCCTAACTCTGTCCATTCCTAAAAAAATTGTTCTGTGTCCTTCCTCCCTCCCTAGGTTTGGAACCTGGCACTGAATACATCATCTACATCATTGCAGTGAAGAACAGTCAGAAGAGTGAACCACTGGTTGGCAGAAAAAGGACAGGTAAACAAAGCTCTGGATTGTTGTTTGTTGTTGATTGTTTTTTTGTTTGGTTGTTGTTGTTTGTTGATTGTTGTTGCCAACAGATGTCTTCCACTTGGGGAATACAGTGTGAAAGACACTGGAAGACACTTGTGGAGGACTGAAATAATAATGTTTTTAAAAATATCCTGTTCACACTACTTAGCCACACCTTTTCTTTGAGTCAAATAGGCTTTGTAAGGAGGTTTTCCTTTTTAAGGATGCAGGAGGTACACTTCTAAATTTATATTAATTACATTTACCTGTGTTTGAACACTAGCAACAGATGTGCTTGATGCTGGATTCTCGCTTGGGTACCTAATGGATAATTAAATCAGGGTTAACATTACTGTCTAACACTTGATGGCATCAAATGCAGAATCCATTCAGTTTGTTGCCTGTTGCATTCCTCTTAATTTGCAACTTTCACAGTACAAGATTGATACCTATAGCAAACAAAATACCAGCTGGATATCCAAATATGATCAAGGTGCAAGTTTCTTCCTGCTCACCAGTGATTCCTCATAAAATGATCACCTGCAGCTATCTCTTGTAATTATTTCTTCTCAATTTGAGCAGTGGTGGTGGTGGCTTCTTTGGGTTGCAGGGTTCAAAAGCATCGCTCAGCTGTATGAAAATTTCATACCAACACACTTCTTATGCCTGTGTGTGAAAGATAGAGGGAAATTACCTTTACAGTCACTGCAAGGTCATAAAAAGTGTGTTGCATCTTGGGATAATTGCTAATATTCGATGCTTGGAGTATTGTAACACAGCTGTTTGATTTGCCACGCTTTGCTTGATGGCCTCTAACCTTTCTTTGACCAGATGAGCTGCCCACGTTGATTAGCAGACCACACCCCAACCAGCCCGACATCCTGGATGTGCCTTCCATTGACGAGGGGACCCCTTACCTCACGAACAATAGGTATGACAATGGCAATGGTATCCAACTTCCAGGCTCCTCTGGGCATCCTCAGACAGTAGGGCACCAGGGGCAGCAAGTCTTCTTTGAGGAGCACGGCTACAGGCGGCCTGGGCCCACCACAGCCACTCCCCTCAGGCCGGGATCCAGGCAGCCTCTGCCCAGCGTGGATGAAGCCATCGAAATCCCGGGGTACCAGGTGCCCATCGTGGTGGAGCCCTCGTACCCGCACTCCCGCGGGCCCCCGCGCAACGACAGCCTGGGGCAGGAAGCCCTTTCTCACACCACCATCTCCTGGAGGCCGCTGCTGGAGAGCTCTGAGTACATCATCTCCTGCCAGCCCGTCAGCCAGGACGAGGACACGCTGCAGGTAACGGGGCTGCCCCAGCAGAGGGATGGGGTAGCCTCACCTGGGGAGGTCTCTTGGGGCACCAGACCCTTCCCTGTGCTAAGGGAGTGGCAGGAATTAGCCTAAAGAGTCTGTTGAACACATAGCTGAGACCAGGATGGATGAAAGCCTCTCTCATCTCCTTTATGGAAAAGGCTGCAGGATAAAACTGCAAAACCAGCAAACTTAGAAATGCTGTCAGCAGTGACATTTCACCAGGGAAGGGGGCAGCAAGCTGAGGGGGAGTTTCAGAGATTGAGGTGCTGCTTCCCCAAGCTACAAGACTCTTCCTGCTCCAAGACTCTCCCTTGGTTTCCTTGGAATAGCAAAACTATCCCCTCATGATCCATAGTCCAGAGCAGCCAAGTCTAACTTGGTATTGTTTGAAGTTCTCAGAGTATCTTAGGGGAGCGTTCTGGCTCCATCATGGTACAGAGCATAGGGGTCATCCTAAACACCCTGTCATTCTTCTGAGAGAAGTAACACCTAAAGGGTATTCCCTCCCACCTTTCTGGTGACCTGGCATTGTCTCTTGTTGCAGTTCAGGGTTCCTGGCACTTCCTCTAGTGCCACACTCAAGGGCCTTACAAGAGGGGCCACCTACAACATCGTAGTGGAAGCCCTGAAGGATCACCGGAGGCAGAAGGTGCTGGAGGAGGTGGTCACAGTTGGCAATACTGGTAAGGAACAGCCTTAGGGGAGTCTGGCTGAACCTGTGCAGCCCCTGCCTCATTCCCCTTACTCAAGGTAACCTACCTGATAGCCAAGCTTGACAACAGTTCAGAAAGGAAACTTCTGACAAGGACAGTTCATAGCAGGACACTGGGGCAAGTGGTTTGTGAGGTGCTCAGGGTAACTGACACACGCTGATGGTGGGATGAGAGCTGTCCTGAGCTGCTGGGTAAGCACAGAGAATGTGCCTTGAGGCTCCAGACACACCCCAAGGCCCCAAGAGATATCTGCTATATCTGTGCTTAAAGGGAGACAGAGTCACTGCTATCTTGTATCTGTCATAGGCTGGACCATCAGCTCTGGGCCCTGAACTGGTGGTTGTAAAGCCAAGACACACACCTAAGGTGACAAATCACTCACCAAACAACAGGGTCTGCTCTCCTTCTCCCTTCCCCCTGCCATGACACAGAACCTGCAGCACCCCAAGAAAGTGCCCATGCAGCTACCAACCCCCTGCTGTTCCTCAGCATCTCACAGCACATTTCCTCCTAAAAACAAGCACAGTCAAGTTGTAGCTCACCAGCAGCAAATGCAAAAACTCACACTTGCTTGAAACTTGGCAAATCAAAATGAAAATAGCCTTCATGTCAGATTTTTTTATCATTCAGCTGCTCTGACACATGCAAATGGAAAATAAATCACAGGGAGCTGGGCTGCTGACAACCATCAAGTGTATGCCCATGGGGTAGCTCCATTACTGCCAGGATATTACAAGAGGAAAAAAAATGTGTATTCACTGAAAACCATTCTTGTCTTTCAGCAGTTCCCATTGCTGTGTGTGATGCCTGTTTCTCCTCTTTTTGTTCCAGTGTCTGAAGGATTAAACCAGCCAGCTGACGACACCTGCTTTGATACTTACACTGGCTCCTTCTATTCCATTGGCGAGGAATGGGAGCGCTTATCTGAAACTGGCTTTAAGCTCTGGTGCCAGTGTTTAGGCTTTGGCAGTGGCCATTTCAGATGTGACTCTTCTAGTGAGTAGCTTGCTGTTTAACCATGCCCATCCCCACTCTCCCCCAGCACTTGTGCCATGTTTGACAGAATCAGCCTGATCAAAACATGATGCAAACAAAGGCAGGATCTGAAGTCCTTAAACCAAAGCCGTGTTTTGCATCATGAGAAGTGATGGAAAACTTTGGTTACCTCTGAGCTGTGCAAGCTAATCTAGAATTGCCATCAGCAACAATTGCCATTGTATTGATAACAGGCTTTTTTAGCTTGCCAGATGTGTCCAGGTAATCTATGGGAAAGTGTGGATTTCGGTGGGTATTGCAGCCAGTGCTGCTATTACAAAAAGTCTGGTTTGCATTGCAGGCAGCCTTTGCAAAGCAAGCTTGCAAAACCAGTTTTCTAATTCTCTAACACTTCTGCCCAGGGCATTAAGTTTTATTCTTTGCAGAACTGTGGTTTACATGGAAAAATATCCAACTTGACATAAGGGAATGGAACAAAAGTCTGTGATTGAGCAGTTTAACACAACACATACCCAGCTAATTGAAATTAGGCTTTTAAATCGTGGAATAAGCTCAGCAAAGAGAGTATTTCTGCAATTTGCATAGATTCAGAGGAGTCTGTGTAAAGACACTTAATTTTACAAGAAAATCTGCTTATTTTACAGGATTAATATTTATATTTCATTATTTGGTACACTTGGCTTACCCATTGTGTCTTGCAAGATTGTGGTAAATTTTATGCTGGGTATTTGCACAAAAAAGAACATTTAAATATTTTTCTCTCCTTTCCTGCCCCTTATGTATTAAATTCCTTTTCATTTCTTTTCATTTCCTATGAACCAAACCTCCTCTCCCCACTCTTTGTCACATCCTACTTTTTTCCCCCAAGAGCCTCTACACATTTGCCAGAGCTGAAACAGCCTTCAGCAGTTAAAAACTGCAGGAGCTGAACTCATTTCCTCCTTGGGACTTAGATGAGCTGAGAAGATTCTTTCTCCTGCCTTTCCTGAGACAATGCCAAGCTGTTTTCCTCCTGCTGCATGTGGGATAACTCCTGATTCTCGTTCCTCTGCCTTCTCCAGAATGGTGCCATGACAATGGAGTTAACTACAAGATTGGGGAGAAGTGGGACAGGCAAGGGGAGAATGGTCAGATGATGAGCTGCACCTGCCTTGGGAATGGAAAAGGAGAATTCAAGTGTGAACCTCGTAAGTGTGTGTTTCTGCTGTTAGTCTGAGCTCTCCTTCAGGAAGTCTCATCATCTCAGCTCTGTCCTGCCAGGGGGACAAGCAGATTATCAGTGTGTCTGATTCAGGCTGTACTGGTGACAGCTTCAGTCTGTTCTCACAAGAGATGAAGGCAGAAATCTCACATTCCTGAGCTTGAAAAGAAGAAAACCTTTTGTTAGCTCAGGTCACAGCACACTGAGCACCTGTCTGCCTCTGGCCCTGGAGTTACACACCAGGGACACATCACTGCTGTCAGAGGGGTGGATTACCCCAGCTGGACTTCCCTGCAGGGCCTGTCGCCTCAAGCTCCTCTGGCCTTCACTCTGAGGCTTAAACTGCCTTGCTTTTGTCAGGAAAATACCCTCCTGTTGTAGGTTGAAGTGTCTGGAGAGCTGTGACCGTGTCTGATGTTCCCCTGCCAGTCAGGGAGCCTCTGGTCAGACAAGGGGAGCACGCTTCCCCAGGGGCTCCTCCTCTGATCACCAGGCTTTGAGAATGCTTAAAGCCAAGCCCAGGCCCTGCTCCTGAGCTCTGCCTGTGCCTCCACAGATGAGACTACGTGCTATGACGATGGGAAGATGTACCACGTTGGGGAGCAGTGGCAGAAGGAGTACTTTGGAGCCATCTGCTCCTGCACTTGTTACGGAGGACAGCAGGTGAGCAGGAGGGGATGTGTTATGTTGGACACAGGGGAGGCTGTGCTGGGCTGCACTTCTCAGGCTGCTGGGTTTCAGGCCATGGAAAGGGCCAAAATGGGCTCATATAAGAAGAAAAGCACTTTGGAGAGTTGAAGTACTTGCACCGGTGTGTGGTGTAACACAACAGGAGCAGCCTCACTGGTGCTGGTGGATCATGTATGAATGACCATGAATTAATGGCTTTAAGTTGAAGGAGGGTAGATTTAGATAGGATATTAGGAAGAAATTCTTCCCTGTGAGGGTGCTGAGGCCCTGGCACAGGTTGCCCAGAGCAGCTGTGGCTGCCCCTGGATCCCTGGAAGTGTCCAAGGCCAGGCTGGATGGTGCCTGGAGCAGCCTGGGATAATGGAAGGTACCACCCATAGCGGTGGAGTGGAATGGGATGAGCTTTAGGCTCCCTCCCAGCCCATCCCAGTCTGGGATTCCATGAGCCCTGGCAGTTCCTTGGCCAGGGCACCAACGGGCCCGTTCTGTCCCCGCAGGGCTGGCGCTGTGACAACTGCCGCAGGCCCAGCGTGGAGGTGGCCCCCGAAGGCTCTGCTGGCCACACCTACACACAGTTCACACAGAGGTACCACCAGGCCACCAACACCGTGAGTACAACTTTCCTCCTCTGCCCCCTCCTGCTGTGATTCTGGCTCAGGTGGTGGGGTCACTGCAGGGCCGGAGCAGCGTGCGGGTTCGTGCTCCCAGCAGTGCATGACAGCCC
>NC_031776.1:2561180-2777587 GCF_001522545.3 Parus major
CACACCTGCAGTGCCACAGTCCCAGCACAGCCTCGTGCATGCTCCGAGGCAGTAGTGCATGGAGTGATTCACCAGCACAAAGCACAGCCAGCACAGAGCTCTAACCGATTTCCTTCCCTCCTGACAGAACGTCAACTGCCCCATTGAGTGTTTCATGCCCCTAGATGTACAGGCAGACACACAACATCCACGGGGAAAGTAACTTCGAGCAAGACTCCTTGCGGCCATGGCAACAGACAAACCAAAGTATAAATCCCTGTGTGCCACGATTACCATCCAAACTGGAGTGATGCTAGCAAAAGTGCATCTAGTGAGAATGGCCCCCTGCTCTGGAGCCATTTTCCCAGCTTAAGCTCAACTCACAGCTTCTCCAAGCGCCACTCTTGGAGTGTTTCAGACTTTTCTCATGATTGGTAGCGATTGTCTTGGTTTTGCTCAAAGTGTTGAATTCTAGTCGATATTTTCAAATTTAAAGGGGGCAAAGAAAAAAAAAAGGGGGAGGAGGGGGAGAGGTGCCAAATGACAAATTTGGTGGGGGACCAAAATACTGAGGGGGAGGGAGGGTGTAGAAATCCACGGTTCCTGTGCTATGCAAGAACATTTGAGTACAACAATGCTGAGGTTTAGGGATAGGAAAGTCCACCAAACACTTCTGCTTTCACGTAAGCATGCAGCCAGCAATAAGATAGGAACAGCAAATCCAATCACTGTGATATTTAAAATATGCACAGTCCTAATTCTTTCTTGATGATCCTAGTATTTTTCTAGCTGTATCTTTATATCTCATACTGTTATTTATCAGTTTTGTTCCCCTGACTTTCAAGTGTTTTTATATGGGAATAAAATGTATGGAAGACACTTAGTATGCAGTTGACAAAAGAGGAATTTGGTGTAATTATGATCAGTGATTATTTTTATACTGTAAGTGCCAAAGCTTTACTACTGTGGAAAAGAAAAGAAACCAACTCTTTTAATAAAAAGATTTACAAACCAGACATATAGTTTAAGTGATTCTCTTTGCTGCCGTGGAATTTAGGATGAAGATGATTATTCTCAGCTGGATAATTCTGAGGTGGATAATTCTGAGCGGGATGATTCAGAGCTGGAGTAACATTGCCTTGACAAGAGATGGAACAAACAGCCCAAAGAAGAGTGAAGTAAACCTGGAGAGGATATTGGTAGAGCAGTTTGTTAATTAAAGGCTTCCAGCTGCACCCCTGCCCCCGTAGAGCGCAGACAGTGGGTAGGTATGGCACGGGCAGGAGGCACAGGCTTGCTTTGGGGCAGCAGGGGAAGGGAGGGAAAGGAAAGCAGCCCCTGCTTTTGCACATGAACTGAGCTAGAGCTGTTTCCATACCTAGAATTAAATAAGCTTTCAGTGGCTGAGTTGCCAGAAGTAGTGAGACTGTCCAAACCTGTGAAGCTGAATGTGTTTCAAGCGTTGAAACCCAGCAGGAGGTGGGCACCAACTGGGTCTGAGCCTGGGTGTTACAGGCACAGGCCCCTTTCTTGTCTCCTGTGCTTCTACCTCATGGTGGGGAGGGAGGTAAACAAAATGCTCCTCACAACCCTTTTCAAACAAAACCAGTCTTGATTAGAGTGATCCAAGCCAGCACTGAGTCCCTTTGCTTGCACTGCCAGGACCTGTACAGGCTTTGCAAACGCAGAACAGGACAGGTCCTGTCAGGATTGCTCAGCCCCCTCCCCTCGGCTGCACACGCACTGTACTGCTCCAGTCACTGGGATTCTCTGACCCAATAAAGCATCACATGAAAACACCATTTGGCTTCAAATTGCTGTCAGGGATTGCTGTCCACAGAGCGCCCAAAACCCCTGCAAAGAGTAGGATGATTGCAGCAACAGTCAGTTCTACCCCACCTGTGTTCAAAAGTCAAACACATCCCAAAAAAACCCTGAGAACTAAAACTGGCCTAGACAGAGACACAGAGGAGTCATTTCCCATTAAACTGGATTGGTTTTCCCAAGTGAGGGCTACATATTTTGGACCAGAGAGCAAATCTGTGACAATCCTTTCATTGTCACTAAATAATTCACTACACCTACACGCTGAAGAGGAGTCCTAGCCTTCCTCCTCTCCTGTGTCACATCTCTTGTACCAGCAGCAAAGACCTCCCCAGCCCAATGGGGAGCATTTCAAGATAAAATAATTTAAACAGCACTTTTCCCCAAGCTCCCTGCAGAGGTTTGTCTGTGCCTTAAAGCACACGGGTGCTCACAGCTATGCCAAGCTCTGCTGAATTTAAGCCCTTGGCAGCTTTTTCCAGAAGAGGAGGCACAGCTCCACAGGGTTTGTCTGCTCAGCTTTGGGTAGAGCCCAGGAACAACCAGAGTCAGGGCTCTCTACTCCAGGGAAAAGTCCCTTGGTGGCTGAAGGAAAAAATAAAACCCCTCTGTTAGTGCCTGCCAAGGCCCAGAATGAATTCTCCCTGCTCTCTGTTCACTTCCACGTTTTGGGAGCTCTTGTCCTGCCAGCACAGGACCTGCCAGGGGCAAGGTGCCACATGTTGACTGCAAATGCCAGCCTGGCAGCAGCTGCTCCTCAGAACACACCAGCTGAAGGGACATTCCCTACATTCCCTTCTGGGAAATGGACACCAAGCAGAGCTCTGAGTCTGCTTTTAATCCCCACCACATCCGAGGCAGAAGCAGATTGGTGGGGTTCAGGAGGGACACCTTGAGACCACCACAGCCCTTTCCTACAACCACTCTCAGCTCCAGGGGAAGCTCCCTTCAGGGGGAGGGTGCCAGGCTAGCTGGAATTGTCACAGCAGCCCAGGGGACAAACCATTCCCAGAGACATTCCTGTGAAGTCACCTCACACCTGGAACCAGACCAGAGATTTTTCTCAACCTTTATCCACTCAAGCAAGGCAGGATCGTCAAGAACTCTTCTTTGGGACATTAACCAATCCAGTTTTCCCCCTCTGACAACTCCTGTCTGTCCTTTAACCTTACCACAGGCACAGCAGGAGGCAAAACCATCCCTGTGCAGGTGCTGAGATGTGTGCAAGCACAAGTAAGACAGCAGCCAGGTCCTAGAGAGGTATCAGCAGAGGCAGACATTTCCCGTCTTGTGCAGATCTCACCTGGAACATCAGTACCTATTAACTCCCTTCAGTAAAACCAACAGTGCCCCAAGGACAGCAAAGAAAGGGGAATGCACAGAACAGGAGCTGCCAGATTCTTACTGCCAGCTCAGTTTTAGCCAGTGCTGTGGAAGATGCAGGTGAAGAATGGACAGAGATTCCCCAGAGAACCCCGTGGCAGGGTCTGTGCCAGTTCCAGCCACAACAGCAGCACAGAGAAGACATTTAGGGACCACTGTGGATTCTTCTCTGTGGAAGAGTCCCAAACCCCAACTTTTAAAGTGAAACTCCAAGCAGTAACAATTCACAGGAAGCAGCAGCACAGAAAAGTCAGAGAGCAGGGTTTGGGTTAGCACAGCAAAAGGGCCAGCCAGGAAGAAGTGGACAATTTTTATTTTGGATTGCTGTCTTAATCCACACCAAAAAGGTAGAAAATGCTCTCTGCCCTGTCCTGTCTAATCCACTTGGATAAAATCCACTGTAGAGATCAGAAAAGACAATTCATTGTAGAGATGAGGAAAGAGAGGAATCTGCTCCCTTTCAGGCTGGAGCAGGGGCAGATGGAATGACAGTGTTAAAGGGAAACCAGTGTGTGGATTGTTGTCTCTTAACTCACCTAGGAAATGTCTCTTTGCTTTGCTCCATTTGAACCAGTCTGGATCAAACAGGTAAAATGAAAGCCATGGCCACAGTCACAGCAGGGCAGCAGCAGAGCCAGCAGCACACCCCAAATTTCCCCTCTCCCAGCTCCATCTCCCACCTGGGCAGCCCAGCTTGAGCCAAGGGCACACTCCCTGCTCAGCCTACAGAAGTGTTTATTGAAAAACTTTGGGCTGCATCTGGGCAAAACTGAACAGATTTCATAAAATGGAACCAAAAAGAGAAAATCCCTTTGAAATGGGCACGGTGATTGCCAGGAGAAATGTGTCTGGGCTCATCCTTCTCTCACCATGCTGCAGATTTTCACTTTGCTTTTTCCCAAACTTCAAGAGTTCAAATCTGCTTAATGCAGACAGCAGAAAAGGGAAGTGGCTCCAGACACTTCCCCCATTCCAGGCTGTGAACTCTGCTCCCAGTATGGGGACTGGTTAATGGGTCTCCCACCTTGGAGAAAGCAGAGAAGCTCTGCCAAAGCACAGAGTGTAGGGCAGGATTGAGAGCACCAAACCCCAGAGTGCCTCATGCAAAGGACCTGCTCCCCTCTCCTCCCAGGGAAGAGGATAATGGATTAGAAATACCTGCTGACTCCAAAAACCAGGACAACACACATTATCAGTTCCACGAGAAGCTGAGCAAAAGCCAGGCTTTCACACCCTTCCACAGGTCATCTAATGAATTAGTAAGGTCTGGACCAATAAAAACTACCTCAAAAATAAACCTTTATCCTGAATTTGTGTGACAGGGACCACACAGACAGGACATAGCTAACAACTGTATGTTTATTTGCAAAAGACACTGATTTTCTACGCTGGAAGCCAATCTGTACCACTTCCTTCTCCCTGAACACGGGGAAAGGCCTCTTCACAGTGACCAGCTCTTGCTAAGCACAGCCTGCAGGAGCCTCCCAGTTGCACCAGTGACATTCAGGTCCTGGCTGCTGGTGAGGCTGTGCCCAGAGAGGGCTCAGTGGTGGAAGAGACGGAGGTTGGTGTGGATGAGGGTGATCCCCAGCTCGTTGCAGGCCTCGATCACGACGTCGTCGGCAGCCGAGCCCGACGGGGCGGCGATGAACTGCACTCCACTCTGCACAGACAGGGAGGAGGAGTGCAAGGATCAGAGGATGGAAACCCAAAATCCCCCCCACAAGAAGCTGGCAGTCCCAGTCCTTCATCCACATCCCACTGAACAAAGGCTTCCATCCCCAAAGCTGCTCCTTAAGGGAGCAGGAAGTTCTCCCTGCTGCTCAGAAATAACCCTAAAATGGTTCCTCTGGAAGCCTTGGCTTGATATTCCTAAATGGTTTAATCAACTTTAATCCTCTATTCATCCCAAATCGACAAACTGAGTAATGACTGGATAATTACTGTCCCTGTGAGAGCAGTAACCACCAGGAACATCCTTCCCAGGATCTGCTATCCCAGTGCAGGGATTTTGCTCAGCAGAGCACACAAAATGAAAAGCTCAGGCTGCACACTGCCCTGGAGCCACCTGGCCCTGCCATGCCCTTACCCGCTTGGCTCTGTCGACGTTATCCCTAAAAGGGAAGAAGGCATCGGAGCTGAGGGACACAGCAGACAGCTTGGCAATCCACTGCTTCTTCTCTGCTTCCGTCAGCTGCTTGGGCACCTCTTCAAACAGGGCCTGCCACTTCACCAGGTCCTCATCCTGCAGGCACGAGATGCCAGCTCAGCCCCAGAGCACATGGCTGCCAGCACTTCCCTGCCAGGGGGTGAGTGATGGCCCCTGCTCCGTGACTCTGCTGCTGGGAACTTCATACCAGGGCGTTTAAAACACCACTACATCAGCTCTTTCTGCATCCTTTTAACTCCTTTCCTCTCCTCACCACAGCACCTGAGGGATTCCTTCTCTCCCTTCTTGATTTCCAAGATGCTCTGCCTTGGAATTTATGGATGCCAGCAGGCATCTGGGAGATGACTTAATCCATGACCAACAGCAGCTCAGTTTATGATTCACCTTCTGAAACAGCAACTGATCCAGTTCTTACCCCTTTAAACAAGCAACTGCTCACACGGTGATTCACAAGGCTCCTAATCCAGCTCTTGGCTTTTGATACTTAAAAAGGACATGCTATTTTGTAATGGGGAGGTCAGAGGGATTCTGAGAATCCAAAGTGCCACACAAACACACAGCTCTGTGTGAGGAGGTGCCACTGACAGGTCAGGGAGAACTGGAACATCAGCTGGAGCTTCACCCCATCCTGACTGCTGGGAAGAACCAGGAGCTGAAGCCAAGCTGCTCACTGAGGCACAGGGCAGGATGCAGCTCCGGGGGCTGTGGGTGCAGCACGGGAGGGGCACACCAGGACACTTTGCCACAGGGCCAGTAAATGACCTTGGGGGATCACCATGCTGGGCCCGGGATCTCTGGAGTCACCCCTTACAACACACAGCAGCTCTAAGCGCTCCACAAAGGCCTGGTTGGGCAGGGGCTGGGCTGCAGGGGAAGCCGAGGGCAGCCCTCACCTCTCCGATGGTGTCGGTGACGTACTGATCGATGGCGTTGGAGATCTCAGCCCTCTTCACCCCGGCCTTGAACTTCATGGCCAGCACGCGGGGGTGGTGCCGCAGCCACCAGTTGTTGGCCTTGTCCCCAGCCAGGCGCGTGCAGTGGATCCGCGACTGCTGCCCCGCGCCCATCCCGATCACCTGCAGCACAGGGACAAACACATCAGAGCTGTGCTCCACACAGGCTGCTGGGAAAGACCTCCCCCAGTTCTGCTGCTCCCCAGCCAACAGGGGAAACTGTGGGTAATTAGTGGGGGTAATTTGGGAAACGCCTGCATTCTCCATCCTGTCAATTGCTTACGGGGCCAGCTGTCTGCACTGCTAACTTCTACAGCTCCTTTGAGCTGACAGTCACGCTCAAAAGATTTATGTTCTTTCACCCTTCTAAACACCACAGCCCCAGCTGTCAAACCCTTAACCCCAGGAGAGTGATACAATTCTGGCTTCCTGCCTCTTCTGGAAAGGGGCACTTCAAGTCAGAGTGTTAATGTCTGAGCCCAAGTCACCCACACACCATCATCTCTCCGCTGAGTCAGGCACACACAGCTTAACCACATCAGCTGAGAGGTGCAGCTTGTCTGGCCAGGCTGATAAGGAAGTAAACCCACTGCTCACTCAGGAATGCTGGTCAGTGGCACCGTTACATCCTGGGAATTGTCAAAGCCCTGGAGCTACCACACGTGCCCTATGCTGCCACCTGCCAGAATCCAGGCTTTCTGAAATAGCTGCTGCTAACCCTATCTAATAGCACTTGTGCTTGATCTCTAACACATAAACAAAATCCACAGTGGTTCCATCTCAAGGAAGCTGCTATGAAAATACAACACTGGCTTCACTTCTGAAGCCAGACCCAAACACCAGGGATGTCACACGTGGGCTGGTAACTTTTGTCCATCCTGGGGTCCCTCCAGAGAGCTCCTGCCACTTCAATCCAGAGACCTGACAGGAAACAAGACTCTGCCATCATTTCCTGCTCAGCCACAGCTGAGCTGTTCCCCAGACTGCTCTCCAGGGGAATGGTGCTGAGGCTCCAGGTGCTGGCCAGTGCCTCAGAATTCCCAGCTCAGACTGGGACAGATGGTAAAGCCATAAGTGGCAGGCTGCCCTCAAAGAAATGACTCATTTGTCTTCCCATTCATCAAGGCACAGTGACTTCACCTCTTACCAGAACCATAAAACCTTCTGCTGGATCCTGTTCCCCCAGGGAGCAAATGAAAGGCTTGGGCAGCTATCAGATATAATCTGCTGAGCCATAACTGAAGTCATCAGTGTGTAATAAACCCACAGGGATATTTGTGGTAGCACAAACACTGAACAGATTCAGTTTCTTATACCTTAGTGGCACCTTCCCCCTGACAAACACTGCTGATGTCCAACCTCTGCTCTCAACCCACCCACTTACACTTGCAGGGGACCCTGAACCCCAAAGCAGCCCGACAGCAGCTGCACACTGATGTGTTATCACTCCCACAGAGGTTCATCCTCCCTCCCTGCACAGAGGAGAGGGCTGGCTGTGTCCCACAGCACACCAGGAACTGCCACCCAGCCCTCAGAGAGGGACCAGCAAGGTTAGGATAAGGCAGGAATTTTTAGCTGGAGATGCAGATGTTGGAGAGCACCCCAGACTGAGTGCTGCTACCAGGGGCCAAAATACCATGGAACATTGCCAGGTTTCTAACATTTGGGATGCCCTGTGTCCTTTTCCAGCCAGATGGGTGTCTCAGTCTTCATCACATCCTTGTGAGCTGTGGCCTGGCACTCCTGTGATGGAATAGAGTTCTCTGCTACCTGTCAGCATCCAAGAAACTTCCTAAAAGAGCCTTTTCCTTTCCTCTGTGAACCACTCAAAATATTTCACGTTTTCTGTGACCTAAATTTTGTCAAGAGATGAATAACTAAATTTTGGCTTGTATTTGAAAACTCCAGAATGGCAGGGACTTTGTACTTCAGTTGATCAAAGTGATGCAGCCTGTAAATTCTTCACGAGCACCCCCACATCTACAGAAGTTTATCTGTAACACTGGCTCAAGCCATTGTTTTGCCTTTCTTACAGCACAGGTTTTGATGGAACACTGCTGGGGAAGATTTCCTCAATCCAGCCTGGAATTTCTGATCTAAAGAAGAGAAATCTCAGTAGGTTGAGCTTCTGATTTAATAACACAACCTCTAGACTCGTTCCTGCATCTCCCCTCACACTGGCCTGTACTTATTCCCTGTCTTTTCCACTTTATAAAATCCTTCTTCCTACACCTCATCACTCCCTGCCCCACATGGTACCCCCTTCCCCCACACAAAAAAACACAGCCAAAACCTCAAAATGCTCCACAAAGAAGCCATTCCCCCCCCTCTCCTACACAAAAATTAATTATGTTTCTTTCAGAGTTTAATCTCCTGGGAATCCAAAAGTGCTTAAGCAGAGCCTATTAAGTGTGAGCAGTGAAAGGAGACAGCAGCACAGGGTGAGTAGAAAAAAATATTAAAATAAATCACTTAACAGAAAAAAGACTGGGTGAAAATTAAGAATTACTTGACTAAAACCACTTTGGTTCACAGGAGAGTCAAACACACTCCATAGCTGGAATGCTGTGCAACAGCACGGAGTGGATGAGATGGATAATGCTCAAAGGACTCTTGCAAAATGATCCAGACTGGTCTGGGTCTACTCAGATTTTCCCTGGATAATGAATGAAAACAAAAATCCCAAAGACACTTGGAAATATAAAAATCTAATAAAGGACTTGACCACTGGGAAGACAAACAAAACAGTGAAGTCACTGGGAAAGCATAAGGTAAATTAACAGGTTTTTCTTATGCTACCATACAGAGAATAAAGAAATAACAATTTTAAATTGCTCATTTAAAACATGATGGTGTCATTAAAGCAAGTGTAAATCAACGTGGTACAAGCTGAAAGTCAGCCAGAACAAGTGGAAGTGTTTATTGCAATTAGTGGCAGCTGGCTTCCTGCAAATTAAGTGACACTCAGGTCCAGAAATGCTTCCCACTCCAGACTTTCCTGGAATGTACTAACACAGCTGCCTTGCTGGAGGGGCTGATCCACTCCTGAATCCAGCGGTGCCAGACTCAAACATTCTGGATGTCTCATCCACCAGAGTTTTCCTAGGCATCCCCATTCCTTAGGGATGCTGTGAGGCTGAAATAACCCCTGGAAAACCAAAATCAGTGGGACTGAAAGCAAGCTGGACTTCCCAGGCTTGGCTCATGCCACCCAAACCATGTCAGATCCTGGAAGAGGAAGGTGCTTCCCACGTGAAAATCTGCAAGCCACTTCTGCAGCCCAGCCAGCTAAACCTCCCTGCCTGCCCAGGCTGCTTCTCCCTGCTCCCTCCTGCCCTCTCCCTTCCACATGGTACATCCATTACCACACACACTCTGGAAACATCTGCAGCACCACGCTCAGCCCACACTTGCAAAAGCACCGGGGAAATTGGAAATTCCTGCTGTGATGAGGGGAAAGCAGCACAGACAGCGACACCTTTGTTCTGGGGCTATGAGATCTAACACTGCTGAGTGCAGAGAATCATTTAAAAGCAAAAAACAAGCCAACATGAAGCAGAATAAAAGACAAATGCTGGATCTCCAGAGACATCTTCTGAGGAAGTACACAGCACACGACCCCAGGAAGTCCTGTGAGACAGCACTGCAGCGTTTTCAGGCTGTACAAACAACCTGACAAACACACATCAGCGCCAATGCAAGGAGAGCACTGCAGCTCGAGCTCAGTCTCTACCTGTAGGGTTCACTCTTTGATCCATTTTGCTCATTTATGATGTACCAAGCTCAAAAACATTCTCTGTATTTTTTCTTCTGTATTTCTTTTAAGTAATCCAAGCCTACTGAAAAACTTCCATGGAGAGCAAAGAGCCAGCTAAACAGCACCATTAGAAGAATGATCTGCTGGGCAACAGTACAACTTTAAATACATTTACACCAACTTTTAGGTAAATTATTTAGGCTGAACACCTGATGACAACTTGGAAAGAATGGACATTTTTAAAATTCAAGATTCAAACTGAAAGAAGGTAAGTTTAGGTTAGATACTAGAAAGAAACTCTTCCCTGTGAGGGTGGTGAGGCCCTGGCACAGGTTGCCCAGGGAAGCTGTGGCTGCCCCATCCCTTCAAAGTGTCCAAGGCCAGGTTGGACAAGGCTTGGAACAACCTGGGACAGTGGAGGGTGTCCCTGGCATGGCAGGGGGTGGAATGAGATGAGTTTTGAGGTCCTTTCTAGCCCAAAACCACAGTGTGACCATATGATTCATAATCTCAATATGCACATTTGATAATGTCCCTATAAATTCCAACATCCATCATCAGCTTTTTAAAAAAAATATAATCAGGGAGAACAGAAGATTTTTATTGTCCCAGAAGGGTGAAAATAAGAAAGCTTATCCCATCTTTCTATGGAAAAAGTGAAAATAAAGAAGCATTTGGTCAGAAACCAGCTGAGAAACCTACTGTAATTTCCAAAGGCTTTACATTGACTACAACACTCCCTGAGAAAAATGATGTTAAAGAACAGAGTAGTTAGAAAGAAATTACTCCAAGCTGCAGTGCAGAAGCACTTAAGAGCTTTTCCAACCCCACCAAAGGAAGAGCCAGCCCTGCCATCACCATGAAAAAATGACAGCAAGGTTTTGAAGCCGCCTCTTGAGAAACAGCTGTTCTGCACAGGACTGTGCAGGGCAGCTCCTCTGGATCTGTTCAGCACCTCCCTGTGTGCTGGAGGGTTTCCCAGGCCTGCTGCAGTTTCCTACCTGCCCATCCTTGGCATAGCAGACAGAGTTGGACTGGGTGTACTTGAGAGCGATGCTGGCCACGATCAGGTCTCGGACAGCAGCCTCGGGCAGCTGGAACAGAGCACCACTGTCAGTGCCACCCTGACACCCATGCTACACCCCCAGCCATCACAGTTACTGAATCACACACAGGGAAAACAAGGCAGCTAAAAATACCCTGTTTTGTTCAATTACCAGCAAATTTTGTTTAGATTAAAACCCAGAAATGATTGGTTTGGCAGCTGATCTCCCAGAGAGATCACGGGTAAGACTCAATCTTACTGGGTTCCATCACTGGCCTTAAGCCCAAAAACTCCTCTGCATTTACTGTCATCAGATGTGCTCACAGGCAAAAAACAGGACCACAACAATTAGAACAGCTCCCAAAATCTGTATTATTTTTAAGTTCCATTCTTAATTTATGGAAACTCTTTTCATTACCTCAATATCTGAACCTGCTTCTGAGCCTGTGACTAATCATGTGCTCATTAATGTCTGTTTTTCTAATGAGAATGAGGTCAGAGACAAAGAAATTACTGAAAACTTTCTGGTGATGTGGGCTCCAGTTGCTGAGCAATAGCAGCCAGGCCAGAGTTTATACAAAACTATGTACACAAAAGGGTGATGCAAACAATGAGTCAGGAGATGTGATGGATCCTTAGCACATGGCTGTCTCACCATAAAAAACTGCACACAGCAGCTTCTTGTTTCCAAAGAGTATTTACAAACATTGTGGTAAAGTCTGAGACAATGGGAAAGGTCCAGTGGTAAATTCCTTGATGAAGGCACAGCTGTTCATTCATTCCAGGTGTCATTAAGCCCATGTATCTCCCACACTCACGTTTTTATTCTTGGTGACAATGTTCTTGAACAGCGAGCGGTCGATGACCGCGTTGTTCCTCTTCTGCATCAGGTTCAGGCCATAGATGGTTCGGACCTCCAGGTCATCGGGCTCATAGTGAGGATCCATCTGAAAGCCAAACACAGGCCAATAAAACACTTTTGGACCAAAACCTACAGTCTTGTAGCTTCCACACAAAGGGGAAAGATATGCACACACACACAGAGCCTTTTCAAAGGAAGGCAGGAATATCTGGAGCTGCTTCCTACATGCCTCAGGGTACAACTCCCAACCCTCTGTGGAATTCAAGGAGCAGTGAATGTGATTTATTTATTCAGATTTTTGGGAGCCCTATCTGAAGCTTCAGACAGGAAACAACCCAGACTAAGGTGACTAAATAGGAGCGTGCACATGCTTTATGTGCTTTTCCTAATCCAATGAAATGTTTTAGACCAACTTTCCCTAGCACTGCTCTGCATTCAGCCCTGATGATGCAGGCTTCACCAATATGACCTCATCCTTGCAAAGTTAATTGAATTCCAGGAGGTAATCAGCTGCCATGACTGTCTGCAATTTCATTCTTTCTTGCCTGAAGCACCTGAGCCATCTTCTCCAGCTCCCCTGGCAGCTACACTACAATTGCAACTTCAGCTAAGCCCTGGATTTTCTTTTTGTGATGTTACAGAGAAGTTCTCTGCTCATTTGTCTCTCAGAGGCAGCAGAAATAGGACCTGACAGCAATCTGTGATCCATGATTCATGTTCACCAAAACTGATTTTGGACTCCCAACAATCCCTGCAGGAACTAGAAAGGCAACCTGACACTGCCTTGACCACATAATATTAATACTGCTTGACAAGTATACTGGCTGCAGCATGTGAAGGTGCATCATCTCAGGTCCAAAGTGTCTGTGCTTCCAGCTTCATCCATGACTGGAGCAGGGGTACAAACCTGGAGGACACAGTAAGCACCATTCTTCTTTTTGGAAAGGATTTTGAGAGCTTCTTCCTCATAGCCAGGAGCCACCACACCATCAGACACCTGCAACACACCGAGATTTCAGCTTCTGCCAGAGAAAAATGAGATGGGGTCTAAGCCTGAAAGCTCCACCAGCCACTTTCCTGCACTGAAGACACCTCTCTTGGGGTCTGTCTGTATCCTACAACAGCAAAAGCACTGTTACAGTATGGGTTTCAGTCCTGGGAAAAAAAAAACCAGCATAGCATTGTGAGCTCTTGGCAGAAGTCAGGAAAAAGCACCCCACATCCCTCTAATCAGAATGGAACTAATAAGTAATATCCTCCTCCAGGGGGAAACAGTTTGACCATGACATCCCCACTTCTCAGCCCTAACAGTAAACATGGCTTTAAAATCCAATAAATCCTTATTTCAGCAGTGATACTCCTGAGGAGGCAAAAACACTGGAAAAAGAGCTGTTAAGAGCATGGAATCTGAGAGTTTACATTCATCAGTGCTGTGAAGCGATACACAACTTTCACATTTGTGCCTTACAGTGTGGGTAAGGATTTTTCATTTTCAGCAGCACTGTACCAAGTGCTACCCTCACAAACCAGCTGAATATGTTCTTTCATTTGTTTGACATCATAAAATCACAGAATGGCTTGGTTTGGAAAAGGCCACCTCACTCCATCCTCCTGCTGTGGACAAGAACACCTCCCACTAGAATAGGTTGATGCAAACAAAAAGAATCTGTGATTCTGAGGAAAAAGCACAGCCTAGGAAGGGGCTAAGCCTACATCTAAGTGGCAGGTAGCAATCTATTTCCAAATTCCTGCCTTGGGCAGAGGGTTGGCCATCAGCATTGCAGTCCTTCACTTCTCCCATGACAGCTGCTCAACCAGACACTTGTGACAGCCTAACCAGGGCTCCTCTCCAGAGGTTTGCAAGCACCTCGTGGAAAGCAGCATTGCCAGCTCTGCTATTTCACAGGCTCCAGCACACAGCCAGGTGCTAATTGGTAGGGAAAAAAAAACCACATCAAAAGACCAGTGTAAATTCTGCACTCTGGATCAGAGGTTTACACAAACAGCCCAGTCAAAGTCTTCCTGGTAAAATGGGTCAATTTCCAACAAAAAGGCTGTCACAAACCAATGGCTGCATGTGAAAAGGTTCTCCTTGATACCCTGGAATGATTTGCTGCTGTCACTGACCTCTCTGGAGATGATCTTGGCAGTAGCCACGTCGCAGATATCAGACAGGGCAATGAAGTCACCAAAAGAAGACATCCGATCAGCACCTGAAAAATCCTGATTTTACTCATTTACCAAACTCTACAGCACCAGACAAAGAAAACTCTTCACTCCTACAGTCCAGTCAATTGCTGTGAGAGCTAAGATTTCAATCCCACAGCAAAAATAACCAAAAAAGAGGCCATAAAAGCAACAAGGATGAAAAATCCTACCTCAAACACATGGGCCTTTATATATTCCCATAGTTCAGATATTCTTCCTTCTTCACTGCCTCTGTCAAAGCTCTAACTCTGTAATGACTACCTCCAGCACTGCAAGCAGCTCAGCTGTACCCTTGGTGGCAAGAGGACAAGGAGAGGCAAGGATCACACAGAAAGATTTTAGATGGGAGACAGTTGGAAAAAGAGAGGAAAGCTTTTAGATGGCTATGCTCCCACCTGGCTTTTCCTGCAAGAAAGCAGACCCAGAAATGTAGCAACTTTTATTCTTCTTTCTTTTTGAAATAAATATTTTCCATTTAATGGCATAGCTAAGGTGAAATCAATTCCCATCACAAATGCTCCACTACTCAGCAAGGTCAATTCTTCTGTCCCTGCCAGTATAAGGCTTTATATTTTCAGCAATCATGCAATGGTTTTGTGAGAGCAACATTCAAAGGTGGTCTGTGAAGAATGAAGCCAAGTCAATATGCTCCTTATCAACTCTGCCTTTTTTTTTGAAATCTGTGCAAATTTTCTAGGAATTCCTTGAAAAATGACTAATGTAGCAAAGTATCTCAGCTAAGCAAACTGGTTTTGTTTACTTGTTTTAGCTTTTTTTTGGTGAGATCTGAAGTACAAAAGCTTTAAAGAAAACCCCACCAAATACCAGACAGAAACATCTCTACTCAAGTTAAATATTCCTGAGCACCCCAAAGCTGAGCATGCTACCAGCACTGCTGTTTATCCAGACTCTTTAGTCAAAGCCCCACACAGGTATGTGTGAATGTACAAATCTAAATTTAAAAATGCATCATCTTACAAGTCTTCTATCTTCACCAAGGAACAGAATCCAAAGTGGTTTGTGCTCTTTCAAACCACATACAAGGGCTGTTCTCTTGGAAAGCAACTTCCAGTAGGGACTCAGGAAGATCCTTATGGAGAAAACCCCTCTGGAGGAGGAGTGTGGTGCAAAGGGAAGAGCAGGAAGAGCTGAGGATGCTGCTCAGGTGCTGAGCCCCGAGCCCAGCTCTTTGGACAGGCTGGTTTGCTGTGGTTATTCGGAGCCCTCACCTCTGCTCCGGGCGTAGGCAGAGGCCAAGGGCGTCAGGGTCTTGTGTAAGTCGTGCACCATGCACACTTGGGCCTCCTCCTCGCTGAGTGGAACTCCAACAGCAGCACCTAGTGGGAAACACGAGCCAGAGCACTGCAGCTGCTGGTGCCTGCCCCAGGACCTGCCCACACAGCCGGGGGAGGGGGGCACGTCCCACCCTACCTGCGGGACTGACGTGCTTGAAGGAGGCTGCGGCCGGAATGCCCAGCGCCTGCTTCAGCTCCTTCACCAGCTGCCAGGCATTGAGGGCATCGCAGAGGTTGATGAACCCGGGAGAGCCATTCACCACTGCAAACACAGCACATGGACACATTGAAGCAGGCAAACCCCTCTCTCCCCACAGCCTGGAGAGCCAGCAGAAAGGGTTTCTCCCAGAGAGCACTCAAATCACTACAAATTCTTCTTGTTCAATGCCCCTGGCTCCTCAGCAACTGGTGGAGTGCCCAGAAACCCACACCAAGAGAAAAGGCCATTTTAAGGTCTGCTCTCAAAACGTTTTGCTCTGGCCCTGAAAGAAGAACTGCTCCTACTGACATGGCATCACTGTGAGCATTTCAGAAGACTGGAGGAGAAAAGATCATTTTAACAATAATCCACATCCAGAAGGAGTGAGCACAGCATTGTTCTGCTGCCATACTGGGAGGCAGACCTGCAAGCAAATCAACCTCCAGTGCAGAAACAGAAAAGCTTCCTAAGAAGTCCCAGAGTTTAAATGGGAAAAATACTGCAACACAAAGTTTCACTGCTTATTCAGCAGGACAATGCCCACACACATTCAAAGCAGCCTCAAGAACAAGAGTAGCCAGACTCTCCCTCCAAAACAGGGTTTCCCCTCACTACAATCCTGTGGCAAGTGGCACACCCTATAAAATGGCAGAGAGACACATCAGACCTGTCCCAAATTTGCAAGTGGGGCCAGTATCCCTTCCTGCCACCACCATCAGAAGGTGCAGCATTCTACAAACCCAAAGTAATAACCCTCTGCTCAAATTCACCAAAGAAAGACAAAAAAAAAGAACAAAACCAATTCAGACTTAGAGAAAAATAGCTTGGTTTCTAGGGAGAGTAAATAGTGACACAAAAAAAATGGGAAGATACTAAACAAGGAAAATGGCAAATAGAAAAACATCTTAAAAGGATGATGAGGTTTTCCCTTGTGAAGTCTGGATCTAATGTCAAGCAGAAAGTACACTACATAAATCTGTTCAAAGTATCCTGGACACACAATCCTACAGCAACAGAGAACACAGAGCTGCAATTGGTCTTGTGGGGCTCAACAAAGCAGCTTTCCTGTCTCATACAGCTCATCTTTTAACTGCAAAGTTAGCACCACTCAGTAATAAAGCAGCTATGAAGACACTGCTGGCCATCCCCTGGACTAAGGCACAACATGGTCTCTCAGTTTCAAAGACATGTCCAACCACCTCCATTCCCAGCTATCCCAGAGCTCCCTCCTGGCCAGCACAGCCCCAAGGCCTCACCTGTCAGGGGCAGTTTGGGCCTCGTGGTGTAGAGCTGAGCAGGACTCTGGTGAGGATTCATGCCATACCTCAGGGGCAGCTGCGACACTCCCTTGCTGTACTCCTTCCTAAAGTAGTCAGAGATGGCTGCATCGTACTGAGCAGTGTGGGTGAAGGCCTGGGGACACAATGGGGGACACCTGACAACTTAGAAACGTCAACTTACAGAGGATTTGGTGTTTAAAGATGTAAAGAACCTCTTTTAACACGAGCCTGGCCCAGCTCCTTCATGGCAGGAAAACGTGACCAACCTTGAGTGCCAGCAGCCGCCGGGTTTCCATGGCAGTGTCTTTGTCCCTTGATGCTGCCATCTCTTTGGCCACCGCAGCGTAGTCTGCAGGGTCACACACGACTGTCACACGGGCGTGGTTCTTGGCAGCTGCCCGCAGCAAGGCCACTCCCCCTGCAAGAGAGGGGCAGGCATGGAGCACTTCCCTCCTGGACACAAGGGACGTGCATCTTCGATCCCTTGTGCCAGATGAATGTGTCCCCTCCCTCCAGCACAGAGAGGGGTGAGAGTGCTCTTCAAAATGCTCAAGGCTGGTGAGTTTGACTCAATCTGCTGGTGAAGGTACACACTGATTGTGCTTGGCAGACCCAGACAGAACTGCAGGGGTGAGGGAATAGGATGTGCAACTAGGGCAAGGATGTCTTCCAACAGCACAGCCACATCCCAAAGATGTCTGTCCTTACACTGGCTTAACCACCATCCTCTGCACACTGGGTCTGCAGAAAGATTTGCTTTCACGCTGCCACACAACAGAGGTTCCCAAATGTCTCTGCAAATAATAATGAATCTTGCCCAGGTTCCTCTGTGTGAGATAAAATGCCACACTTCTCCCGTCAGTCTTGACTGCACTGCTTTGCAACTCTTTAAATCATACAGGATACTAGGCTGCTGCAAAGGAAAAGTAGAGGCTGGCACTGCTTCATGCAGAGCGAGTATTACTCCATAAAACATTTAATAGAGAGCTCTGCTGGGCATCATTTGGACTAAACTACTGCAAGAAAATCCAATCCCAATCCAACCACATGGCAGAGAACTGTGCCCGTGCTGTTCACAGGCTGCCAAGCAGAGATGCTGCAGAGAAGGCACAGCAAGCCTTTGGGGTTAATAACTAGCAGCAAGAGAAAACATGCTAATGCAGGTGTCCGTGCTTCCCAGCTCAGCTCCTGAGTACTCTCCCATACATTCACCCTTTTCCTTCTAATGGCCTCCTGCAGTGAAGTTCTCACCCATCCTCGGAGCACTTTCAGTGGCTCAGCTCTGCTCTCCAAAGCTCATGTTTTTTTACATTTCTATTACACTGTCAGGCTACAGAAGAGAAGTCTGCTCTCCATGTTTCAGCAGGAAGCATGGTCCACCTGGCCCTTCCTAGCAGAGCCCTCAGGCCCCTTCTTTACAGCAGTGCATGACTTGCCCCCCGTGCAGCGTGCCTTGCCAGCCTGTTATTGCCATTTAATTGCTTAAAAGCAAGGAGGCTTACCCAGCTATGCCTTCAGCCTGCTCCTTGTAGCTCCTGAGCTCTTGAGCAGATTTCCTTTACAGGTGTGCAAAGACCACCAAACAAAAAGAGAAGAACTGAAACCACTCAGAGTTCAGAAGCATAGAGTCTGTCTGGAAAGCAGATTTGCTCTCCCTTTAACTTACCAATATCAATCTTTTCCACTGCGTCCTGTACAGTCACACCGGGAGAAGACACGGTCTTCACAAAGGGGTACAGATTGCACACTACAACTCTGAGAATTGAGGGGGAAAACTGGGTTATTCAGCAAGAAATAAAAGTGCCAAACTGGACTTGGCAAAGCACAAGATGTCACCAGTGATTTTATGGTCTCATCTCTCAGATCAGGGACCAGCATAAAATCCTGTGGCCAAGAGTGGTGCTCAGCCCAAGGGCAAGTGATGGTACAGTGTACTATGACATTCCAGCTGAACTCTGTGTATCAAACAATGTCAGAACCACAGTCTACAGCACCAGATTAAAGGAAGAGCTGCTTTAAATAGATGTGCCTGAAATAATATATGTTTAGTGATTTTGGTGCACAACCTGAGCCATTTCAAAGGACTTCAAAGTGGGCTCTCAGCAATACTAAAAATGGGCATCCACCAATTCTCAAAAGACAGTAACTATCCAAGAAAGGTCCATTGCTAACAAAGTACAATCAATCCAATTTTCCACAACTTTTCCAAGAACAGAAAGTGACCTACATGTCACCTTCTGGACTTTTAAAATACCAACAATATATGGAACCTGAGTGTGCAGCCCAAATGCCATAAAGCCTCTGCAGCACATGAAAGCAGGGGAGAAAATTGACTTTTCCCTCTCAAACTAAGACCAGACCTTACTGGAGTTAGTTTTTCCATCTGATCTAGAAGCAGCATGTATTCCAGCAAGCATGATGTAATAACTTGCCAGTCCCATCCTACCAGAGCCACAGCAACTGCAGTGAAACGAGGGATTTGTTCTGACCCTCACAAACAGGGGTTTTAATCCAATGGAATTAATTTTCTCTCTTGATCTGAGTACATGAAGGTATCAAACTCCAAGGTGTGCTCAGTGTGGCAGAGAACTGCTGTGATGAGTACCCTTGTGTCCAACTTATTCCTTTGTTCCCACTCCATGTGAACTCCAGCAGAAGGGATGATAGGTTTCCAGTATGGCTTTCAGAACCCCCCGTGTCTCTAAATTTCTTACAGTGTCTTTCATTGTCTCTTCTGTTTCTAATGCCCCGTTTCCCCCCCTCAATCCATTCATGCTCCTGACCTGTAGCAAACCATCAGGAATCTGTGGACTTTAACAGTGCTAACGCTTTTATCTGTGCAAACCAACACAATCGGTATCAGGCTTTCCTTCGTTGACTTGCATATGCAAATTTTATGCAACTATGCAAAGGCAGTCCTGCTGAGGATCAGCTACTTCTGCTTTTTGCAAGAGAACCCGAATCCAAATTACCAGTCTGGATGCAAGTGCACCATAAGTCATTGATGTAAGGGCATGTTATACCCCCTGCAATTCAGCAGAGCCTGCTTTAATATGCAGTGTGCTCTGAAGAGCCACCACTGCTGAGCCATCTAAGAGGATTCCTGTGGTTTTAAATTTCAGGTTTTCAAATTCAGCCTGGAAATCCATCCATCAGTTTCTAAAAGTAATTTTAAAACTCCAGATGCATTCTGGCCCACAGTCATACTGTACCTCCAACCCTGGCTACACCTACAACTTGCTATGTCCAGCTCAGCCATTCATTTCTGAACCAGGAGCTACTCCCTGATGTACAACTGGTTATTCACATGCAGTAGCTGGGTGTTAATATAGTTAGTTATATACATCTCCCAACTGCCCTGTGTGACTCAACTATGTAAACACATTCTAATGAAAAACTGGAAAAAAACCCAAACTTTGGTACATTAGTGCACAAACTCTGTTACTTCCGCTTCTGGATGCAGCTCACTTGCTCCCAAGACAGCTCTCAAAGTTTAAGCTTTCTGTCTCTTTATCTGTGTGTTTTCTGTCTGAACAAACGCTGTGTTCCTGACCCATTTTCCAAGTCTATTCTTTATTTATGTGTTGAAACTCAGTAAACATTATGCAAATATCAAAGGGTATATTTACTAAGCAAGCATTTCAAAATCGGGAATTGCCATCTGATCAGACACGTGGAACCAACCTGAGGGAAGATGAGCCAGCTTCAAAAGTACTGCACTCAACTCTGCAACACGTGTAACATGGCCCTATCCTGACTGTGGATAACGTGTCAGAATTCCCAGGGAACCAGAAGAAATTCAGACCTCTGAGTTCCCTGTGGAAATCACAACGTAACTTTCTTGTTTTAGTTTTCTCTTAATACAAGTGGTGAAGAGGCGCCTGTAGAAAATGGTATTTTTAAATCCATAGCCTGTCCTGCCAGGGTGAAGAAAGGAGACTGCAGATCTCCTGGTCTGTAGAGCTTACAATCCCTGCTGCTCCCCTTCCTTGGTGGTGACTGGGCTCTACTGCTGGTTTTTGATTACTGATGGATTGCATCACGTGCCCCAGCATTTACCTTACGAGGCTGAAATCCTGTTTCTTCATATCAGCATTATCCTCTGGAATATTGCGAGCCAAGATGCCTAGTTACAAAAAACAGTGCATCTTCATTAAAAAATAACTAAATTACCAACAGATGTTTTTAATTCAACATCTCCCTTCACACTGTGCTTCTGTGCTCAGAGCCTTTCTCTCTTAACTTTTTCATTTTAGTTCAGACAGCACCCTCAGCCCCTGCTCCTTTATTCTACTTTACAGAGCCTTTGGCTGTTCAAATTCCATGCTAACAGGTGTTCTTCCCCCAGTGCTGAATCCTAGAGTATTCCAAATAATGACCAGAAACCTCAAAAATGGACATTCTAAGCACTTGCTTGCTACCATTGAAACACTGAAACCATCATCAAGGACTTCATGGGAGAGAAAAAGGGCACCTGCCCTATGAGACAAGGGAAGCAAGAGAGCATGAGCAGTGTAGGTGGCTGGTGGGGTCTAAGAACTCAAGAGAAACATGAGGCTGACAGGCTGGCACAGTGTGAGGGACAGCACAGTCCTGCGTTCAGAGTCATGGGACATTGTCTCCAGCCCTCATGTACGATGGGCAACAGGTTCCACTTGAGGTACCTCAAGCACAGCAAGAGGAAATGAAAAGAGCAGATGGATTAATGTGCAGGCACACCAGTTTTTAGAGATCCTCCCTGCTGAAGAAGAGTCAGAGAACATCAGAGCGTGCAGAAATCAGCCCTAAAGCCTACACTGTTGTGTTCCTTGTGCTGCACACCCACAGGTCCGTGGAGCTCCCTGCCCCAGCACATCTGCAGCTGACTCTGCAAAGGCATTTACAGAGAAGCTCTGTTACTTATAGCCCCGGGGAAAGAGCTCTGCTAACTGCAGAGATGCCAGCATAGCAACAAGGAGGTAATTCAGCCACCCTGCACTTCACCCCATGGCTTTTCACCTCTCCTTCTGTTCCCGGAGAAAACCTGTTCTCATTACTCGGTTCTTCCACACCACCCTTAAAAAAGGCAGCTGTTAACTACTCCTTCCCACCCTCCCTGCCCTCTTCCAGACTGAAAGATGTATTAGCAGAAACATACCAGCATGGACTGCAGGATGAAGGGTTTTCACACGCCCACCCAGCATCTCAGGGAAGCCTGTCAGGTCCGAAACATCTCTGGCCAAAGAAGAAAACAGCACAATAACAGATGTGCCATACCGACTTCATCCAGAAGCTGAATGACCCAAACCAAAGAAATTGTACAGATTTCACTACATAACCTCCCTATGCCAAAGGGGTAACAACAGCTTTCCCCATGGCTGAAAACAGAGCTCGTGGGTCACACCCAACTAAGCAGTACGGCTATTTCTTGAATGCACTGGAACCACCAAAATAAGCAAGTAATTTTGATTTGACCCCAACTCAAAATGGAGAATGGAAAAGAATGATAGAAGAGAATGAAAACACATGTGGAGGTGCTCATCCTCCCAGCTTAGTTTCACCACTCCTTGTGACTGTTTAGGGTGATAATAACAATAATGAGAGAAGGGGAAATGTAAGCACCCTTTGCTTCAGGCTTCACTGACAGCACAGCCAAGGAAGTTGGAGAGACACAACCAAGTGCTGGGTAACAGTGAGCTCTGGGGGTGATGTAGATTTGTGCTGATGTGTCTCAGGGGCCAACCACTGCATTCACAGGGAGGAAAAATGGAGTCAGTCACCTGTCCTGCCAAATAACTGACATTTTTTTCACCATTGCACTGAAACCTGTTTTTATTTGGCCAGAGCTCTTTTTAAAATCACAGCATGGAAGAAACCAGAACAGATTTCCCCAGATTCATGGGCTAAAACAGCCAGTGACTGTACATGACCTTTTCCCAACAGTGGATGCACAGCACTCAAAGGCTCTGTCTGCATTAAGTGATTGTGCTGGGAAAATTATTTGTGACCAGTGAACTCCAGCAAGCTTCAACATGCTCCTGATATATCAGTGCTGTCCCAGGACCAGGCAAAGATCAGCTCTCACCTGGCTGTGAGGAGTAGCACTCAGGGCAGATTATAAACATCAAAGTAACAGATTGTCCCATGGAAACAAAGCTGGCTCAAGGGAGAATCCCAACAAAAAGCTTCAACACCTCTCTGCACAGTAACACTCATCAGCCTCAGCCAACCCAGGACAAAAAGGCCCTGAAGTTTGCTTTGGGGCAGGGTTTTCTTTTCTTTTTTCAAAGGGAAGACTTGCTTTCAGACCGGTTTTCACTCAGTTTTCTTCACAGAGAGAATAATATAAGCAACCTCAGGGCCCAAAAGAGCATTTTTGGTGATGCACAGGGGAGTGTGTGTACCTGACAGGCAAGCCAGCATCCCTCAGGGATTTGGCTGTTCCTCCGGAGGCAATTAAACCCAGGCCAAGCGAATTCAGGCTTTTCGCAAATTCCACCAGGTTGGTCTTGTCAGAGACGCTGAGTAAAGCTGGCAGGCGGGAAGAGCACGAGTGTTTAGGTTTTAACAGCGGAACAGAAAGAAACGACAGGATTAAGCGAGTGAAGCTTTTATAAGCTCCGTAGTTTAGGAGTGTATGCGGTGCCGGGGGATTGGAGCACCAGAGCCTCGCTGTCCCCCTCAGGGGAAGCCGCCCCTCAGGCGAGGCCACGGCCGCAGGGCGGGCGCCTCAGGGCGCCCAGCGCGGGCCCGGGCGCCTCAGCGCCTCTCCGCTCCCCGAGCCCCGCACCGGGAACGAGGGACAGCCGGTCCGGGGGGCACAAGCAGCGCCTGCCCGCCCCCGGCACCCCGAGCGGGAACCAGCGCTGAGGCGCCTTCCGGGGCCGCCCCGCCGAAGCGAAGCGGCGGCCATTGCGGGGCACCGCGGCGGCAGGGCACCCCCCACACCCCTCAGGGACACCCTCCCCGCGGCCATCGCTCGCCCCGCGTTACCGAGCTGCTGCCGCGCGGCCATGGCGCCGTCGGTGGGTGCAGGAGGGCGCGGAGGCAAGGAAAGAACGAGCGGCCGCGGCCCGGCGGGATTTGGCCGGGCGGGGCGGGGAATGGAGGGGGGCGGCGGTGCCCGGGTCGGGTGGCGGGCATGTGTTCCTTGAGACACACGTGTATTTTGAGACACACGTGTTTTTTGAGACACACGCGTGGCCTCGGGGTGAGACAGCGGGGCTGTGGTGCCCTGGAGGGTGAGGATGAGCCGTGGATCGCGGTGTTCCCGCCTCGCTTGTGCTCAATGCCTGTGTGAGCACGATGTGGGCGCACCGAGCATACAGAGACTCACACATATATACAAAATTTTAGGTGCTGGGAAACCCAGCTTAGTACATGGGTGAAAAATGAGGTGCAGACGAAGCAATACCTCTTCACAGTGGAAGGAAGTGTAGTAAGGATCATTAATTTTTTTCCAGGAGTACTGACAGGAGTTTCATCCGTGGAAAGTCCTCTCGCAGAGCTTCCACACGGGCAGAGGCAAAACACTCATTTACCAAGTCTGAGGTAAAAAATCATTTGCAAATAGTAAAACGACTCTTTTCTTTATTTATTTTTTAGTTGTCTCCATAAGGGGAGCTACCAGGGGGAATTTTTTTCCTCTGTGGCCCTCCAAATTTCCTGATACTCCTTGCAAAAGAGCTTTGCTTGTTTTCCTGCTAGGCTGTGGTTCACAGGTAGCATCGACTGAACGTGTTGGCTTTAAATGGTTAAAATCTGTGCTGTGCCCCTGTACACCCCAGCAGGGTTTAGCTGCAGCTCAGTGCTTTGCAGGTAGAGCACTCTGCAGTTAATTTGCAGCACAAGCCCTGTCCCCACCTGGTAATACTGAATCAGCAATTGTGTCAGCATAGGCAGGCCCCTGAGGCATCCCTGCGTACTTCTGTCACATTTTCATCGGCCACACAGGTGTTCATTGTACACCTGCAGCTCCCAGAGCACTCAGACTGCATTAGGCTCTCCGCTAGCATTAAAAAAGAAGGAATAAATGGAAGTTTTTAGCTCTTGCAGGCAAAAAGGTGGGAAGTGCAACGCAAGTGCAGCTGGAAGGCCCAGACACTTGGCTGTTTTGATTTGTGAGTCTCTGGGATTGGGCAGTACTGTCTGGGTAAGGAAGAGTCAAGCCAGAAATACCAAACATACTGCATAAACCCAGAGTGTGTATTACTCTCAGCAGCAGCTAGTGACAAGCAGTAATAAATTACTGCTCAGGAGGGTGGCTGGGGCCAGATGAAAATATACCGTTTAACTGGTACATGAGCAGTATCATTATGAAAATACACACCTTGGAGAGAATAAAAGTTGTGCAAAGAGTACAGCTGAGGTGGGCTTTGGTGATGATTAATGTACGAGCAAATGAACAATTTGACAGAGCACTGGATTTTTATCCAACGTCCGAGAGTGACTGTGTGTTCCAGCAGGGTGCCTGGTGGCCCTCTCAGCCAGTGCACAAGGACAGGGACGCTGCTGCCTTCAGACAAACAGTGGGAGGGACATTATCAGGGTCAATAATGGCATTGGCTCTGTTGCCTGTCCAGCAGTTCATTGTCCCTTGGCACCTGAGGTGAGATTTCTGTTTGCACAGGAGTGGCAGGGGGTGGTTTGGGCTTAATCTCTGTCCCAGCACAGGAAGGACATGGAGCTGGGTGAGACAGTTCAGAGGAGGTCACCAATACAATCAGAGGGATGGAGCACCTCTGCTATGAGGAAAGGCTGAGAGAATTGGGTTGGTCACCCTGGAGAAGAGAAGGCTTTGGGATGACCTGACTGTGGCCTTCCAGTGCCTGAAGGAGCTGACAAGAAAGATGGAGAGACTTCACAAGGGCCTGGAGTGACAGGAGATGGGGGCAGATTGAAAGAGAGCAGGGTTACATTGGATATTGGGAAAAAATTCTTCCCTGTGAGGGTGGTGATGCCCTAGCACAGGTTGCCCAGAGAAGCTGTGGCTGCCTCATCCCTGGAAGTGTCCCAAGACCAGGTTGGACTGGGCTAGGAACAACCTGGGACACTGGAAGGTGTCCCTGCCCATGGCAGGGTGTTGGAACTAGATGATCTCTAAGATCCTTTCCAACCCAAACCATTCTGTGATTCTGCATCCGAGAAGGGATGTTCTGGCTGTGTGCTAGAGGGGTGTCTGGGTTTGGATGTGATTGATGTGTCCTGGTTTGGGGATGGCTTTGCAGGGGAATCAGACAGTTTGCCTCCCCACAGGTTTAGTTTGGCTTTATATAGCTTCATTTTAATTTGTTTTGGTGATGTTTAAAGGATATTCAAATATCCTGTGCTCTGCTCATGTCCCATCATTTATTCAATAGGATTGAAGTCTCATTGGAGCTTTTTCCTGGTGTTTTAAAGCATTACAGGAGCTCGTCCTGAGCCAAGAATGCAGTAACATCATATTGGAAATAATGGGAAGAGGTAAATGCAAGAATTATAAATACCACATTAAGGTTATTTCCAAATCATACCAGGGCCTACATCCAAGAAAGAAAAATCAGGCTTAATAAGCATTGTGCTCTGATGTGTTAATACGGAGAAGTAAAAAGAGGATGAAGCTGAATAGAGGCATACAAAAGTGATGGTGTTGCTGGTGTTAGGACAACACCCTAGTTTCCCTTCTCTTTAGGCTGTAGGGAGCAAGTGATGTTTTTTAGCTTGGCTCAGTGTCCCTGTTGTGAGTCTGTTTTCTGTTGTTGGGTTTTTTTCATGTAGCAGACCAAGAAGAGTATAGAAAAACAGGTCAGTCTGGCTGTTGGTTGATTTGTTAGGGTAGGAAGCAAACAAGGTAGGATTCTCCAGCTACCTGCAGCTGCCTGTGGGCTAGCAGAGGGTGGGCTGGGCCTGCCAGTGGACAAGGAAGACCCAGCCAAAAAGCAGGACTCCATTCAAAGTGGATGTCCATGCCTGGCCTGGTTTGGGGCTTCAGAGATGAAGTGTCACAAGTGGTGAGCATTATACCAGTGGTCTGATGTGGATCTTTCTTACCCCAGGAAAGGTGTCTTATCACCACAAGGCTGCTTTGGAAAAACACGTTATTGTGGGCATCTCTGTCTATATGAACACAGTCCTCAGCTTTGAAATTCCCCATCATACCAAGCTTATCTTCCTCAGCCAGGCCCTGCTTTCATTTACATCCCTCCCCACGCCTTTCCTCAACAACCCCCTGCCTCTGCCATGCTCTGTGTTGCCCTCAAGCAAAGGTTGTGGTATTCAGCACGATGTAAAACCAACACATCTCAGTCCTATTCAAACTCCTGTTTTCTTCCCTGGCAGTTATTTGAGTGGGAAGTAAGGAAGTACATTGTTCTGATATCTCTTATGTCCCTTGAGGATGCTGTTTGCCAGGCACTGGGCCTCAGTTTCTCCAGTCTCCCAGAGACCACAGCCTTGCAAGCACTTATCTATGCCCCTTACTCAGTATTATGGGATTGCTTACTGGAGAGGCCTCAAGTGCCCTGTCTCAGATGCTGCACAACAGTAGAGGTGAGAGTGGAATTGAATCCAGGCTGCTTCTCAAGGGTTACTGCTATAGGCAGACTTCTGGTTTGTCTGCTGTTTGCTCTCAGGGTTCATAAGAACTTCAGGGTAAAATCTTCTTCCAGGAGAAAAAGGGCTGGTGAGTATTGCTCTGTTGAACCTTGTTCAATGGCTGCATCACGCTGCCTGTGCCACTCACTGTGAGTTAACTCTGGGGTAACTTCAGCACTGAGCTGATGAACAGGCTGGCCAGGAGTGTTCCACAATAACAGAGAGGCTCAAGAGCCCTGATGCATTTTGAGTTTCTTTTTCAGCCCTTATCAGCTTGGAGCAGCTTTGTTTTACTGTGTTCCTCAGAGGTCCCAGTTAAATCACATCCGTGGTGTGTCGACTGTCATTGTAAATCCCTGCTCAGGGTCCCACAGAGCTGCTGAGGTGACAGTGAGCCTTTAGCTGAAGTTCAGAGACACCAAAGAGCTCTGCATGTTCAGTTTGACCTGGGATGTGAAGGTTACATCCCCTCTTCACTCACCAACACCACTGGTCGGTTTTCCCAAACCTGTGACATCAGTGTCTAATGCTTTTCCTGCAAAAGAACCAATTTCCTTGTAATAGAATAAATAGTGCAGATTTCAGCCTGAGTTATTCTCCTAATGCTCTGGGTTATGAATGAGACCCAAAGGTGCATGAACTGAAGGACGATTTATTTTCTGAATGCTCCCATTCCTTTCCTCCCAGAGGCTGGTTCCTAGCCAGGCATAGAAGGAAAAATAATACCAAAAAAGTAAGAAATAGTTTCTCTTGCTGGCGACTCAGTGCCTGCTCTATGATCTGAACCCCACATGTAGGCTGTGGCTGAATGGGTGTTTGAAAATGCAAATATGGGGTTTGCAGTAAAAAAAAAACAAATTTCATCCACTTTGAGGTTCTTTGCCTTGTCAGGCTATTTGTGTGAAAGGAAGAATTCCCAGAGAAAAGAAAAGAGGAGGAAATTATTTTGTTTGATTATTTTTGCTGTAGGTGTGAATAAATTATTTTTTTATCCACCGATAACAGGCTGCTTTACCTTTTCACAGCACCATGGAATCCCAGAATGGTTTGTGTTGGAAGAACCCTCAAATCCCATTTCATTCCACCTCCTGCCATGGGCAGGGACACCTTCCACTATCCCAGGTTGCTCCAAGTCCCGTCCAACTTGGCCTTGGACACTTCTAGGGATGGGGCATCCACAGCTTCTCTGGGATATTGAAATCACTGATTGATCGGTGTCTCCCTTTGCCCCCAGCTCTTTGGACACCGGTGTTTGTGTGGCTGGGTGAGAGGGCTGCTGCCGGGACAGCTTTCCTGCCGGGATCCCGCCGGGATGCTGCCAAACGTGCAGAGAACCGGCTCCCACTAGAGCGCGCTAGGACAGTTAAAATGGAGCTGGTTTTCTGCTGGCATCAGGGTGCTTCCATCAGCGATGCCTTTGTAAGGAACGGCACTTGTGTTTTTCAGCAGGGATTCTGGCTAAGTTCCCCATCTTTTGAGTTCGGTTTCCCTGGATGAGTGTGCAGCAAAGCCAGCTGTAGCTGCCTTAGAGCACTGAGGTTTGGGCTGGGACAAGTGCTGGCAAAAACCTGTTGGAAGATCCTGGCCTGGACAGAGGGCAGGGAGAAGCTTCATCCTCAAGCCCTGTCTCATCTCACAATCCCTTTGTTTGCTGCTCTGTAAGGCAGAGGAAGTGGAAATCTTTGCAGAACTTGGACATGGACAGGTGTCCACCTCAAAGTCCCATTGTTGGTCTGCTGCTGTTATTTGTGCATTTTGAAGCTACCCCTAACAAACTTGCCCATCTTCACAGGAGAATTTCCTGCCTCCACCCAGGCTCTTAGAACCCTGTCTGCTACCCTCGTTTGCTTCATGTTTACTTAATTAGCCAGCTGGAGCATAATTCCTTTCATGATCTATGGTCTAATACATAAAGATGACAGTGACATGAATCTTGGCTTAGGTTTCAATTTGCATGTTAATTCATTGTGGTTCCCCAGATAGCTGGAATTCGCTCCAACAGGATCTGGGAGAAGATGAAATGGGCTCCTGTGTCCTGGCGAGAGCCCGGAGCGATAGGTGACATAGTTTTACTGTCCACCAGGCACCATCTCTTGCAGATCTACAGCAAAAAGCAAAGCAAAAGTGAAAAGCAAAGCAAAAATCCTAAATGAGGAGAACAGAGTCATGGCTCTGGTAGTTGAGAAGCATCTGGAAATCAGTGAAGCCTGGTGAGAGAGCCTGCGCAGATTAAGAAGGAACAGAGTGATTTTACACAGCAATCCAGCCCCAGCCTGGTTCACAAAGCCATCGACACACTTATCTAGAGAAGAGAGAGACTCCAGGCAGGGAGGAAACAGTGATTTCCCTCAGTGGGAGACAAGTCCACGTTGGCTCTGAAGGGTTTAGGCACAAACCCCATCACTCCATGGGACTCATCTTTCTGTCTGACATCCAGGGGCTGGCTTGGAGGGAAGGAAATGCTGCGAGCCTACGTTCAGTTCCAGCGCTCTGGGGGACCACGGGAACGCTGTCAGGCTCACAGGAGACTGACAGCAAACACAGGCAGAGCTGCCATTTTCCTGAAATGCCTGAAAAAACAGCGGCTTGCCAAAGGTGGCACGAGGAGGCTCTCCTGGAAAGACAGCCATAGGTGGTTATTTATCTGTTATGTTAGAGCTAACTGAGATCCCCACCCAAGAGAGCTGAGATCCAGGATAAAAACAGGGCTTGCCGCAAGACCCTGTGAGCTGAATAGAAATCATGGCTAAATAGGAGGATGGGAAGAGAGACAGAGTTGTGTGAAGAGGCATGGCCAGCATCACACAGCAGGCAGTGCCACAGCCAGTGAGGCTTGGAGCAGTCTCTAGCTGGCAGATGGGTTTAGTTGCAGCAAATCATCCATTTTCAGATTTTGCTGATTTTACACAGTCTAATTTTAATAACAGAAGAAAAGAGTGAGACTTTTCTTCATAAATTAGTTTTTTTCCTCCCAAGTAACTGCACTAGGTAACTGTATTTTGGGCTTAGAAACATGGATAACATTTAAATGAAGAATTGTGGGGACAAAAAATTGAAAATAAATGTTGTCTCTTCTCTGTGTTCAAAACCCAATGGCTTTGGATTCTCCAGGAGTTTCTTGAGCTTTCTGAAAATGCTGTTATCCTGTATGCCCTACATTCATAATCAGTTGTGGCTCCTTCTTTCTGTTCTGAGGTTCTTTGCTCAGTCTTGAGTCACAACAGGACAAATTTTGGCGTTTCAAAATCATCTTCCTGATGCTTTATGGCTACAAAAAGAAGGGTTCCCCCTCTCCTCCCAGAAAACATAATTAAATCAAGCCTTTTCATTTTTCACCTCAATCAAAGCCAAGTTTTTCAGCTTTTCATTAAAAACCAAGTATTTGAAGTTGTTCAGGAGACCTTAAAATGAACATTTCCAGGTTCTAGAATAAACACTGTCATTTTCCAGATACTGCTTTTCAGAAAAGTAGGATTTAATCACGTAGCTTCTGTTCCATTAATATTTTGAGCTAGCTTGGTACAGGTCTGGATTTGGGAAATGTGAGGTTATGATAATCCTGTGCCAATTCAGTGAAGGGTGTTGGTGTTTCCCTGCATGAAACAGAGGGAGGAAAAGCCTGTTCACAGTTGAAATCTCTCAGAGAAAAACCCTGGGCAGGACCCAGTTCCATCAATCCTGCGCCTGTGTTCATGTGACAAATCCACCTGGAAGCCACAGGGAGTCTTCAGGATGGGGATGACAAACACCAAGCCCTCATTAGGCAGAGCTGAGGCAGGTACTAATTAACCTGGAGCTGCAGTGGTGCTGCTCGTGCCTCTTGTCCCGATGATTCCTGACTCTCTTGAGGCAAGGGCAGGATCAGCCTTGGCTCTGCTTGGTGCAGCTTTCCTCCACCTTTTCCTCCACCTGTCTCCATGAATTTCAGGCATGGAAATTGTGTCCCTGTGCCCATCTGTGCTCAGTGGCTCTGGAGCCACTGGAGCTTTAATTGTGTGGAGCTGTTTTCCTGAGCTAAATTAGCAGACGGATGGGGGTGACAATTTCGGCCCCTTATGAGTTTGGTGGTAAAAACTGAGCCTGGGACTCAGGCCAAGGCAGCAGGGCCAGAGGGAATTTAATGGCACTTCCTGCAAAACACTGCTACAGACTTTCAATTGACTTTCTTCAATTTGCCTAACTAATGTCTTCTCCAGCCCTGCTTTTTAATTCATGATGCTGTCATCAATCACATAATTATGACCTCATCTCATTCTCTGTTAAGACTTGGGTGACAAATAAGGACAGGGTCACACTTCAGTTTGTGTTGCTTTGTTTTATTGCCTAGATGAAAAGCAGCAAACATGCTGGGGACAGAATTCCCAAAACATGAAATTCTGCTGACAATATGCAACATTTAGCTATTTCTGGAGAGCTGGTTTTTATTTTACTTTTTGGTTGGCTGGTTTTATTTACACTGTTTTCCACATAAATACACACCTTGTCAGACCTGGGAACAGGCTCCTTTTAGCTCATCTCTTGAGCACACATGAGCATCATAACAAACACATGGGGAGAAGAACTACTCATCCAGGCAAGAGGCAGCTTAATCCAGTATGTCAGATAAAAATCCTTCAGATAGAATATGGGAAGCTCTTTCATAGATTAACCACTGCAAAGGACTGAAATCCCAATGTTAGGCAGCATCAGATTCTACTGATGCTATCAGCCATGGCAAGGAGCACACTGAGGGTAGGAACTAAGAACATGATTGAATCATGTGAAAGGGTTTTTACTCCTGAATTAGTGTTAGAGATTTGTGTCTAAAGTTATAGTTTGGGGAAAGGATGATTAAAACCATCCTTTGCTGACCAAAGGATGCCAAACCTCCCCTTGCTGACCCATTGTTCATAATTTTTCTGGGTTATCAGTGTCATCCCATCTGGAAGGAGGGTGGTTCTTTTCTTCACAGATATTTTAGGCTAAAGAGATCCTCTTCCAAGTATCTTGGGGATATCCTGAGTGCAGAATTCCATGGGGTTCTTTGTATTCCCAAGAAGGGATAAACGACAAGGCTGTGGGAAGTCTGGTGTTTGAAATCTGATCTCTGGCTTTGCTGCAGACATTTGGGGCAGACTCTCCCCTTGCACAACAGAAATAAACCATGAAGGTTGGAAAATAGAGGAGAAACATTTAGAATGTATGGAGTGTTTTTATAAACCCATCAATTTTCAAGCCACTTTCACAGTTTCCTGAGCCTAACTTGAAAGTTTTAAGTGTTTGGGGTAGGCAACACCCCACAAACAATATCCACTTCCAACACCTGTATATTCACAAGCTTCTCACTGTTGGAACTGTGAAAGCATTGCTGTTTCTCCTACAAATAATACCATGTAATACTATTCATAATGGTTTGGTGCCCCAGTTTGAGCTGTGTCATGCCATGCAGCAGTTTTGCTGCTCATTTCTTGTATTCACACTTGGTAGCTGAAATACTGCAGCCCTGTGAACTTGCTTTCCTATTTCCCCCAGATTTTCACTCATACTCTGATTAGTACTTAGTCATCTTTACAATCCTTGCCTTTCCCTGTGTTCTCTTCTCTACAGCATGACCAAAAGTTCTTTGCACAGGATTTTTATGAGCTTCTGCCCTCACTAAAAAAGGGCCAACTTGTCTTGGGAAGTTTTCCCCATCATTTTTGACATCCCCTGCAGCCTGCCATTCCTTAGCATTAATTTCTATCACTTCCCCCGATTTCCCTGGAAGAAATCCTGATTAGGCAATAAATGCTGGGCTATCCATCATTTCATGCCAGTCACAAGTCACACGGTTCTTCTCTCAGCCTGGAAGGCACCGATCGTTCTTAATCCGCCCGGGTGTGCCAGGGGTAACAGAGTTAAAGACCTGATCTCTGTGGCCATCCCCCTGGGAACCTGTCTAAGCTTGGCAGTAAGGCAGAGCCATTGTGAGAGCCTGCTAACGGTGCAGCACAGCTGATTAAACCCCTGCAAAGCTCCCAGGGTATCACAAAAAGTCCTGTCAGTCAGCTTGCATTTGATTTCAGGTCTGATTTTCATTTGTTTACAGTATTGCCCATTATGTGCAGAGTGTTTGCTAAACGCTGAAGAATAATGGTCCTGTCCCAGGTAGCTGACAGCAGAAGGGCTGACAAAGGGAAGGAAGGCAGTAAAAGAGGTAATTTATGTATGAGTCATGCTTCCAAGCCAGCTGTGCTGATAAAAAATGGCCACTTTTATGGGAAGGCTGGAAAAGAGCAACGAAATTACCTTTCTAAAAAAAAAAACAAAACCAAAAAAAACCAACCAACCCAACCCAAACAAAATATTTGGACCAGCAGTTTGATTAAAGATGACTTACTGCCAACAGTGCAGGGAAGGGAGTCCTGGGGAGGCATTTGGGTTTATCAGGGAAAGGTGTTTCTGGCACAGGCACCTGCACCTAAGACAATAGGAAACAGCAGCAGGAGGTCCTGCCTACAGCACAGAAAAACCTTGTAAGGAAGCAGGACAACAGAGGATAGGAGGTGTGAGAGATGAGCATTGATAAGCAGGGGTGGAGTTAGGAGCTGGGAGCAGTCGCTAAAGCAGGAGAGGAAATCATTGGAGGTATTTTTTCGGTAAATTGCAGAGCAGTCCTGTATCCACCTAATGCACAGAACTCTGCAGAAAGATTTCTGTTGTCATCCAGCAATGTGATTTGGGGCCTGACTTTGCTCCACTTAGAGGCAATGACAGATTTTATTGATGCATGGGAAACCATAGAAATCAAAGTAAACTTGCTGTGGCAACTGGCTAATTCAATAAAAGCATTGATTTTTCCAGCTGGACTATTAGAGAGCATGAATGCAACGTAGCTGATTTCTGTCTCTGAATTAATGTAACAAATGATCATTGATTCAGGTGAGAGGAAACCATACCCCAAAGGAAAGGGCCTTCCACAGTAAAAATCCCCCAGTCTATGTGGGCTGGTCTTTAATGTGCCACAGATAGAGCTGGTTATGGTTCTGTGTCTCTCTTGGTTAGCACACTTAGGAGTGAGTTGACTGTCACCTCCCAGAGCAGCCAAGGTAAAGGCAGACACACAGGGTCAGGGAGAATCCTGGAAAGGTGATGCAGGAGACCATGGAGTGCAGAGCAGGTAGTGATAGCACCTCATAGCATCACATCACATGAAATGGCTCTAGTTTTGCCCTGGGTTTGAGACAGAATCACAGAACGGTTTGAGTTGGAAGGAACCTTAAAGATCATCCTATTCCAACCCTCTGCCATGGGCAGGGACACCTTCCACTATCCCAGGTTACTCCAAGCCCTGTCCAGCTTGGCCTTGGACACTTCCAGGAATGGGAAGCCACAGCTTCTCTGGGCAACCTGCGCCAGGGCCTCAGAACCCTCACAGGGAAGAATTTCTTCCCAACATCTGATCTAAACCTACTCTCTAGTCAGTGGGAAGCCATTCCCCCTTGTCCAGTCACTCCAGGCCCTTGTAAATAGTCTCTTCATTTTTGTTGTCAGCTCCTTCAGGCACCAGAAGGCTGCAATTAGCTCATCCCAAAGCCTTCTCTTCTCCAGGCTGAGCAATCCCAATTCTCTCAGCATTTCCCCACAGCAGAGCTGCTCCATCCCTCTGATCATCTTGGTGCTTCCTTTGGACTGCCTCAAACAGCTCCAGGTCCTTCCTGTGCTGGGCCCCCAGGGCTGGGGCAGCTCTGCAGGTGGGGTCTCACCAGATTGGAGCACACAGCTCTCTCTTCCTCCACAGTGGGGAGGATACTTTGAGCACCCCCTCAAAGTCTTAAAGGAGGAACTTCTTAAACCACGTGCAGTAGCTGTGAACAGGCCCAGAGATTTTCAGGGCTGCTGGGTATTTGTGAACTTAGGTTATGGCTTCATGCTCTGCTGCCCTGGCTCAGGAGTCAGTGTTGCAGGCAATGTGATGGTTTCTTTCATAAAAACTGGTGTGCCACTTGTCCATCTGCAAACCCTTTTTGCTGTTGAGATTAGTTCTAATGGTGTTGGAGCATCCTGAACTCAGTGCACCATGGAAGCCGCCCAGACGGGGCTGAGGAGTCCCAGCTGCTGACAAAGCATCCCCCAAGGGTGACAGGAACACATCCCTGTGTTCCCAGCTCCTGGTTTCAGGCTGGCTGCTGTCTGTGTGGTGGGTGCCACGGGTGTGCTGCCGTGCTGGCACAGGGGCTGCTGCTGTTCCCTGCTCGGTGTCACCTGGGCCACAGGGGCAGGACAGGTGGTGACATTTTAACAGCTGCACTTGTTTGCGTCAGTGCTTGTGAGTCAGGGCCCTGACCTGGGGGATGTTTCACGTTGATCCCTGGGCTTTGACGTGGATGGGCCATCCCAGCACCCCTGACCTGCCAGAGACACCACCTCCTTTCATCTCCCCACTGCTTCTGTGCTTGGTGCTTCTTTTGTTCCCTTTCTAATGGCCTGTACCTGCAATAGAAATGTTGTGAGAGGGCCCGGCAGACACAATGCACCTCCTGCCCTTCATCACAGGAGCAGGAGTGAGGAGGTGTGATAAGAGTTGTGGAGCATTAATGGAGTGGGATGCTCAGTGCTGGAGGGGAGGAGGGATATTTTGATCAGTCACTGGGATAAAAGCTAAGCTGCTTTACAGCACAGCCTGCTAGAAAGTGGTGGTTGGAAAAACGTGTCTATTAAAAGGTCAGGTGTGGTCCTGAGTTCTGGGCTGACACTTGCACAAGGTGGTAAATGATACATAATGAACACCTTATTAGATTAATTTTGTCTATTTGGGGTCACCGTGAACAGCCCATTAGAAAATAGTAGGTTTCTCAGAGGCTGCCAAATGCCTGCCAAATGCTGGTTGTTATTATTTCTGCAGATAGTACCAAAATCTGTAAGTTGTTTGAGAGCAGCTTATGCAATGTTTGGTGATCAGATTTGGAGCATTAACTGGATAGCTTAACTCCTTTGTGTGCTTCTCTTCACTGACCATGGGAGTGTAACTCTTAGAATCAGATTTCTCATCTGCAACTATCAGAGGGATGGCCACAATTAAAGTTTCACTACCCCAAACCACTCAAAAATTGTGGTGGCCTTTCTGATCATCATGTCTTTTTAAAGTCTATGGCTTTTCAGTTGTGAGAGCTGAAAATTAAGCTTTTGTTTCAAGTAAAGAAGTGCTCTCACTTAAATCCCAGATCCCAGCACCAGAAACGTCAGGGAGGAAAATGAAATACCTGAGAGCATAAAACTGCAAATGTACTTTCAGAATACAGTGCAGGATTTGCTCCCAGTAAACTGTCAGAGCTCCTGCTGAGAGTGGCGAGTGCTTGCTGAAAAGCAACGTGAAAGGTGCCAGACTTGTTTAAAAATTCACAGACACATTTTCATACTTAGAACTTCTCTCCCAGTATAGTAAGAGAGCTCCACTCCTGTAACTGCTGGTAGCTGTCATGGAAGCTTTTTGTTTCCTAGCAAAAGGTACAGAGGCAACAGTGGCACAGGCAAGAGAGCTTTGATGCAGAATGTTCAAAAGCCTGATTTCTATTTCCTCTCCTAAGAGCAGTCCTCCAGAAACCTTCCTTGACCTCTTCCAGGTATGAAATAGTCAGGATGGGCTTTGGTGCTCTTCTTCATAAGTTTCTTCCACGTCCTCCCCACAGGCATCTTGCCAAACAGCCAAGGAAAGTGTTGCTAGCACGGCTTTCTTCTGTGGATGGATTTAGATTATTAATAAAATGGTCGGGATGAATGGAACTAGTTCACATCTTGTCAAAGCAGCACAAGCAGGATGCTGCTTTTATGAGACTTGCCACTGCCCCTTTCTCCTCCAGATCATCCCTTTCATGTGCCTGAGCAGCACTGAGGTGACTGCCTGCTTCATTAAGAGCTGTTCCAGCACGGGAACCAGCTCAGGAAGTGGTTTACAAACAGCAAAGAGAAAACTCAGAGACAGAACAAAAAAGAGGGGAAGAAAGAGATTATTGCAGTTTTAAGTTGAATTTCCATGACCTTTCAAGCAGGCATTCCAGTATGAGTACATTAAATTCACGTATTTCTCAACAGCAAGGGCTGTTTAGCAATAAAGACCTTTGGCACTGAAAGAGGCTCAAAACAAATCTTTGCAGCCAGCAATAAAACACAAGGAGTGCCATGCTGAACATCACTGGGTCGCACAGCTTGTTAAGAGGCTGGAGGCTTATTTGTGCAATCCCTGCAAGAAGTGTTGTCCTGTGACACACTCACTGTCAGAGATAACTGCCTCGGAGATTAAAAAGTAAAAAAAATTAAATGTAGCCTTATAAATGCAGTTCTGTAGCCACACTAAAGGAAAATGTGCACACCCACAGACACACAGAACATGAGAGCTTTTTGAAACTTGAACCAAGCTGCATTTGGAATTGGGTTTAGAGCTGTTGATTGGTGCCTGTTGAAAAAAAAATCACTGCAAGAGACGCTTACTGTGCATCATCTGAACAACCTGATCCAGGGGAAGTGGAATGAGATGATCTTTAAGATCCCTTCCAACCCAGGCCATTCTATGATTCTGCTATTCAGAAAATAGAAGAAATAAAAAATCTCAAAACCAATACAGGTGGCCAATACAAAACATAATACAGGGAAGTTCTGAGTCTGGAAGTTCTGACCATCCAGTCCAGGAAAAAGGCAGTGTGGGGTTTTCACACTTTTTCCTGTCAAAAAGGAGATGTTTGACTCCCCAGCTTTCCTGAGATCTGAAAAATGAAATAGTTCTAACCAATGTTGATATTAAGGTTTGACTTTGGTGCTGCTTTGCATTGCATCCACAGCATGCCAGGAGCCTTCCTGCCATCGAGGAGAGGCCTCTGGCTCCCACAGGCTGGTGCCCCAGTCCTGCAGGGATTTTTTGCACAGGCTTTTCTTCTCGTTTGTGGGGAACTGTTCCACTTTTCAGTTGTCTGTGGAGTTAAGCATGTGTATAAATCATTGTAGAAGTGGGTTATTTAACCTTTGGGTTAGGTAAGGGCTATAAATTTTAAGATTTTTTTTTTTTCCAGGGGTTTTGCAGGCAGATTTGAGTTTGCCCTGCTTATACTCCAAGGAAAACTGAGGAAATGTGGAAATATGTCCATGGTTTGCTGACACACTGTTCCAACTCAGCTCATAGTAAACTCCAAGCATTGCAGCCACAGCTCTTTGTGCCTTTAAGAATCAAAGCAAATATAGGCACTCTTCAAGACCGAAGGCAAGGTGATGCTGACATCTCTCACACCAGTGTGTAGCTCTGTGTGTGTGTATGTGAGTTATTCCACTTTCTTACATGCAGTAGAGTTATTTTTCCAAAATCTGTCTCCTTTCCCAAACCCACTGTTTAACCAGTGCTTGATAAGGATGTTTTAAATTACACTTTTCATCCGCTTTCTCATGGAATTTAGGATAACTTCACTGTCACAAAATATCCAGTTGTATCCAAATGGCATTAACATATGGGACTGGGGGACATGCCATAAATACCAGTGGCATAGGAACTTAGTGTTTTACATTGATGAGGCTCCTACCTGCCTTCAAGTGATGAGCTCCTAGGCAGCCTTTATGCCCAAAGCAATCTGAAAACAGTCCTGCAGCACAGAATTGCTTGCAGTACTTTGTCCCATTGCTAGCCCAGCCTTGTTTCAAATTAATCTGTGCCTAATTTGATTTATGTAAATGCAGGACATAAATTGGTGATTCTACAATAGCTGGATTAGTCAAATGAAGACCATGTCTGGGTATCATGGAGTCCCCAATTTGCTGTTCATGGGCTGAGAGGAAAAATGTTTCCAAAAGGAGACAATCATCTGTTATTTGCTGATTTCTGCTATTACATGTTATGTTATTTGTGCACTTCAGGCCTCTTCACACAAGTCAAACAGCCTGAAGTGGTGAGGAGGTTCATGCCTTGCTATGTCATCTGCCTGATGCTGGATATATATCCACATTTATCCTGTGGTTTAGCTTCTAGGAAGAAGTTATATCCCAGATAAATACACAATCCCATTTGCCCTCACTAGTCTTTAATGTTGTCTTTCAGTTGTCAGGATGGCAAAACTGAGCCTTGCTCACCCACTTCTAGTGAGATACAGGAATAAATCTATCACAGTCTGACTTGGAATTAGTTTTGGAAAGGCAGGCATCAGATAGCTTCTTCCCAGGGGTTACAGGGATTAGTGTCTACAGAGGGCACCCTCATCCATGGCATTTTTTCCTCAAGCAGACATCTGATGCTATTTCTGTTTTCTTGGAGGCAATGAATGTTGCTTCCAGTGCATCATCAAGTGTCTCATTATTAAATAATTAGAAAAGTTTTTTTTTTTATATGCATTTTGAATGTAAAGAGCCCCAATTACTGTTGGTACTAATACCTTCTGGCAATGCAGAGGAAGACACTGGTGAATCTGCCTTTGATCTTTGTTGAAGCAAGCTGGAGAAAATGGGCAGACTTTTGGACTCTAAATAATGATACTATCCATAAATAATAAAGCTCTTTGGGGCCCTTTGTAGACAGACTGTAACTTCCAGCCCAAAGGTGTTCATCCTCACACATGGGCACAGTGTCCTGTGCTCCTCTCTTATCACTGGTCCTGCTGCTTGCATTTCTGATTGTGGTAGTTGTGATGGCAACCAAAAGGACACTCATCCTTTGGGATGGGTTTAAGGGATATTTTATAAGGGGTTTTTATAATGTAAAAGTTTTTCTGGACAGAAATTTTTGGTGGGCAAGGAAAAGAAATCAAGAAGTAACAAACAACGTCACTTTTTGGAGATTTTCAGTCATCCAAATTGGCAGTGAGTGGCCAGAAGCTGCAAAACCCAGCAAGGTAATTGGGATATCTTGGGCTTCAGATCAAGGAGTCCAGAATACATTGACCAAACAACCTTGCTAATAGTCAGAGGTATCTGCCAGACCTGCCAGATATTCAGAGGTCCTGGAGTTGTGGCTGTAGACAACTTGTCTTTCAGCTTTACAGTGCACATGGAGTGGGACCAGCACAAACAGGACCTGTCTGACCTGCTGAGGAGGTCCTGCATGGTGCATCACTCTGTGCCCACCAAGCATGGCTTGGTTTGGGTGTGATTGACCATCTGTGGCTATCCAGAAGCTGCTGGACTCGCTGTGCCAATCTGTCCAGCAGTACTGGAGTTTAATTTCTCCTCTTTCTCTGTTCCATGCCCAAGATAACTTCCACGTGTCAGCAAAGTCCCAATATCAACTCAAGATTTTATCCTGCTGTCATTTCTGTTTGAAAAATGGAACTGCACTATAAATCAACTGGCTGAGGTGTAAATCTAGAGTGGGGTCTGTCTGCTTGGACATCCAGGGATGTGTATCTCACAGGACACCTCCCAAGGTAAGGCACATCATGGAAGCCTCAGTGAGGGCGTGCAGGTGGCAGGGAGAGGGGAGCTGCAAACTCAGGGTGTGCAGGTGAGGCCCAGGTGGGTGGCAGCACATCTTCCAGCACATCCTACAGCCTCTCCCAAGGAGCTGCCTCTCCCAGCACGTGTCTCCAGCTGCTCCCCAGCTCCCCAAGGATCAGCCCATGTGCCTTGTGCTCAGGCACACACGGGTTCTGAACTGCAGGCCATAAACTGCCTTATAATGAGCCCTTCTCCTGTGCACTGCACTTCCTGAAGGACCAGGCTGATTCCTCCCAGGAAGGGTGCCTGGTGCCACAGTCATTAGGGAAAGGAGGGGTGAGCACTCTCTCCCAGGCTGATTGCAGAGCCACCTTCCTTGCCCATTCAGTGAAGATTGCCCATCTCCACCGTGGTAATCAAACCCATTTTGGGACAGCTGCCTTTTATCAATGACCTAAAGAGGCAAAAGAGATCTTTAACCTTTGCTAGGAATGGAGGAGCTCTCAGAAACATTCTGTAGGTAAGCAAGCCCTTCTGTACTCCTGTCTGTGCTCCTCCATCGCTGTGGTGCTTGTGAGGGATTATTACAACACATATTTTTTCTCTACAGCAAGCAATTCCCAGCTCCAGGAGGCTGACAGGCCTTGTGTAACTTGTCATTACTCATCAGCACTCCCTATGCTCGTTTAGATCTCAGGGTGTGGTTTTAATTAGCTGATTTTGTAATAACACCCAGGTGACTTGGTGATGGATAGTCACCCTAGAAACCTATTAAGCAGGAGTGTGGTGGCTCCATGTCCTTAGACTACGCTCTCAGATTGCTGTTTGCTTCTAGACATTGGGCTTGTGATGTTGCCTGTCTGCCCTCCCCAATAGCTTCCAAGCCTGATAAATCCCACAGAAATGATCTGTAGAATCTCCAGTGAAATGTGCAACCAGGTAGCAGAGAATGAAGATGATGAGTGCCTGGGCTGGGAGTCCTGTGCTTGTTTTAGAAAGTCCATGTGAGAAAGAACATGTGTGAATGCACTCCACCTGTGGGGAGAACAAACATTGCTCACAACTCAGCTGCTAAACTTGGGCAAACCTTTAAGTAGGTGTTTTGTTATCCCATCATATCATTATCAAAATATAATAAAAAATATGTTTTTCCTGTTTTTTACATGATTATGGATGTTGGGTCAAACCACTGCATTTTGGAACACAGAGAAAAGCCTTTACTAAATCCACATGGCTGAGTTTAACTTCCTTTGATGTGAAAATGTAGTTAATTTTTAATTTGATACAATTTTAATCTTTCAGGAAATATGTTTCCATTGCCTACAGAACAGCCCACCCTAATACAGCTGTTGTCCCAAGCACATCCTGCTTCTGTGTTTCCTTATCCTTACAGTCTGTTCCTAGGCCTCTTGACTTGGAATCTGTTTTGTTGGAGGCTTTTTGGGCAGTTTTGCTGACAGTTTGGTTTGGAAAGCACAAGTTGTGCCCAGCCTTGGAAATAACCAATTGTTCTTCGCAAAGTCAAATCTATTTTTCACAGTGACCTTGCTTTGACCTTGTTATCAGCCTTGCCATGAATAGTGTGATCCCTAATTAGTCCATCTGTCAGCTGTCCAGGCTCACGTGGTGGGACAGGAGCAATGCTGGCAGACTGGAAACCAGCTGAAAGCACAAAGAATGATAAATGAGAAATGTCAGGTTTTGGACACTGGTAGCCATCTCTTGTTGGCATCAGGTCTGGGTTTAACATTGTTAATGATCTGAAGGAAGGGTTAAAGGACATCCTAATGAAATTCCCATATCACCCACTTGCTCCAGCTTTAGGATTCAGTGGGTTTGTGTCGATTGGGAGCTGGACCCTGGCCCCAAGAATAAGACTTTGGAGAAAGAGTTTTAGTAAGCAGACCCTACCCATGACTGTGTGAGCACAACAGACCCCAAGCTAGTGGCTTCATTGCACACTCTGAAGAACTGTGCATTGCTGGGCTCATTTGATTTCAGTGGGATCCCAGGAGTTTGTAACCACTAGAAAAGGGGGTGTGTGATGCCTTTGAGTTAAACCTGTGGCAAGGCAGGTGTGTGTGTGTGGGAGCCTCACAAATCCAGCCCTCAGTGCTGGGTGTGGTGGGAAATGATTCATGCACCTGTAGGTTTGCTAGGACCACATGTGGCTGAAGGTGACCTTGGGAGCCAAGGAGTGGGGTGAAAGACTGGCTGGGCACTTCTGAACAGAGGCACCATAGCTTCAAAACCAAAAGTTGCATTTCCCTGCCCTTTCCTAAATCTGCTCCAGCAGAGAGTTGTTAACATAAGAGGAAAAACCCCAATGATGAGCTCTGCAAATCCTGTCCCAGATATTTCAGCTCTAATTCATTTGCAGGAAGCTTGGACTTGGGCTAAAATGAAATTTACTTTTATGCTTATATGCTCTGATATCAGAGTATCCAGTTGGTCTGGGGGCTTGTTCTTGTTGGAAACAAGGCTGCTTTGCAAGAAGAAGGAGTTAATGTCCAAGAACTTTGAGCCAAAGATCAGCTGCACAGTTCTCCTTGACTTTTTTGGGGCATATAATTTTATAATATATAAATAAATTTGTGTGATATAATCCTTGTATTGATGACAGTGACAGACCACTTGAGGGAAAACTGCTTCCAGCAGGGACTGCTTTGCATATGCATTTTAATGGGGAGGAAAAATCACCGATAAATAGTGGAAATGTGTTTGGTGGCAGAGTGACACTGTGGTGGTGCCATATCACCTGCACTTTCATAGTGAAAAATAAAATAAATAGTGGTGAACATTTTAGTTTTTCTGAGTGTTCTAAATGGGGTTTTTTTGTGTTTGGTTTGGTTGTTCGTTTTTGGTTTTTTTTTAATTCTGAGTCAGCATCTTTCTCAAAACCATATCTTGAATTTAGGCACCCAGGAAATGTGCACAAATTTGGATTTCCAGGCTCCTGCCATGCCACTGGAAGGAACTAGGAGCAATTCCCAGAGAGTATGTGCAGCCACTCCTGTGTAAGACCATGGGCTGCTCAACAAAAGCCTTTTTTTGTCCTTTCTCAAGTGGTGGTTCAGTTTGTCTTGCACCACTGCAGCATCATCCAGTGCTGTGCACTGTGTTGCCTAATGCTGGCAAGTCCTCAGGCAACTCCTGCTCTACCCATGAGGGAGGCAGAGCTTTAAATTGGTTATAGACTTTCAAATTTTACCTTCCTTAGTGCTTCAAGGGCATGTGATGTTAGAATCATGAAATTGGTGAGGTTGGAAAAGACCTCAAAGTCCAAACATCTCTGCAGCCACCACCACATTCACCTCAGCCAGCACAACCCCAAATGCCACATCCAAAGGTATTTTTCAAAACTTCCAGGGACAGAGACTGACTTCAAGGGGGTAAATATTCTGCCCTGTCAGGTTTGATCCAACCCCCCTTGTATTTCACAGCCAAGCCAGGAGTGTTCATGAGCAGACAGCTGCATTTTGTGGTGCTGCTGTGTGGACCTGTCATTGTGGCCAGGATGAATGATAAGTGTGGCCATTTCTTCTCATCCCCCTGCTGTGTTAGGGCTGGAGAGGGCTCCCAGAACCCCTGACTGACCCTGTGCAGCAGCTCCTCCACACAGGTTTTCTCTGCTCATGGATCTCTGCCTTGCTGCTGCCTGTGGCACTCACAGCTGCCAGCCCTGACACGTCTGGACCGTAAGGATGTGTCCTCCTGCAAGAATGTTTTCAGCTCTCTTGCAGATCAGTCACTCATGGGCTTTATTTTATGGCCTTGCATCACTTAGCTCAGTTTTCATTTCTCACAGAGGTAACTGGGCACACTTGGGAAGCATTCATTGCTGTTGAAATAAAAACTCCTCTACTTGGAAGAGCATCCCAAGGAAAGTGTGTGAGTTCTGGCTGTGTGGGGCGAGTCTTCCTGCCCTGGAAGCTGCAGCCCCTGCAGGGTGATGTGAGCCGCAGCCACCACTGCAGTACAGGCCATGAATCATGGCTCTAATCATTTCTAGTGGATAAAATCACAGTTCAGAGCTCCCCTGAGAGCTTCCTCGGCTCCATGGGCACAGAAACAGATGCTGCTTTTCTTCTCAGTGATCTGAACCACCCCTCAGTGGGTTTGCCCTTCAGCCCAGAAGAGCCCTAGTTGTTCAACCAGAGGAATAAACCAGCTGAGGATGTATTAGGAGAGGGAAAAAATTGGCCTTTCCCTCCTTTCTCCCTTTGGCTATTTGTACACTATCACACTGGGACATGTTCCTGCTCTGGTCACTTTGTCCACAGGCTCCTGTGCCATCTGCAGGAATTATTGAGTGAAGGAATTAAAAAGCAGAAGAGTATAATGGTTTAATAAAGTTCTCATCTTCTGGAACGGGAATGCTGTGGTGTTTGGGGAGTTGAATGCAGGTGCTCTGAGAGCCAACTGACATTGAGTTATTCTGATTTTACAGTGGTGATCTCGAACAAATTATCCTTTGGGTACTTCCCAAGGGGAATGTTTGTTGACTCAGTTCACAAAGGGAAGTAAGGATGTGCATTTGCTTGGGAAAATTATTATCCAAATCATGGTGCTCTTTTGAAACAGTTGTTTGACTGAATACCAAAAAGAAGCAATCAGACACTTGCCTTAGAAGGCCTTGGCAAGGCAGTGAATGGTGAAATTATAAATTTCTTCTCTCTTACCCCCTCAGAGCAGAATTATCTATATTTGGATTTCTTTTTTCAGCCCCAGAGAGGAAGTGAATGAAGTTTGCAAATCATGTTTGGACCAAATGCAGTGAATCTGGCTGCGCCTATGTGGAGCTGAATTAGAACAGTGTCCCAAGGAGCAGTGCTTGTTCTCAACTCCCAGACCCAAACGAGATCCCTCTCCCTCCTAAGGATATTTAGTACAGGAAAAGAAAAAGGAATGTTGAGCTGGCAGGTTAGACATTTCAGTTTCTTCCCATTGCTGTTAAAATGATACCAGGGAAGCCTTTTAGGTTAATTTTAGCTCCAGCTTCACTCCCACCGTTGGAATGTCCAATCTATTTAGACTGAAGGTATGTGGGGCAGGGACTGCTCTGGATCTGTTGCCATTCTCACCTTTGCAGTGCTTCCTCACCAATCCAGAGAAGCTGTTTTCTCTTCACCAAGTACAACATCTCTCTCTTCCTCTCTTCTTTCCTCTCAGTACTTTCAGCAAGCCTTGGATCAAAACTCCTCTGCTGCCACCTCCACTCCAATCCCTGGGTGGAGTTTGGCAAGGACTCCTTCAAGATGGTTTTCATTTTTGAGGCCCGAAGTTAGTTTGTGGCTGAAACAAATGCCATGAATGTTTTTGGATATGTTTTGTGGGATATGCTGAGAACAGTGATGTCTTCTGTTGCTTGCCAAGTGCATCAAGGATGGTCTCGATGTTACCAGACACCTGAGGGGGACCAGAGCTCTTCCAGCTGACCATCAGACAAACCCATGGTTCAGATTTATGCTGGTCCTTTTGTGCAATGAGCTATTCCCTGTGCTGTCATTGCTTCCTTCTGTACTTGCCTTTTCTCTTTCCTCTCATCTCTGGCTGCTCTTTTTAGGTACCACTAGCCACACTAGCGCTCTGAAATCTTGTGAAATCTGATCCATTCTCAGGGGATTTGGTGTATTTCATGGAAATCAGTCAGTGAGAACCCCAGGACTGATTTCCTGGAGGAAAGGAAAGATGCAGGAAGCCAGGCAGTCAGCTCAGTCCCTGAGATTTTTCACCTCTTTCATTTAATTTACTTGGATGGGTAGGTCTAATTGAGACATTCAGAAGTATTCAAACCCCCCTAACTCCAAATCAGCAGTGGCAGGAAGATGCATGCTGTGGCTGTGGATGCTTTCTTCCCAGCCATTCCCTGTGAACTTGGGGAAGTCAGACTGGCCTGGCAAGGGGCCTAACTCTGCAGCTGATGACACCTCTCCAGCAGAAGCGCTGTGTGGGCCGACGGGGAGTTTCATCATGGGGAGGAGGAGGCATGCATCACCTTTTGTTTAAGCAGAAGCATCTTTTTGGAATGCTATCCATTTTATCGGTTAGGGCTTGGACAGGGAGCATCCAGGAGAGGCTGGATATTGTAATTAACACAAGTGGAGGCAGGCTGCTGCATCTGCCCGCCCGCCCGGAGAGGAAGAACCTGTTGAATTTGCTAGGAGCTATTGCTGTGAGGACAAGAGCCACAATTCCTGGGAGTACAGCAGCCACAAGTGGATGGAGTAGCTGCTTCAGAGCTATGCTGTGGGGAAGAGGCAGAGGCCTGGATTTCGGACACTGGATGCCCTTTTGGGTTAGAGCCTCCACTTTTGCCTCCTAAGCACGGGGAGGAGGAACACGCAGCCCCCTCACTTTCGGTCAGGAGAGCCAAGGATGGCTGCGCTCTCCCAGCACCTCAGGATCCTGCTCTGGAAGAACTGGCTGAGTGTCAAGAGGCAGCTGGTGAGTGTGGGAACAGAGGAGTGCAGGAGGGGGAACCTGGGAATGCCGGGAGCTGAGGAGCAAGGGGAGCACTGCAGAGAGGAAGGTTGTGCTGTTAGAATGGGAGGGTGGTGGTAGAAGCAGAAGGAAGGAAGGAAGGGAATGGCAGGGAAGTGAAGGTGGGTCTTGTGTGAAGCTCATGCATGAGGGCTCAGGAGTCCAGACTGAGTACCATGAATGCCTCTCTTGTTCCCTTGGGACAGTGTCTGTGCAGACAAAAGCATGCAGACCTGAGTTCAGGCTGCAGTTTGTACCTGCTGCCATGTGAGCAGACCCTGTGAGAGGTGTACAGCCTCTGAGGAGCCCCTGGGGGTGATGGGGCTGCCCTTACACATAGCCATTTCTAAAGGATGGATAATGAAAAAAGTAGCTCTGAGAGATGCAGGTAGGACAGATTTCCAGTGCAGTCCAGTGTACTGCAAATCAAACACCCCAATGATCTTTCTGTCCAAAAGATAAACCATTGCCAGCAATGTCCAGAGAGTGATCTGAACTGCAACAGCATCAGGGAGCCAATGTTCCTTTGGGAGGCATTGCACAGCCAGGCAGAGTAGTTTTGTCCCAGTCCAGTTTTGGTACAGCTGGGTGTGGTATTTTCAGCAGAAAATTTCAGGGAGCTGCACCATAACCTGTGCCCCAGTAACCCAAACGTGGTGGGGTTTAGACTTGTCTCGGTGAATGGAAACCTTGGCAGGCACAGGAAATGCTGACCAAAGAGAAATGGCCATGGAGGGCGTGATGTGAGGATGAAGTGAAAGTCCTTGTGTGACTGTGTGCTTCTGCAAGGTCTGCTGCAGCTTACCCTGCCCTATCTCTTGTTTGTGGAGCCTGATTCAGAGAGGTGCTGAGTGCCTCTGACTCCTGTGGATGTGCTGTGAGCCTTGGAGCGTTCTTCTCTGCTGCAAAATACACTTTTCCTGAGATGCAGAAGAATCCCAATAAATTAACTCTAATTTCTCAAGAGAAATTGTAACAGCCTAGTTAAAAGCAGAAGGCTTGGGTCCCTTTTAGCTCTTGTGTACCCAGAGTAAATGCCACCTAAGCCCTACCTGTGCTTCTGACCACAGTCTGACTTGCTGCAATTCTGGTTTCCTGTGGAGTTGAAATATCAACTCTGTAGAACTGAAATGTCAATTAAAATAAAAATCTGGCCACTGCTGACTGTTTCATGGCAGGCATGCCTTGCAGCCCTACTTAATTTCCTCTCTTGCACTAAATTAGGGAGCTTGCTCAGACTGAGGAGTGTGTGAAGAGGTAAACTCAGTTCTTTTTGGGAGCAAAGCTGGGTCTGAGTGCCAAAGGGAACTGGAGATATTGATGCCTCTTGCGTGTTGCACTTCATGATTTAAACAGAGGCAGGAGGGGGACAGAAAATGCATGCACTCAGCCAGAGACCCTAAGTAAACTCTGAGAGATTAAATCAATTTTTAGCAGTGAAATAATCCAGCAACTAAGGGATTATGCAACCTACATCACTGTTCTTAATGTCCCAAGAGGCAGATTGAGATTGGTTGTGATTCCATTTCAGTGAACATGTTCCACCTGAAAGCAGTTTGGCCAAGGTGCTTGTCTTGTTTTTGTTCACTAGAAATCCCTGGGACAGTGGGAATGCTGTGATGTTGCAACTGATTTACCCAGCTACTATTAAATCCAGTTAAGTCACAGGACAGAAAAACTGAGAGGAAACATGTCTGGAAAGTGGGGAATATAACACCATTGTAGCTGAAAATGGGGAGGGACAACAATTTTCCTGAGTAGGAACAATCAGTATTCATTTATTGTCCCAGGAATGTGACAGATGTCCAGCCCTTCCTTTAGGCAGCTTCTGACTAATATCAGTTTCTGTGCTGTTACCCCATAATTTTACTTTAGCCTGTGTGGTGCTAAACAAGGACGACACAGTAATAATACCATTTGCATGAGAATTAATCACAGTTAAACTGCATGTTTGGGGACTGATTATAGGGAAAGCATCTGATATAAAAAAATTACTAAAATATGTCAGTGTCAGTGATGGATCTTGTTACAAGTTGGCAGTGTATACATAAAAAGCAGGAAAGGTACTGTCTGTCGAAGCTAAAATGTGGCTGAATGCTGAAATTATAGGAGCACCCTCTAAAGGGGTGTGTGGGGGAGTGCCTTGTGGTTTGATGTCTGTCACTTACCTCTTTTGGGACATGAATTTGCTCCTACTTTCAAGCCTGAGTCACCTCATCAGGGACGATAGGGATGGAGTTGCTATAGAACAACCATCTTTAAGCTGAATTGCTCTCCAGGATTTGTTTGTCTGTCTGTTTGGCTTTATGTTCCAGAGAGTGCTACAGGAAATTAAAACATGGTTATGGGCTTGGAATTACTTTGGAAAAACAGCTTTGAGTAATATGTGCTGATCTGAAAAAAATAACAGCACAACGATGAAAAACGGGATTATTTTGAAAAAAGACATCTTTGCAGTTCCAAAAATTGGCATGGAGATAGAACAGCAATTTTGTAGCAGAGTAGTTTCAGTTTAACTACTGATGGATGGAAAACTCTTAATCTAGTCAGCATGGGAGCCAGCTCACCAGCTAGTGCAAAAGCAGGGGATTCTTTGAATAATTACAATTTCCTAGCTCACAATACTCCAAGGTTTGTATTTTAAGATTTTGGGCATCCTCCCCAGATTGGTTTACTATACTAGATGATTAATTCTAGTGTTTTCTTAATTCTTGTCCATTGAAAGGGGCAACCCTCACGTCAGGGACAAGAGTTCTATACATGTTCATGTCTTTTTCAACACATTAGGGAATAATACATGATTTCTCTTCCCCTTTAAATAAGATATTAAGAAGGACTTCTTCCCTGTGAGGGTGATGAGGCCCTGACACAAGTTTCTCAGAGAAGCTGTGGCTGCTCCATCCCTGGCAGTGTCCAAGGCCAGGTTGGACAGGGCTTGGGGCACCCTGGGATAGTGGAAGGTGTCCCTGCCATGGCAGGGGGTAGGACTGTATCAGCTTTAGGGTCCCTTTAACCAAAACCATTCTGGGAATCATCTCAGCTCATCTGTATGGACTGCTGGAGATGGAAAGGTGCCAGGGATTTTGACTGCTGGAGTCAGAAGCTCTTAAAAGGTTTTTTTCCTTGATGATGGGTGTTCAGATGTGCATTCTGTAGGTTGCACAACTCCATAAACCCCTTTCTTTACCGTGCTTGAGCTCCACATCTTGTGAATGACCACTGTGAAAATCCTTCCTTCCAGCTCTGCCATGAGGATCCAGTGGTTGTGAAAAACAGCTGAATTCTTAATGGAAAAACGCTGTAGGCTTGTCAAACACTTGAATTTTGGGGTACAGTTCAGTCAAAGTCCTAGTTACCCATCATTTCACTGAAAGTGAAACCAAGCTTTCACACTGCAGCTGCTTTATCTTTTGGCTGGTGTTTCCCAGCATGCCTTTACTGTGACATAGCAGTGTCTCAAAGCTGGGTAAACACTGTCCCCCATAATTATCAAACTGAAACCTTGTGCTGCTTTCAGCCTTGTTATTTGCTCTTAAAACCTTCGGTAGTGTTTCTTCCGGAATAGATAATGCTTGGATTTTAATTGTATGCATGCCAAGACAGGTGTGATTTACAGTGCACCTTATAACTCACTTAGGGCTCTGCTTGTACATTCCAGACAGGCTCTGGGTAATGTCAGTGCTACAAATGTAACCGATATATTTTCATTGCTGTTTTATAGGTATGGTCGTTTGTTTTAATTTCCTGGCCTGTGGTTGTTTTCATAATCTTGGCCATTATCCGTCTCAAATTCCCTCCAGAGCCACAGCAAAACTGTAAGTAACTGGTTTGTTTATATGTCTGTGGGGTTTAGTTCTCATTTCAGTGACTGATGTGTTCATTTGATGTGTTTTGTTACTTTTACAAATTTGGTTCTGTGTAGTTTCCAGTGGAGATTTCCTGGGATGCATCACGCTGTAAATAAAATGTGTGTGCTCCTCTGAGGTTGTTTTTGCTCATGTGTTTTTTTTCATATTGGCTTTATAATTAGAAAACAACCTTAAAGAACTGTCTCACCAAGATTTATTCGGATACTGCTAGGTAGAGAGCAATATAAATTTCCAGGATGAACTCCAGGAGGGAGAAGAGGGCAGCTGGGGGAGAGCTTCCTCAGTAAAATAGTGAGGGCAGAGCCTGCAAGTGTGATTACAGGGGTGAGGTGGCAAACATGAGACTGGTCAATGTGAGAAGTTTTACCTTCTGCATGCCACAGGCAAAATGTGCACATTAAATTATCTCACTGCTAAGGCTCAGTTGAAGAGTAATAACTTGCTTGGCTCCTGGGACCTGATGGTGCATGTGAGCCCCTTGTAATAAAAACAGCAGTTCCTTGGGTGGGTCAATAGCTGTTGGGGGTCAAATGGGTGAAACTTTGCACAAGCTGGTTCTGACTTGGAAGCCATCTCCTTGGGTCAGGAAGTGTCCATCTCAGAGCAGAGATGCACTTGGGTCTGCTCTAAAGCATTTCTGCTGATCAGTGAGTCCTTACCACCATCAGAAGCATGTCCCAGCCCTGAGAACATTTGTTCATGAAGTTACAGAGCAAAGAGTTCATCCAATTGGGAGCTTTTTATTCTTTCACAGTGTCAGTTTTGAGTTGAATCAAATGATAGAACCATAGAATGGTATGGCTTGGAAAGGACCTTGAAGATTTTCAACATCTGGTTGATAGCAGAGAGACATGGGACTGTCATGGGCCTGGCAGGAGCAAAGCCCTGGCATGGGCAAGGTTGGGGCTTTGTATTTGGGGCAGGGAGACTGATGCAGGAGGAGAGGAGACAGTGCCTGGCAGCAGAGGGGACAAGCAGTTGGCTCCCAATGTTTGTAGCTATCCCATGTGTGAGATGTGGCTGGAAGGAATCCACATCTGAACGCTGGGAATGTTCACCCTGGTGAGTGGCAGGTGTGATTCTCTGGTTAGAAACTCCTTGTTCCTCTGTGAGGTGTGAGAAAGGACCAGCCTGTGACAAGTATCAGACATACAATTAGGATAGTCCTTGTTGCAGAGAGTTTACAGCCTAATCCCAGTGAAGCATTGTGTACCTCCTTCTGTAGGCAGGGATGGAGGGCCAGAGCAAGTTCTTCCTGAAAGTATCATAGGAATTCTTTAATGGGAAAGGACATTCTTGATGTTTTGGGATAATTTTTTAACCCCAAGCCCATCTGCTGTCAGCAAAAGACCTCTTTAGGCATGTTATATATTCCAGGTTCTCCCGAATTCCCTTGAACCAGTTGGAGCAGGCAAGACCTGACATGTTGTACTTTGTGAAAACCCTGGATTTTGCCAAGTGTGGAAATGCAGACCTCCCACGCTGCCCCATCAGTTGTACTTCCTGTCCCCAATAAACCAGATAAATTGGATGTCAAGAGAACCATCTGGATGGGGAAATATTTATTCTTTTATTTGACACAGTTATTAGTTTGAATCTTTGTTTATTCGGAGCTCTTTTGCTCTGGATGATCACATCTCTTTCTTAATGAATTAACAGGAATAATCTTATTAACTGCAAGTAGCACCATCAGTTGTGCTTTGCAGGAAAGGGGAAGCTTGGGCAGTATCTTTGGATGAGTTCCCTTTCCTTCTGTAGATTAATTTTATTTTAGTACAAGTCTCAGTAAGTATGTGAGTAGGCATCTGTCTCTCTTAGAAGTGGATGATAGGAGCTCTCTACTGCAAGAGAGTTTTTTTTGCTAGAAAATAATGGTTTTGGTGTATTCTTGTCATTCAGATCTTCAGAGACCATCTAAGAATCCTGAGGGAATAGAGAAGGATGCTAACCAGAGCATCAAACAGCCAGTTTCTGCTGCTATAACAGTTAAATAAGAACAGTTGCTTGACAATTACTCTTTTTTTTTTTGACAACTGGAAAAAATATGTATCAAACTTTTTGCTTGAAAAGCAAAAGATAATTCACTTGGGAACTTTCCTTTTTGATAGAGAAGCAGGCGGGGGTGGACACATCTAGGAAAACTATTACAGAAGGGAATTTTATTCATTTTATTCATAAAATTCACCTTATGCTGAGTTCCAATGCCTGCCTTAAGACAGAGTTGTTAAGCAGTGACAAGAAGCAGTTCCCAGTTCTGCTGTCAAGAGATTATTGCAGGTAGACAAAAGTCAGGAAGCACGGAATCAGCAGCATGGAGCCTTAGAGATAACCCCACAGAAAATCCCACTCTGTAAGCTTATCTTGTGTATTCAGGGCCACAAAAATATCATTAAATCTTTTGGGTTTTTTTGGTTTTTTTTTCAATTAAAACAGCTCAAATTCGAGACAGTAATTTCTTCTGAAGGGCAGCTAATACACATTGGATAGATGGAGGATTATGTAGAGAAATTACCTGGCAAATATCAGTCAAGGGTGAACAAATGGCAAGGGTTTCCTGCAGGAGCAAGTTGCTTGTGCTGAATTATATTGTGTAGCACTTAATGCAAAGGGATCTTGTGCCAGGCTGAGCTTCAGAGGGAAATGACATGCCAAATAAATGTCACCATTCAAGAGATGCTCACAGGAGAACTAAGAACTGAGGAAAACAAGGAGCTGAAGTCTGATAAATCATTTTCTTCACAACTTAAGCATCTTGTATCTAGGAGGTATAAAAAACAATCTCTCTTTTTTAATCAGGGATTCGGTTTGATGATGTGTTTCCAGGTCAGCAGAGATTGTTGCTCAGAGGAGAAATGAAAGAGATTTCACTGTCTGCATACCCAGTTTCTGTGATGATCCCAGAGTCTTACAAACAAAATCCTCATCCAACTTACTATTCACATTGCAGTTGTGACTTTTAACCTTTTTATTTCAGCCTTTGTCTTTGCTAGGGGGCATGGGGATGTGTATGTGTGGAATAGGAAACTGGACTGGAAGCCTGCAGGTGAAAGCTACTGAGTTTGATGGTATCATCCAGACTTTTGTGCCTGTATCACCTGTTTTCTAGAGCAGGGACAGGAGTCCTTTTCCATCCTACAGGTTTTAGCAAGGTATGGGAACTGTGTACGAGATACAATCTGTCCCTCAGGGCTCAGCCCACTCAGTCTGCAGAGGAGCCCAATTACACTCCTCGCTTTAACCAGCCCTGTCACACCCTGTCACACCCTCCCCGCCCGATCTCTTCCTTTCCTGCTGGCCTCCTATCCCCTGCTGGCAGTCTGACCTCGTCAAAATTCCCGGTAGGAGCTCTCCTGGGTGTGGTTACCCCTCCACTTGGCTCAGCTGGGCTGTGGAGAGGATGTGGGACAAACCTTGCTCCTGTTAAACCCCTGTTAAACAGCTGGGCTGTGGAACCCGTGCCTCTGTCACAGACAGTTCTTCTTCATGAAAAGCAGCTGTGCTCTTGAGTCTGCTCTTAAATCCACCAGATTCTGCCAGGGAGTTCCTTGGCAGAGCTTTTCCCAGTGAAACACTCTCTACCCATCACCTCTGCCCAGAATTTCCACACAGATTTCCCCAGAATTGTGAAGATGCCTGCAAGGGTGCATTGCATTCACTCAGAGATGTTTGTCAGAGAGAGCCTCAGCAGCAGAGTCCTCCATGAAGCTGCTCTTTGCAGCCAGTTTTCTGGGGAAATATCATCAGAATTGGTCACTTTTCTGCTGGTCAGTACCAGCACAGCTGTTTGGGTCTAGCCTAGAGCCAGAAATGCGTGGAACAGATACTCTGCTCTCATTCCTGGCTCCAGTGCTCCTGGGAGAAGGAAGGCCCAGGATATCCGCTCTCCCTGAGCTGAATTCAGTCTTATTGTGGTGGGTAGCTAGGATTTGAGCAGGTTCAGAACTGGCTGGAAAAATCAGTATGAGCCCCTGAGAAAAGATTTGCGATGCCTTAGAAGGTGTCTCGCCTGGAGGTGAGAAATCTCTGAAAATATGCTGTACTTCATAGGAATTTGCCTCTTAGTTGGAGGCACCTGTACTCATCTCTTTTCCCAGTAATGTGGAAAAAATAATAGGCTCCCATGCTAATTACAGGGAGTTGGGGTGATGGTTCAGCTGCACAGGCCACTCCATTCATTTGGATAAGTCATGGGTATTTATGCAAGTCATAATCCACCTCCAGGGTTCAGCCTATCCTGCACACAGACAAGCACACATCAGACTTCAGGTTCTCCTTCACCACTTGCCTGTGGTGGAGCAGCCTCACTCCTTGTGTTCATTTACACTGCTTCATTTCCCTCCCTTTCTATTGTGCCAGTTTGCCCCCCTTTTCTACACATTAGATTTTTGTCTGTGCTCATCTGCAGCGATTAGCAAAATGCCTCATCAGGTTTCTGGCTTTGGTATGAATGTTTTGTTTCATTCTGTTGTGCTAGGGAGCAGACTGCCATATAGCCCTATTTTTCATTAAACCAGAGCTGAAGTGGGTATGGTTTATATTAATTAACTCCACATTTGCTGGCATAGACATATACATTGATTTATATACATATGGCATGTAGAAGCAGTGCCCAGCCATACAGTAATAATATATAATATTATAATACAATATATATATATAAAATATATAATTATTATAATATAATAATGGCTTCCCATTAGCTTGGAGACCAATTGCTTAAAGAGAGCACTGTGATATTTGTAATGCCTCCCTGGCCATAAATCTCCACACTTCCCTTTCATTCCACAGACTCTTCCACCTTCTGGGGTGTGACTGAAGGATGTTTAGAGTTGGAACTGGGAACTCCTGACTTACCACTGTAATTTTTCCTTCCTCATTGAAGCAGGATTTTGGGGCAGTCACTTAATTCTAACTGACTTCCTCAAACATCTCAGTCCAGGAGCTGGGATCTAAAAGGGCAGAAGTATTTTTCCAAAGGTGCTGAGCAGCTTGGCTTAGACTGAAATTAGCAGTTGTTGATGTGTGTGTTTCTGGAAAGGAGGTCACTTTTGTTTAAAGAATCTAAACCTGGGCTCTGGAGGTGCTCAGAATTGAAAGATGTTGGTTGGGTAAACACAGTTTTTGTGCAGTTGTTTTTGCAAGAGTCTAGATATGGATTTAAGCTTTTAGGTTCCAGTTTCTTGCTGGGGAGTGTCCTGACTCTCTTCCTTGGTCTTTTTTGGGTAGTCCCCTGCTGCTCATACATACAAGATCAACCTGGCTGTGTTACAAGACCAGGTTAGCCTTGTCTGTATTAAATATTGCTTAAAAAAAGCCCTGTAGGAAAAGGGCTTGTGTGCAGTTCCTGCTTTCTCCTGGTGTGTTTGTGCTTCAGGCAGCGGAGCATCCCTTCCTAGCACTGTCAACCTCCTCAGCTCTGCCTCGTGGTGCAGACAGCACCTCTCATTTCCCCACCTTGCAATACCTCTTTGAAGGGTTCCAGGTTCCACCTCCTCTCCTTTGTTCCTGTCTTTGGTTTGGAGGTTCTTTCTCCACCCTTTACACCTGCTGCTCTTTAGCTCCTTTGTGATTTTTATGCTCTCTGCTCTTTATGTTCTCCCTGATCGGTCCATGAACCCGATGCGATCAGATCCAAGCACTGATTTTTAATTCATTAAATAAGAAGGTGGAAGTGGAAAGTTTGTGGGCCAGCAAAACCAGCTTGCCCAGTCTTAATAAGTGTGGAAGAAGAAGGTGTCTGCTCTAGGCTGGTCTTATTGCAGAGCCTGAAGTGCTTGGGGGAAGAATTGGGTAATGAAATGAAATGTTTCTTCCATGGAGGCCACAGAGGGAAGGATGAGTCTGGCTGTGAGTTGTCTGCTGCTTTGATTGCAGTGTCCTAGGCAGGCAGCTGAGGACATCATGAGAAAACAACCATCCTGTTGCTGTAATGATAAAAAAATGCAAGGTTTTGAATTTCACCCAGCCACACTGGGTGTCCAGGGGGCTTGAATGGATTTATCCAGGGTCCTGCTGAGCTTTCATTTCAAAAATCAGGAGATGCAAAAGGAGGCTGTAGTGAGGTGGGGATCAATCTGTTCTGCCATGTCTCAAGTGAAAAGATGAGAGGAAATGGCCTTAAATTATGCCAGGGGAGGGTCAAATTAGATAGAAAATAATTGCACCAAAATGTCACAGCAAAAGAAGTGCCAGGACAATTAAATATTCTCTTTTAATAGGTAAGGCATAAGCCAGCTGGGTATTCATGTGTAAAAAGTACCCTGCTTAAAAATTAATCTCATCCCATAGATTTGATGATTTGGTTTAGTTTTTGGAGATAGATTGAAAGCCCTAGCATTAGCTAAAAAAGGAAAAGAAAAAAAAAAGGCAGCTTAAGTTGTTACTGATAAATAGATGTAAACAAAGCTGGAAATGGGAAGTTGCACGTGGTTGAAGGGAAACAGAATCTTTGTCACATCATGAAACAGACACTTTTGTCTTTTTGGCTGTTGAAAAAAGCAGAGGAATAAAGTTTAAAGGCTAGAAGGGAAGCCAGGAGGTTGTGTGTACACAAACACAGATAAAATTCGGCACAGAAGGTTGGGAGGAGGTCACCAGAGCAGGAAATATCCTCACTAGAAGTTACTGTGACTCTTGAGATAAATATGGATCACAGCTGATAAACACTTCAGGGTCTTTTGCTGCTCTGGGTTAGATCCCCACTGCTCAGGGATGATTTCTGGAGAGGTGTAGGAACACAGAGCACAGAGTGTTCCCTCCACTACAAAAATCCTGAAAATTTTAAGGTTTCTTCAGCCAGAAGTTGAAGGGGTTTAATTCAAGTGATCATATTTAGTAGCTGCTGACAAGTCTATTTTTGTGAATTTGTCTAATTCTTTTGAAATCAATGTCTGCTTTATCCCATGGCAGTAAGTTCTACAACATTTTGGTATTTGTTACCAAAAGGTGTTTTTGGTCCTGTTTGCTGGTTATGTCCTGATCTCACTGTGTTTTGCTGTCCCTGTGTTGTGAGGGGTGATCATTTTTTCACCCTTTTAATCACTGATTCCTAACTTTATTTCTTTCCTTATCAAACCACTTTTTGGCCACCTTTTCCCTAGCTGAAAAGTCCCAGTTATGATGTTGGCTCCTTTGATTTGGCGATGACTGAATGCATTTTCAATTAAACACAATACTTCCTAATGAAGCCATTTGATCATTAGTGCTTCCAATTCACCAGTAGCAAAGTTGAGGCTTGTATGGATTTTTTATGAACTGTGGGAGGGATTTGGAAGGACTTCGAGCATAGGAAGTGTCAGAGTGTGTGAATTCTGAAGGCAAGAGAATTTTTTCATGCCCAAGGAGTGGTGGTGATACGACACTAAACTAGGGGTGGGTAGAAACCAGGAAAAGTCAGCTGGGGGCTGCTGTGTTTGTGGTGCTGTGCCTCTGATCTGCTGAATTCCTGGCTGGATCAGCAAATTGCTGGACTCATCTATCATGGAAATGCCACAAACCTCAGTGCAGTGGAAGCAGCAAAATCAATGTGGCAATGTGAAACACAGTCCATTTAGGTTTAAACATTTGGGTCAATTTCAATTAATCTTATAGACCATACTGAAACAGTAATTTTCATCCCTCTTGTATGACATTTAGAACCATCCTGACATTTCTCATTGTTATTATACCAAGCACCTTTACCTGAAGAAAACAAAATGTTTTGTTCATGTTGCAGGGAAGCGTGCTGGAATTTACAACATTCAGAAAAATGGGAGAAATTATTTTTTTATTTTTTTTTTTAATGATAACAAATGGGGAAAAGCCAGAATTTCCAGTGGCATGCATGCATTAATTGGTATCTTATGTTTATTATTACTGCTCTGCATGCCTTGTTTTCTTCCAGCTCTTGGAGATGTGGCTGGCCTGGTTAGATGCTACTGAACAGGGAGAACCAGCCCATGCAGCACTGAGCCCTTGGCCTCCTCTGCCCTTTGGGATGCCTCTTCCCTTCATTTTGGAGCCCTTCTCTCAGTGGGGGTAGGAAATCCAAACTCTGTGAGAAGACACAGTAAAAGCCTCTGTGCTTGGGATTCTGCTGCTGGCAGACCCAAAGTCAGTCTTTGCTAACAGGTTACAGATCTGGGCTTGGATTTTGTTTGCAGAGGTGTCAATTTGGCCAGAAATATGAGAAGGTGATCTCTCAGCTCAGACATGTGGCAGCAGTGGGTGCAGTGATCTCTCCCCCTTGACTCATAGGCAATTTCCCCTTCAAGAGAAATTGTAGTTTTAGCAAATTAAGAGGTTTAAAGCTAAAGGCAGTGGGGAGATTGGAAAAAAAGATAAATAAAAATTGTTACGTGTTGTGGATCTTCTCTAGTGTGTGATATGGGATCATGAAGTTGGGGCTTGGATATGGCTTTGCTGTAGGTTTGAGTGGGAGAAGGAGAACACTAAGGGATTCCCAACAGTAGAAACACTGCTGAGGCCACTAGTGGGGGTGTTATACTCCAGGCTGGGAAATTAATCACTGTGGAAAGATTGTCCTTTAAAATTTGTAGAGCAGATGCAAGGCTGAGGACCAGCCTGGGTCTAACTTACACCACATGGGAATCTGGCCCAGACATTTGGGATTTTTCTGTGTCATGGTCTTTCTGAAAAAACCTCCTTAATTCTCTAACTGCTGTCAGAGCCCAGGCCTCTTCCAGAAGAGTCCTCCCTGGCACTGCCACTGCTCTCATGCCAAGAGCATCGTGGGGTAACACTGGTTCATGCTTGCAGTGACTCAGGGATGGATCAGGCCCCATGGCTGCAGCCAGCTGCCAGCAAACTGCTCAGCATCTGCTGAGAGTTGGCAGAGCCTCAGTGTGCCTCAGCCTCACAGGCCAACAGTGTCCTCACAGGCATTGTGCCACCAGCTCGAGCGGCAGCACTTCCAAACTTCAGGTCACAAATTCCTGGCTCTTTATATTTGGGGTTGCTGTTTCAAAAGAAAAGAGTAAACCAATGCCATTGCTGTGTTCTGACACTGAACACTTCACTTGTGTGAAAACTTGATTGTTTAATTGTCCACTTTGTTCAAAGTGTGCCAAATTTGAGTCCAATTCTAAAATTTGTTATTGCTCCTTGTACCTCAAGGAAGGGTCTTCCTCTGATCTGGATTCATCAGGATCTCTTGCTTAATCACCTCTGTAAACATCTTGCATGTCTCTGGAGAAGACCATTGCTCTCCAGACCCATCCTTGTGTTCCCCATTCAGCCTTACCCTGAGGAATTACACAGTTTTAGCTGTTCTTGGTGTGTTGAGAGACATGAGCTTAGCTCCTGGCTTGTGGGTGTTGGTAGATGTGGAGGGCAGTGAAGGGTGGAGCTCCTACACCTCACTGAGGCTATGCCCGCCATCCCAGGCATCCCTCATGGCTTCCCACATCTTTGAAGCTTCATTTTGGTAGGGATACTGATCCAGTGAGATCTTGTGGTGTGTGTTTTTGGATTGTTGTGCAAGTCAATGCCCTGCATGGGAAAGAGGGTGTGGGAGATCAGAAGGAAGATGAGAGGGAAATGCCCATGTGTGCAGAACGCTGTGCAGGGCTGTAATTGGTGATCCCAAAGGGAAAACACCACAGACACGGCAGGGATGCTCACACAAGGCTCCTTCTAGATTAAAGTGTCCTGCTCTAGAGTTTCCCTCATGGGCAGCAGATTAATTACCTTACAACACCTTTAGACTGATGGATGCTTGGTCCTGTGGCCCCAACACCAGAAGTTCTGCCTGCAGGGACAAGAGAGCTCTTTTACTGCCCTTAGAGCCCTGTGGTTACCAGGAGCTTGTTCAGCCAGCTGTGTAACTCCTGAGGGAAGGAGGGAGAGAGGGATGGAACTCCTGGGGTGGCTTGAGGGATGCAGGGAGTGTTGGGGGAAGCTTCCCACAGCAGGGAACCTTTTCCTCTGGCAGGTATCCATGTCCTTTAATTTTCTCTTGTACTCCTAACTCTCCACTGAGGTGTGCAGGAGAATCACACCACCATCAAAATGGGTGCCTGTACCTCTGCAGGTTTCAGAGGTCTCTGTGCCAGTTGCTGTTTTGCCCAAAGCAGTGAGAATTCCCATGCTAAAGCATGAGCTCTTGTGTTGTGACCCAAAAATGCAGTGACCAACTGTGCTGAGGAAAGCTCAGGAAAATCCAGTCTCCATCAAGGGGACCAACAGCCGTGCATTCCACCTACCCCTGCCAAACCTGGGAGCATCTGGTGGCTGACCACTGCTATAATGAGTAAATGGTGTACAAATGTAGTACCATGTCCTTGTTGGAAGGGTGAGAGACAAAGCTGTGTCTGCGTGAGAGTCTTGGGTCATCTTTGAAGACTAAAGAGCAAGGTAATCAGTTACCACAAGCCTGCCTGCAGGCCTTCAGCAAATCTGGCTCCTTTCCATAGCAGAAATAATAGCAGTGTCCTTCCCCTGGTAATTTTCCAAATGATTATTTGAAATAATACGTTGCTGTGATCCAGCAAAAGAGTTTAGAGATTTATGAGAGCATTTGTCTCCGAGAGGAAGAGCAGCTGTGAACTCTGTGGGCTGGCAGTGAGCAGCACGGGGCAAGTGGCACATAAAATACTCAAGTGTCTCATTGCTCAGGTCCACTTGGAGACAGGGACACAGATCTCATCCCTCAGCACCGGCTGCCAGCATCCCAGGTGACCAGGCAGATGGTGCTGGAGCTGCTCTGGGCTGGGAGGACACACAGGGGGTGTGGTGGTGATGGATTTCTCCTCTGCCTCCCTGGGGCAGCTCTGCACAGAAGGCAAAGGGTGTTCTTGGTCCTGGTGTTGCCCCTTCCTGTGGTAAAAGCTGAGACAAAGCCCTGTTTTAACAGCCTGGCTTGGAAATAAAGATTGTGGTGTTGCATAGAAACCAATCCAACAGTGCTGGAGAACGTGTTCTCATGGGAGCCTCAGGTCACTCTGGCTATGTGCCTGCTTTTACTTTATTTTGTTTTTTAAAGGCAGAATTAGGCTATCTTAATCAAGGGGGATTTTTTCATTTCTTTCCTGTTCTTGGATTTTGCAGTGAAGGGGGGAAATCTGCAGTTGCTTCAGGACCAACAGGTATCCTATGAACAAATAACTTGGCTCTTCTTTCTATTAACTGGAACCCTGAGCAGCTGGGTCTGGTGGGATGTGTCCCTGCCCATGGCAGGCACATTGGAACTGGACAACCTTCAAAGTTTCTTCCAAGACAAACCATTCTATGATTAAATAGCCTGTGATGGCTTTGTCAGTGTTGAGGAGGTGCTTGTAGTGGGGTTTGGCAGACGATACTGCCAGGGTGGAGTCAGTGAAAGGAGCCCCAGTGAAACTGTGAATCTGTCCTGTTGTTTAGGGAGGGAAAACAGCACATCCTGACAGGAACATGTGGTGAAAATGTGCATGTCCTCATTGTCATAATGGCATTTTCTCTCTCTTTCTTCCTCCAGGTTATCTTGCACCCCGAAACCTTCCCAGCGCAGGCTTCTTCCCGTTCCTGCAAACGGTGCTGTGTGATTCCGATGCCAGGTGTAAGGGCACACCATACACACCAGAAGATTTGCTGCCAAGGCTTAATGACATCTCATCCCTCAGACTGTAAGGGAGTCCGAATATTTCTAGGTGTTAAGAGCTGTAAAACAAAGCCTATTTTGAGGGGGAGGGAGCATCCATGAATGTCTGTATCTGTGCACAAGTTTGTCCACAGCAGATATATCTCAACTACCTGTTCTAACAGCTGTCTGACACTTAGAAAAGAGAATATCAACTGCAACTGGACACTTCAGAAGTAATCACATTAGGAACAGCTCTCAGAAATGTGTCCACTTATTCAGGATTGAATCTTCTACTGAAGGGAATTTTGGTGCCTGAGAAAAACTCTTCAGCTTACCCAGATCAAAGCCAAGGAACATTTTTTTTGCATGACTGTGGGTCAGGTCAGTGATAAGACTTGGCCCCCAGAGCAGCCCAGAATGCTGATCTTAGAGGGGTCAGTTCAGGATGCTTTGGCTGGAAGTTTGGATGGATCTTTGAGGAGTTCCTCCAGGTGCCAGCCAGAATGGATGTCCTCTCTGCAGGCCATCAAACATGTTGGGTAACACCTGAGAATGCAGAAACAATTTTTGCCCACAAAAGTACAGAGATTTGCAGTGTGGAGCTGGCTTGGCATGTTTTGTTGGAATGTCAGTTTGCCAAAATGGAAATGTTCAGTGGGACCATTTCAATTTCTTGACGTTCCATTTGAAGTTAAGTAGCATTTACTTTGAGGCATTCCAGCCAGGGTGGTTTCCACATCTTGGCTGCCCAGTTCTGACAGACCACTGGGGAACATGCTCAGCCTGGCTGACTCATGGAGAGCTAAAAATCTGGGCATCTCACAATGTCCTGATCGCCCATCTTTGCTTTCAGGTGAGAGGCTGCTCCATAGTCAGTCTCAAAATCCCCCTTGGCCAGAGCTCGAGAGTCTGAAGAGCTAAAATGGGCCCCACCAGAGATCACATCAGGCAATCCTGGGGTTGGTGGCTCCTTGAGGATCCTCCTTAGTGCAGAGGGAGTAATTTCCCAGGCCAAGTCAGAATTTCTCCATGAGTAGGAAGGATGTCTAAGGTTGTGGGCAACTGAAATTGCACAAGGTGAATCCTAATAAAATTCAAGGTCATGCAGCAGAAGAGAGGAGGGAAGGCAAAGCCACATGGAGACCAGATGCCTGGATTCACAGCTCTGTTCCTCAGTGTCATTGCTTTTCCCTGGGCATGCTAAACAATGGTTCATTTGGGGTATTGAAATGAAGAAATGGGAGCTTCTAGTGCCAAAGCTGGAGGTCTTCCATGGGCTTCAATAGCTACAAATCCTCCTTGCTTTCTGCTTTTGGTTTCTGAAAAGCTGTTTAGGAAATAGGTGGTTTTTCCTGCCAAATGAAAATCAAAACATTTGGCCTAATTTTGTATCAAGAACATGAGTCATTAACAAGCATCTTGACCACTCTTGATGCTCGAGGTTGTCTGTGGGAAGTATCATGATAGATATGTGGCCATACCTACCCTTGTAGGGTCAGTGTCAGCCTTGGTGTGTTCTACAAGGAAAAACACCAACTGTTAAGTAGTCACAGCAAAACTAGAAGGATGCAGCAGGGTCTAAAACCTCAGGAAAAGATTCCTTGGGAAGGGGAAGGCTTCAGATGAGTAGGTGCAGCTCTGCCTCAGGTGCAGGATCCCCGTTGGTGAGTTTGTCACAAAGTGTTTGAGCTGTGGCCCTTCATGACCTGGATATATTGTTTTGTAATATTCAGCTAATTCAGGCTGTTTTTCTCCTCTCCCATTGTGCAACTCACTGAAGCTCCTGTTAAACTGTTTTATAACTTGCCCTAAAACTATGTACAACCAGAGGTCAGCAGAGAAAATGGGAAAGGTTCTCACCTTTGATTCTGTTCCTTAGAGGCATTTACCGAAGTGTGTGTGGTATGGTTGCTTGAAATTTCCCTTAATAAAAGGGAACCAAGTCCAAAAACCAAGCTCAGCAACAACTTCTTCCATTTTTTTCTGCTGTAGTGGAATGTTTGGGATGGATGAGTAAGGTCCTGTTGTCTGGAAGGATTTCTTGGTAAGGCCGTGCACTTTATAGATTTGCTTCCCCAAGATACATGCCAGGCCTCCAGAAGGAACCAGACTTTTGCATTGCTCAGATTTCAACACACCTGCCATGAAATCCAGCCATAGACACCTTCTGAATTAAGGCAGTAAGTTAATGATAAGAAATTCTGGCAGTTGTTACAGGTGTCCCTTCTTTTTTTCCTTTTTCCTTCTTTCCCACAGGAAGCACGGGAGCTCATCCAGAGTAGCCAAGGACAGGCAGCCATCACCATGGAGTGCTGAGGTTCCTGAAAGCAGGAATGCTTCACTGGGTAGGTTACTCGCTGCTCTGTAAAGTTCTGATCTTTGCAGGCTGATCTTTTGAAGATCTCTGGACAGAGCTGCAATCCTCAGAGCATTACTGGAATGGTTTATGTGTTTCATAGAGGCACGTGACTGTGGCCATGATATTAGTGTAAATTTTTGTGAACAAGTACAAGTAACTGTCTGTAGAGAAGACTTTGTAATTTGGCCAAGAAACCAGGATTAAATGGTTGTGCTTCACAGGAGCAATGCAAGATTGATTGGACATTAATTAGAGACCTGGCTATTTATGGAATATTGCCCTTTTACTACCCACAAATTCTCCATAAACAGCTTAAGATTTTTTTTTTTTCCAAATGTGTTTTTATCCATGGTTATCCAGCAAATAAGTTGTCTTCTGTGCCAGAGTGGATATTTATTGTTGGTGATGTTCTTCTCTGATGTGATTCTCTTTCCTGAAGGAACCTTCAGTCTGAAAGTTTCCATAAAATCATTACAATTATTATTTATTGATGGTAATGGCTGGTACAACCCACAAGCCATCATGATGGATAGTCCTTTCTGCAGGGAGCTCACGATGAAATGAATGATTACAGATTTGCATTTGCCTGTTCTGCTCCAGCCATTCACTGCTCCAATTAGCATTCCTGCCAGCACCCTCCGTGGTGCACAGACAGAAAAAGGCAGAATGCAAAAGGGACCAAGTGCAGAGATGTGAGGAGAGGAAAAGTAAATCAATGAACAGTTATGGGAACTATTGACTCATGTTGATGGTCAGGGAGGAACTCAGTTATACATTTTATTTTAAAAAAAAAATTAAAAATTATAGACTGTGGCCCCATAAGTTACAGTGTCATCCAGAATTTAATTAGATCAGAAAAAAACCCTAAAGTACTTACAGGATGCCATGGGCTGTACCTTTGGAAACAGATTGATAATGCACCCAAAGCTGTAGGTAGCTGTTCTGTGTCCTGGTTTTATGTAGCAAAGAGGTTTTAAAAGACATAAGTAAAATACGATGTTTCAAACTGTTATTGCAGCATTTGGGGATTTGATATCTCATGGAGAGAAAAACCTTCAGAATATTTCATCACCATCCAACTTGAATTCCAGCACCCACATGTTCAACAAGATCCTCAGTTTTGGGAAGGTAAGTCTGTATTTGCATAGTAGCTGAGTGTAAACATTCAGGTACCCTCATATTTAAAGAATTAGAAGCTCAAAATACCAACACAGCTTTTATTGCTTTAGGATCTCCCCTATTATGTGAATGAGCTTTATTTTGGAAACACAGTGATTGTGGGTGCATTTTTAATCTTTGTGGTAAGTTTTTTATCCTCTAGGCAGAAACCAGGCAAACCTCGAGACATAACAGCATGAAATACAAAATATAGTCACACACAATAAATACCCTGAGATACTGTGTTCAGAACTTGTGTGAGTTAAGATATTTGCAGTACATTTTATTCCTTATGAAATTAAAAATATGATGTCACAGGCTTTGACATTCAAGTATTTATTTGCCCATGATAGTCCTGCAGTGGCATCAGAGCTGCTGTGTGTTTATTGTAAATATATTTAATATTTATAGAATCTATTCCTTTGTAATAGAAATTTGTTACCATGTAATGGACACTGCTTTTGTGTTATGGTGTCAAGGCCTACAAACACTTACAAATACATTTCTCTTTGTAACAGATGAGGAATTGGAGGGGTTTTAGTGACACTGTTCAGCTGATAGAATTCTGTCTATATGTAAGTGCTGTAACCACAATGCTTTTCAGATGTTACTGCTATCCCTTATGAAAAGTCTCATCACTGCCTTTAGAACCATCCCAAATACAATGTTGCTCTACAGCTACCCTGAATGTTTTGTTGTTCTTTCAGAACCAGGGCCAATACTCCACTGCAGGGAACCTCAGGGCCCTGCTGTGCCAGGTCTTGTCGCGGTACCTGGCACATCCCGGTGCCACGGGAGGGAGCATGGCAGCCAATATCCACCACACCTTCTGCTTCACCAACTCATCGCTTCTGGAGTCCTTAGCCCAGGAGTTCAGGACCCAGCTCTCCCAGGTGAGTGCCTGCCACCTTCCCTGGGAGCTGCAGTGGCAGTTCACACACGTCAGGCAGGGTTTGGGAGCTACAACACGGCCTCTCATGGCAGGAGTTGCTCATCTCTGTACCTAAGTGCAAGTGCACTGGGCAAGGGCACAGTGGGGCTGGGTCTTGTGCATGGGGTTGGCCCAAAGACCTCCAAGCTGGGTACATGGCTTGGAAAGCCAAGGGTCATCCAGCCATCAGCTCATGGCCACTAAAGGTTCTCACATGCCTGGGCCTTGCTTCTCCTCTTTATTTGCCCTGCTGCAGTGGCAGGTCAATAGAACAGTGTGAAGATGTGGTATAAATAAGAATGTTTAAACCTTGGGAAGGCAATAAATTTAATTGTGTATTACCTCAGCAGTATAACTTCATCCAGTGACTCCTGCATCTGATCCAACAGTTCATGATTGAAGCAGTACTTGTCTTTGGGAAAGCAATATAATTAAAGCAAATTAATCCTTTAAAGATAAAGCCTCCTTTTTTTTTTTTTTTTCTTTGCCAAGGTTAGGATTGATATTAATTTTCTTGTATTCCTAGTCTTCAGACTCTTTAGGACATTGTGAATTGTAGGGCTTGTCTGAACAGAGAATTTATTGTACAACCCGGGATGTGAAGGTAAAACACAGTCACACTCTCAGTTATTGCCTATCCTTGGAATGTATTGTTTGCAGATTTGCATGCAAGTGCAGTGCCAGCTGAAAAACATAAAAGGACCCCCCCAGCAGCAAGGCTTCTGGTTATTAAATAATTTCTTCTGGTTCTTAAATAATTTTTTACATTTTTATCTGTTAAGGTAAAGCACAACCCACAGTACCAGGAGACCTTTGTCAATGAAATGGTCTCATTTCTGACGCTCGTCTCCCAAGTGCAGAATGACACCTCCCTGTGGCACCTGCTTTTGCTGGCCCCAGATGTGTTTCAGGACAACATGCAACTGCAAGACATAATTGGTTTCCTTCAGAATCCAAGCAGGTAAAACAGAGAAAATGGCAGGAGAAGCACTGAAAGCTGGTGGGTTTGTGTACTGACCTCTAAGGACATCACCTCTCCTCTTGAAAAGAAGGGTGTTACCTTAAAAGCATGATTTGTTTGGGGAGTGATGCAGCTTCATGCTAATGCATCTCTAAAGGTGTCTGTGGACTGTGAGCAGTGTGTTGTTTTTCAGTGACTCTTGTGTCATTCTTTTAATGGGAATTTGATATAAACTCTTGAGTTTTCTCCCAGCCTGCTTAGAGGCACTGTCATGCCCTTGTGCAGATAGCAAAGCTGGTGAATCACAGCCACTGCCTTTGGTGGAAGAAAAACCCTCCTGGCTGGATAAAGAAAGCAGCTGGCTGCTTCTTTCCAGAAAAGCACAGAGCCAAGTTCAGGTTGCTTTGAAACACCTCAAGCACTTGTAGGAGAGCCATAATGTTGTTTTTTAAAATTGATTGCCTAATCTACTTCTGGTTTAATCTTTCAAGAATGGTCCCAAGAAAGCAGAGAAGAGAGGGAGCCCAGTTTTCTACACTACAGGCTTTAACACTTCTAACTTGAAGAAGAAAGTGCCAGTTAGGTACTTGCTCAGTGGTTTATGAAAAACAGAGCTGGCTTATCTGCATTATTTAACTGCACTGAAATGTTTGATCCAGTTCTCACCTAGAACAATACTAGATTCTAAAATGGGTCCTGGGCTGTAGTTTGGCTAAACTCTCCCCAGTCTCCAGAGCACTTGAGTCACTTAAGATTAAGGGGTTCTGTTCCAAGTCATCTTCTGGATGCATGACTGACCCTGCTATAAAATATTCTGGATAGTCCAGTTGTTACAGTACATGGAGGACACCAAGAAACTGAGTGTCTTCAGACTGCTTTTTGTTTTTATCTTGCATACATGAGCACTTGGGCTAAGATGTCAAAAGGAAGTTGTAGAAGCTTTGCTACTTTTATTGCACCCAGGCTTAGAGGGACTCACTTTTGATCACTGGTGTGTTGCTGAGGCACTTAAAAACCTGTACATTTAATATCAAGGTAATTTTCCATGCTGCATTGTGAGACCCATGTGTAAGCTGTAATGTCCTTATCCTTAAAGGAGTCAGTAGCAGTGTGGCAAGAATTGTAATTTTATTCAGAAGCGTTTTGTTCATGCTGCTGTTTCAGTCACAGGATTATTACATTTGTTTGCATTTACTGGCTTGCAGAGCCCAGCCTGAGAACCAGCCCTGTTGCAGTGCCCAGGGAGAATTAATATTTACTGTGCTGCTCTGCTTTGCTCTACAGCTGCAGAGCTGGGCCAAGTTATCACAGGCACGACAAAGAAGCACATAGAATTTCATCACCAGAACTGTGCAGTGCTTTTATGCCTGGCATCTGGCACTGTAAATGCATGAGTAAAGAGTTATTGCAAAGAGATTGCACAAATAGTACTTTTAATGATGCTTACAAAAGCACATCTTAGCGAGCCTGGCCACGTCTCTTACTCAGGCAGAACTCCTCAAGAAGTGCTGTACAGGGAATTTTCTTTGGTGGCAGAAGTATGAAGGTATAGAAGAAAAGAACTTATGCTCATTGTGGCATCTGTGTTAACCAAGTGATAAACACCACCAGTGTGAAACTTCCAAGTCATGAATCCTATAGAAAGTTTAGCAGCAAATTTTGTTTCTCATGAAAACCTGTTTTGCAGACTGATTTCACAAATGTTCCTGTTTGTTGCTGTAAGATAGTTTTTCAGCTAAGCACGTAAGCTGAACTTTTTCTCTACAAAGTCTGCAGAAGCCCTGCAAGACTGAAATAAAAGGGCAGCAAAACAACACTTGTTTTCATGTTTGCTGCCTTCTGATCTGCATGATATGCATCCGTTTTTGGCAAGCCTGTGCCTGCTTCCTCCTTGGCTCTGCCATTGCTCAGCTAAATATGTCATTTATAACTGAGTTTCTTCCCCTCTAAGACTCTTACAAGCACATCTGCAGAATGAAAATGATGAGCACCAAGCCCACGAAGCCTGCACAGAGACATTATGTTAAATCAGGAGAGAAGAGATCCCCAGTGCTCTGCTCTCAGCAGCAGCCTGTTCCCACAGATCAGTTTGTATTTATTCATGCCACTGAGATCAGCCCAGCCAGGTTCTTTGTGTGTCACCTGCAGAACTTCAGGCAGGTGAGAGAGAGAGATGGTGCATTTCAGTGACCCTGCACCTACAGCGAAGGCTGCTCTTTGAACAGGAGAAGAAAAATGGACTAATAATCACAGTGAAGTTTTCAGTAACCTGCCCACCTGAGCAGGCAGTCCTTTAAATGAGTTCCTCTGTGAAACAATATGCCTGATTATCAGCTTGTTCCTTCCTAAGACTGAGAAACATTCCTTGCTTCCCTGTCAGCCTGGCTATTACAGCATAAAAAAGGGAAAGAATGAGAATTGGAAGTGGCAACAGTTATTTGTGATTGCTTCTTCCTTCCACAGATGTTTTTCCCCCTGGGATCCCTGCTCTCCCTGGAGCCTTGTCTCCTTGGTTCTTGGGTGTTTTAGGAGGAAATTCCCCTGCAACAGTAAATCACATGGCTGGTGTGTCACCTGGGTGTTTTCTGAGACCTGCTGGCTGGATTTTAGTGGTCTGGAGATTTTAGATAACTCTGAAAAAGTGCACCTAATGGGTGCCACACGTGCGTTTGTGTTTGTTAATACACCACCATGGCTTTCCCATCAAAGCCCCCAGTGCTTGTATCTTGTGCATGATTAAACAAATAATTAAAAATAGGGGTGATGTCTTGTCTGTCAGACATTTTAAGAACGATAGGCAGTGCTCCAGCTGTTTCCTATTAGAACATTTGTTTTCTCTTTTCTCATAAACCTGTACCCACAATTTATTTTCCCTTCCTTCCTCCTCAGTGTTGTGCTGGCAGCTCAGAATGTCTCCGCATCTCTCGTGAGTGATGACAGATTCGAAACTCTTCAAAAGGGGGTTACAGATTCTCCACATTCCCTGAACTGCTTGGAGCAAGGTAAGACTCCTGCATTGAGTCATATCTCTGCTGAAAACCTGTGGTGCTAAGGAGAAGCAAACTGCAGGCTAATAAGTAACCATACAGATTGCTCACTGTTCAGGGCTCAGCATAATGGATTCTTCCTTCAGCTTTTTACAAATGTTACTAAAATGGCTCATTTCAAATGGAAAAGTAAAAAGGCTTGGGTTTGTCAGTAGACAATGAATTTACATGAGTTTGCAGCCTCAGTGGAAATGGGGAGCAATAATGTTATACCTTGATTTGCTTTTTTGGGGGGTGATGTCAAAATCTGCCTGTGGTTGTGGACTCTGTCAAACTCAGCTCGGTGTATCAAGGCAGGGACTGAGGCTGGGCTGCACAATGAGCTGTTTACATACAGATGAGCCATTCCTTTAAATCCCTGTCCCTTCTAGCAGAGACAGTCCTGGATAGCCCCCTCTAACTAGGGATCTGTGAACAGGCAAGGGAAAGGAACAGCAACTAAATGCTTCAAGGGACAGACAGGGATTGCTGTCCCTTCTGTACTTGTTTCGTGGAGATTGTGGAAGTTGAGGTGGGTAAGAAGAAAGGTGAGGTGTGCAAGTAGAGGAAACATGGAAAGTGGCTGGTGAGAGGACTGGACACATGGGGATATCAAGATGAGTGTAAATGGCTGTGGGAGACATAATTGATGCTGCAGGCAGAGCTTATGTGTGAGCAGTAAAAAAGCAACCCTAAATGAGGGGAAAGAAACCATAATAAATACTTGGCCACCTTACTCTGCATTACTGCCAGCACAGTGCTCCTAAAGCAGGAGACCTCTGTTAGCATCCAGATCACAGGAGCACTGTATTGTTCCTGAATGATATCAGCACAGAAAGTCATTTCTAGGATGCCAGGCAGCATCCTCACTTCCTTCAAGAGGCCAGGAAGAGTTACACCCCAAAAGAACACTCAGATTTGTAACCAGGATGGTTTGTGGTAGGAGCCTAACCTCATCTGTGCATGTTATCCTGGATAGATTTTCCATTATAGTATTTCTCAGGTTCCAGAATTACATGATCTTTACTAATATGCTCTTCACATTTTTGTTGTAGATAAAGAAAGGAGTTGGGTGACCAGATCTCTTTGTAATTCCTTTGTTCACTGGAAAGACAATCACACTTTAGTATCTGAATTGGAGGAAGTTCTAAGGTGAGACATTAGCTAAAGGCGTATTACTAACAGTGTAATTCAAGTCTATGATCTTTGCTCTAAATCACCTTACATTTCCACTTGCATTGATTTCATATTCACTAAAACACCTTTTTGTTCCCCTCCAGAAAAATAAAGTCACCAGAGATTGGTGGAAAGCACTCCAAGAGGTCCATTAATTCAGATGATTTAGAAGCCATACAAAAGCATCTACATGGTTTAAAAGGCTTTGAGGAAAAAATGAATCGAAGTGAATTAAAAAGCTTAAATCTATTCAGAAATTTGAAGAATGAAACATTACAGAAATTGTATGCATTTCTTGAACTGGGAATGAATCCACATCATGATTATAAATTAAAAGAACCATATAATAAGGAAATAATTGATGAAATCTATAACTTCACATCGCTGCAATTACAGAGTGACTTTAATGGGACTTCCATTTTCAATACAATGACCCGGTGGAAAGAAATTCAGAGGGCTTTAAAATTAGCTACAATGCTTTGGAATCAAGCTCCCCTAAATAATTCTAATTTTAGTACACTGCAAACTAAAGATGCTCTAAAAATGTTGCTCTCCACAAGCATGCCATCACTTTTGGAAGGTCTCAGAGACCGTTTGAGTGGAACCCAAGAAATCCCATCCATCTTTTCTGATGTTCTGCTTGAGCCTGAGTCCTACAGAAACTTCCCAGAGCAGCTCCTAGCTCTCCAGAGGATGTTTTTTAGAATGACAGGCACAAATGTAGGTTATCAGTACCTCCTGCTGCCTGTGTTTGAGCTGATGAGGGCCGTAGAGAAGTCCATGGGTGAGGCCTGGTGGGATGAGTTGAACGTCTACTGGCGCACTGCGGAGAAGCTGAGATCCATGAAGTGGAATAACACAGCCATCGTTGCCTATGGGCAGTTTTTGGAGGTGTTAAACAGCCACTTGCAAAAGCTGAATAATAAATCAAGTGGTGTCTTCAGTGAAGAATTGGATCAGCTGTCAGAATTTATAACAGCTGTATTTAAAGAGTTTGGGGAAAGCTCTGGAGTAGCCAATATCTCACAAGTCACTCAAGCCATCCAAAAGACATTGTACATATTAAAAGACTTACAGCTGAATTATAATGTCAGTACATTAAAATCTATAGATCTTTTCTTTAATTTTAACAATAAAACCTTGGAGAGCTTGTCTGAACTTCTGAGAACAGGAATGAAAATCCTTCATTATGCAAGTGCCAATGAAGCTTCCAGTGAAGACATAATTCACCCCATCTATAATTTAACACATCTACTACAGGAGTTCAGCCAGTCCCTCTCACAGCACAATAGCTCACTACAGGCAAAAATTTGGGAGTTTCTTCATTTAGCCTTGGGTCCTTTCCTTGAGAACAGCAGCAATGGCTACAGGACATTCCAGAATTGCTCCTTTGAAGATCTGCTCAACGTGGGCCTTGAGGTGCTGTTTGAAAATGCCACTCTAAGGGAGTCCTCAGCCAGGAGCCCCTGCCAGCCCCTCTTGGGTTCCTTGGGCGTGGAGGGTGGGACAGGGAACAATGACACCTTTACCAGGGTGTTCCAGCTGGCCATAACCAACCTGCAACTGTCTCCAGAGTTTGCTGCTGCCTACAACAACAGCAGGGAGCGCTTTTTCCAGGAGCTGTCGTGTCTCAGCCGGTCTCTGTGTTTTTCTCTGAGTTTCCTTTCCAAGTTAAACCTTGTCTCTGAGGCAGGAAACGCGTGGCTCCAGGAGAAGGCAAGAGCTCTGAGTGCAGCCACGGAGGGGCTGGTGCAGGGTGATGCCTCATGCCCCATCCCAGCCCAGGATGTGGGTGATGTGTCCCCATCCCAGCTTTTGAACGTGCTCCTTCCTGCCCTGCTGGATGAAACAGTGCTGAGCTCCCTGAATTCCTCTGACAGCTCTGCAGACTGGGATGGGCTCCCTGTGTTTTCCCATCTGTCACCACCTGCTTCCATGAGGAACAGCAGTCTCTACGAGCTGCTGCAGGTGGGCAGAGCTGCTTCCAGCCAGCCCGAGTGGGGACACTTCTCCCGGCTGTGGCGTGCCACTGGCTCCCTGCTGACCTCCAAATGGAGCCTAACAGAAGTGGGTGAATATGTGGAACTCCTGCAAATTATGAAGAAAGCTCTAATCCTTGTGGACTTTGGGGTAGCTCCTGGAAAAGCATTGGTTCATCAGATCTTTCAGAATTTTACTGAAGCAATTAAATCTTCAGATCTGAGTGATTTGTATAGTTCATTAAAACTCTCTTTCATTTCAACTTCTGCCACAGACAGCACACTGGACTGGAAAAGAATATTTCAAGAAATACTTCCTTTGTATGAAGGGGGTGGTGAAGGATTGTTCTACTCTAGTCCCGATGGAAAAGAAAATCAAGATGTTCTGACTATGGCTGCAGTGATTTGGAATGAGATAATTTTAAACAGGACTCATTTTAATACAGAGAATGCATGGGAGGTGATCAAAATGATTGCACTCGACGCAATCTCGCTTGAAGACATTGAAAATTATCTCAGCACAAATGAAAAAGTGTCATCATTATTTTCTGACTTCTTGTTGACCCCTGGAACTTCTGAAAATTTTGCAGAACACCTTTTGTCCCTTGAGCACCTTCTTGGTGCCATGGCAAAGGTGAATACCAGTGATCATTATCTGCTGATCTCTTCTTTGAGTAAGCTAATGCAGAAACTCCCTCCTGGAAGGCAGGAAGATGAACTTGGTGCTTTCTGGCACATTGCTGAAGGTCTCCAGTTGTTGAACTGGAATAATACAGCCACTGTCACTGCCCAGTCACTTCTAGACATGCTGCAAAATCTGCTAAATACGACAGAAAATGACACCAGTCTTCCTTTCAGTAAGGAACTGAAGCAGCTGCTGAACTTTGTATCTTCCATCTTTGAGCTGTATGATGAAGACTCCAGAGGAAGCAACATCTCCATGTACTTGCAGGCCATGCAAAGGGGAATCTTAACTTTGAAAGGTTTGCAGAAAAGGTATAACATCAGTGAGCTTGAATCTATCAGCCTGTTACTTGATTCCAGCAGTAACTATGCCCAGAGACTGATGGAAATGTGGAGAGCAGGAATGAAAGTTCTTCATGACATCAACTCAAACAAAACATTTGAGGAAAAAATGAACATTGTCTACAATTACTCACATTTGCTGCTTCAGGAGTTCAGCCAGTCTCCCTCACAGCACAATAGCTCACTACAGGCAAAAATTTGGGAGTTTCTTCGTTTAGCCTTGGGTCCTTTCCTTGAGATCAGCAGCAATGGCTACAGGACACTCCAGAATTGCTCCTTTGAAGATCTGCTCAACGTGGGCCTTGAGGTGCTGTTTGAAAATGCCACTCTAAGGGAGTCCTCAGCCAGGAGCCCCTGCAAGCCCCTCTTGGATTCCTTGGGCGTGGAGGGTGGGACAGGGAACAATGACACCTTTACCAGGGTGTTCCAGCTGGCCATAACCAACCTGCAACTGTCTCCAGAGTTTGCTGCTGCCTACAACAACAGCAGGGAGCGCTTTTTCCAGGAGCTGTCGTGTCTCAGCCGGTCTCTGTGTTTTTCTCTGAGTTTCCTTTCCAAGTTAAACCTTGTCTCTGAGGCAGGAAACGCGTGGCTCCAGGAGAAGGCAAGAGGTGCAGGGTGATGCCTCGTGCCCCATCCCAGCCCAGGATGTGGGTGATGTGTCCCCATCCCAGCTTTTGAACGTGCTCCTTCCTGCCCTGCTGGATGAAATAGTGCTGAGCTCCCTGAATTTGTCTGGCAGTGCAACAGGCTGGAATAACCTGACCATGCTCTGTGGTGTGGCACAGGATGAGCTCCACAACCTGCTGCAGAGGCTCCAGGGTGCCTTCAACCTCACGGAAGGCAGTTATTACACAAGTGTCTGGGATGTGTTTGACAGCTTCCTCAGCACCAAAAGGAATCCAAGTGAAGGAGCTTCCCTTGCAAGGCTGTTGGAAGCAGTGGCAAGCAACTCTGCCAGCCATCTGTCAGCTCCAGAAATCACAGAAGCCACCCTCTACGTTCTCAAGGGGCTGAACATCTCTGGCCTGCTAAATGAATTCAATATAAGTTCCAGCTCAGCTTTTCTCTCCAACAAAACCAGTTTTGACAGTGTGATTGATATCACTGCTCATCACTTCACTGTGGTGGCAGAAACCCTTTACAATAAGACCCTGCCTTGGACTCTGAGTGACCACACTCTGTCCCCAACCAGCTTGATCACACGGTGAGTTTGGGTTCTGGGTATTGTAATTCCATGGATGGGTTGTGACCACCATTCTCATTACAGCATGAGAAGTATGGAATTTTCTTCCAGTGGAATAACCTAAGCCTGCAATCACTGTAATTTAGGACACAAGGAATAATGTGGGTTAAATTGAGGAAGAAGAAGAAACTTCTTCTTGAGATGAACATACAGCTCAAAGTCAGACTTACTAAAATTTTGTGTGTTGGCACATAGCAATGCACAGTGGAACAGACTCCTGAAGGAGTCTCACCACCAGTGGCAGGCTCTTTGGAAAACTTTCCTTTGTGGGATCACTCTCTAATTTTTGATCCTCAGTCTCCCTTAGGTGTGCCTTTCCATCTATATAATGCATCCATCACACAGATTTGAACTTTTCAAGTGTGTTTTCTTATTTTGAGAGTGAATGACAGCTTTGGGAAATAACAGCAAAAAGAACTGATGGAATAAAACTGGGAAGCTATGCACTTAGGAGAGATGGCTTTCATCTGGAATTCTTATTTACTCTGCCAAGGAAGAGCATCCACAGCTGACAGGTTGCTCACTAATATACACCTTGTTTTTGAAAGAGAAGCTGATTTAAATTCCTATCTTGTTTTTCAGATTTCTGTTTTTAGAATTTGCAAACACCATCTTGCAGGTGACAGCAAATAACAGCTACAACCCTTACCTGATGTGTTTAATAAATGCCGCGGAAGCTGAAGATGGAGAATTGACAGGTGATCATGATTTCATTAATTTCATTAGCTGGAATGTGTCCTGCCTGTGTTTTGTCTACTGGTGGGAAGGGATGGTGCTGCATGGTTTTATCTGCTGGCAGTGAACTGGAGCTGTGAGATGTGGGGAAACCAGACTCGGTTTTGTTTGAGTTATATCACACTGTTGTTATAAGTTTCCATCCCCGTGTCTCCAGAAGGCACATCTCCTCTTTTCAGTGTGATGACAGGTTGCTGACACTCAGACAAAGCAATTTTACAGATAGAAACCTCTTTCCCTTCACAGCTTTATGTAGCAGTAATATGACAGCAGTTATTCCTGAGAGCTAACATGGTATTTCACATAGATACTCATCATTTGTGCTTACTGTAACACCTGAGAGGTTTTACCTGTGCACCTGTTACCAGGATGGGGTGGATTTCACTAGGAACAGAGCACCTACTTGAACTCAATCCATTATAACCCAGATTACAATTTAGGCCTTCCTCTGTGATTTCAGAGGTCCTCAGCCATGGGAATTTGGTGGAAAGTAGCAATGCCCAGTTGGCCTCAGAATAAAAGCACTGATATTCCCATCTGTGAAGTTTCTGGCATTTTTGTCTGGAGTAACTGTTGTTTTTTTTTTTCTCCTGCACAGAAAACATCACACTGCTTTTGAAGCAAAGTCATCTTAAAAAGAACTCTTTTATGCATAATAATACCTCTGAGAAACATTCATCCATACCAGAGCTCCTGAAGCTAAAAGTGAGTCTGCTTAAAATGCTGACTTGAAGGACATCCCACAGAGATACATGAATGTGCAATGGTGGTTTTGAAAAATAGCCTATTAAGAAAACAGAAAAAAGTTTTCTTTAGAGAACAGCTGATAAAAACTAGGACTGAAACTCTGTGTTCTGTCTGCTGCCTATATTTGAAGGTCATCTGTAAATTGGGTTGAGGAACTTGTTCTTTTATCTCTCCCTTCCAAGTGTACACCCATTTTTCAGGGAAGGCAGAGATGTTCCTGTCCTCCCATGTGCTGGGTAGGATGGCTCTGTTTTCCACCAGCCACCCCAGAAGGATGAGCACTGCAGAGATGGCCAGTGGCAGCATATTCCCCAGTGCACCACTAAAGTTCAGCACATTGAGACTTCCTGAAGCACCTTGCAGAGCTGACATCATTCTAGGATGCCTCAGCTTCACTTGAGGAGGAAGCAGGGAGGAGCTCTTGAAGGCACAGATAGGGATTAGATATCTCTGCCCTGCTGAAAATCCATGTAATTGTGCACTCCTAATTGGCATTTAGAAGCATGACTAACTGGGTTACTGCTGTGCCTAAGGAGCTGTACCAACACCAGCGTGGCTGGAGTCAAGTCCCCACATGCTCCTCTGGCCCCAGAAGTCTCACAACACCAGAATGGCTTCTGAGATTAAGCACCAGTATTGATTCATGGAGTTCCCTCACCAGCTTTGGGTTTGGCAATGCCTCATTTGAATAAAATGCTTCTTAGCCCGTGCATTCATGACTGCACTAATAGCATGCATGCACTTCAGTCTATTGCTCCCTATGAGAAATAGCATTTAAAAGTCCTTTTTTAAAAAATGCAGCAGTATGCAGTGTTGTTGCTGTGTAATATATCTGTAACAATAATATGATGAGCCTCAGTGTGACAGGTACTTAAAGGCATAAACCTGAAGATAATTCTTCCCATAAGAGCCTGATAATGTAAATAATGATGTCAGACAAGAGGGAAGCCCATAATAGCAAAGGACTATAATTTTACATGGGTTGGCAGATGAGGAAGCTCTGTCTGCTGGCCAAGTCTCCTTCCTGTACTGCAGTAGATGACCAGGTGGTATCTGAAAGGCTAAACCTGTTGTGCAAGGTAGATTTATTTGTTCTCTGAGAAGATTAATTAGTAAACAGGCAAGTTCAATGGAGTATTGCTGTCTAAGTGTGTTGGGCAGGGGAAATGACATTTTAAGGTTTGCAAGGTTTATTAGATCCAGCCAGGTCTGCCAGAAGCTCACACAGTGATTGTCACAAGCTGTTCTATTGGAGACCTTTTGAATGAATTAAATATATATATATATTTTAAAATCTTAGAGGAGAGGCAGAAAGGGACAGCTAGACTCTTTAAAGCTTGCCTTTTATAATTCTGTCATCTAACTGATGTTTGTGCATTTGTCTTCCTTTTTTCAAAATGTCCTTTGAAGATCTCTCGCCTCCGGGATCTGACAGCACTTCTGTGTGACTACGAGAGCTTGAAGTCAGTCCAGCAGCTCTGCCACCTCCCTGAGGTTCCCTTTGGGGAGCTGTGTGAGCAGGGCCAGTCTCAGGAGCAGCTCCTCCGTGCTGCTCAGCTGAGCAGCCAACTTGTGACCAACCTACTGAGTCACAGGAGGGTCTCCCAGGAGCTCCAAAATGTACTCATTGGGGATGCCACAGACATCCAGGCACAGCTGAAGTGGTGAGGCTCTCCCTCTGAGCTAGACTGTTTTAGTATTCTGTTTATAAAATGACTTCTTGCCTTCTCTTTATATTCTCAGTTTTGTTTGTTGTTTTGTTTTTCCAATTCAGGCTTCAAGAAAATGTACCAGAAATTGCTTTCTTTCAAGAGATTCCTCAATATATGGCTGCTTTGAATTCCATGTTGAATATCACTGAGGGTTTAACAGACTCCAGCAAGCAAGGTACACTTCTGTATTTTCTTTACAATGTTGGTAAACATCACCACTGGTATCACACTTTCTGCTGGAAATCCCAAGAATTGCCTAGCTGCCAGGAAGAAGTGGTATTAATGAAATAACCATACACCATGACCTTGGGATCCTTTATCTGGGATACTTCTAGAGCCTGTTCAAGACCACACCTGGTTTTGTTTTTTACAAAGAAAGCACCAAATCTTTCCATCTGAGCAAATTTTGCTATCCTGAGATGTGATAACTTCAGCCCACAAACCAGACTGTAAAACATAGGAAGTAATGACTGTATGCCCCAAATTTTTTAAATTTTTTCTTATCAGCAGTGAGATACCACACTTCCATGCTTTGTATAAAGTCTTCTCTATGTGCTTGAGATCTGCTGTGTGTCTGGAGAAAGCTGTTACATCAATTGTTCTTTGACTGTTCATTCCAGAAAAGTTAAGAGATGTGTTTAAAAATGTGGACCAGCTCAAGGAGGACCTCAGAAACACAACAGGAATGTCCACAGCCAGCATTGATGCTCTTCTGGAAGCATCTTTCCCAGAAAACAGCAGTCAGGTAAGTTTGCTGTTATCCTTTTGGGAAATCTTGTTGCTGTCTACTGCTCAGACCATTAAAACTATAATTTGTTAGTGAATGCAGCTAAGCAGGTTGCTGGGTGTGTGACAGAACAGATGACCCCGCAGGCATAGACAGCAGAGCATGGATTGGAAAAGCCACCAGGAATGCAGTAGGAGCATTGTCAGTCCTGCCATTGGTCCCTTTGGCTGTCACCAGGAGCCAGTCCAGCAGCCAGGCACTGCCTGGAGAGGGGTGGCTGTGATCCAAAGCAGGGCACAGATCTCTGGGACACACTAATGGGGACTGAGCAGGGTCTTCAGTCAGGTCCTGGTCACTGAGAAGTTTTCCCAGTCCAGGTGGAAAAGTACATTTGTAACCACAATGTGTGAGAGCACTCAGGGTCCAAAAAATACCCTCCCAGGATGAGAGATGAGCTTCCCTTCCTCAGCCTCCTGCTCCTGCAAGCAGAGCTCCAGATGCTTTTCACCTTCCCAGCTAACTTGTCTGGACTGGGCCCCAAAGAACGTGCTCTTTTCCAAACTTCACATTCATCAGTCAATGAGAAATTGAAGCCACAAAAGCTTTTACAACTGTGCAAGCTGGGTAGTAAAACACAGTCCTTAGGATTTGTCCCTGGGAGCAGGAGTAATGGGAAGGCATTTTCTGGTTCTTGGGTGCTTGAAATATGGCCCTGTGGAAAGAACAACAGCCAGGCAAGATTAATCCACGCGTGGTGGAGCGTGCAGTGCACCCCTAACAATTCTCTTTTCCCTTTGTGCCACCCAGCTCATCTCTCAGGTGCTGCAGCTGGAGTCCTGCAGTGCCCATCCTGCTGACCCACAGCTGCAAGTGGTGGTGCAGGAGTTGTGCAGCCTTCCTCTGCCAGAGAGGACTCGCAGGACTTACCTCCTTGGGGTCACCCTCTTGAGACACTTGGACATGTACAATTTCTTATACAAGGTTAGTGCTGGATTTTTAGAGTGGTTCCTACAGTCTTTGCTGCACCAGGTGGTGGCTGAAAGGTTATAAAATATCATTGCAGTGGCCAGAAGCTACACTGATTTGCACAAGCCAAAGATCACGCTTTGCTCATGCAGCAATTTTTATTGCATCTCCATGCTGTGACAGCGTGGATATAAATGAGAATCCCAGCTGGTGTAAAGCAGCAAACCTCATTTAAAGGCACTGCAGCTACTCTAAATGCCTCCCTATCTGCTAGTATCCTTTATGTGCTGTCACAACCTCTTGAACACTCCCAGCTGACCCAAAAATAAGGTACTGAGCTAAATTTTTTGATTCCCTGAAAAGGAAGCCCTGGAAAAAGTCCTGTAAAATATCTTTGTCTATTTGGAACTACAAAGTTACTAAATTATTCCAATTCCTGTCCCCACCCCCCAACTATAGAAAATATTCACAGAGAAGTGAATAGTGAGCATGTATTTAAAAATACAGGAGTGATCCTGGGCAAAAAAAAGTTGTTAAATAACAATGCCAATGAATTTGGGCTCAGGTCAAAAGTCACTCATAGTGTTTGACACCTGTGCTGTGTGAAATGAGAGATTTTATCACATCCCAGCCAGTACCTGACACTTATTTCCCAATGGTAGGTGTTTGGAAACACACGGTTAGATTATGTAATGTTCAGGGAAATGGTTTGCAAAAGTGCTTGGGGATTTAGGAATACAAATCCCATTCATTTCCCATGGGGCACCCACTCTGCAAAGCCTCCTAACAGCTTTGAAAATCCCACAGTGCTCATGTTTGAGTTAACACAATATGGGCGTGTGCATGCCTGTGCACGCAGATCCCTGCTCATCGTAATTGATTTCCTTCCTGCCTCTTGCAGATGTTTTTCCCCAAGGAACTTCAGAAACCCATGGACAAGATGTTAGGCCTTCTGACAAAAATGAAATATTTCAGACACCAGGTTGAATCTGGCATTGATCCATTGCTACAAGCTATTCATTCCCTGAAGAAGCTCCGACAGTCCAGGAAAACGCCACTGACTAAGGTATGTGTAGTCTGCATCTGCTTTTGAGGCAAAATAACCACTGAAATGGTTTCCACAGTAATTTCTTACCCTAAAAGCCACAGGTGCATTAAACCATAGATCCTGTTTCAGAGCAACAATGTTCTGAGAAAAAGCTCTCTCAGACTTACCTCTGGAAGTGCTCAAGGCCAGACTGGTTGGGTGTCCCTTCTGGAAGGTGTCCCTGCCCATGGCAGGAGGTTGGAGTAAGATGAGCTTTATGGTCCCTTCCAACCCAAACCACTCTGTGATTCTGTGTTGCCTTCATGGGATAGTTTTGATTTGGAGCAGTGGGACCATCATGTGCTCATGAGTGGGGAACGCATATTGTGAGAGAAACACTTGGAGCAAGAATGTCTTGAAGGAGGGAGAACTTCCAGCAAAATACTGGAAGGATCAGCTGGTGCAAACAGCTGGAGAACTGCCCACTAAAGGCAAACCCACCAAAATCAGCAGCAAAAAACTGCCTCAGCTTTAGTGTGCATTAGATCACACCCAAAGCCTCGAGACTGCCCAAAACATTCAGTACAAACCCATTACAGCTCTGACAGCTGCAGTAACTCCAGGGTGCACTGCCTCCATCCAGCATGGTGTCCAATCCATCTCTGATCCATAGTCCAGGAGAACACAAGTGACAGGAATCCTTCCTGGTCATCATTCTGCCTGCACATTGCAGAGCCACGTGCAGCCCTGGACTAGATGGGGACAGTGATGTGCAGATCCACGTGACAAATCTGTGTTGTAACCCAGGTGTGTGAATGTCACCAGGCACACATGATAGGGAATTTCTCTGCACATGTTGTAGGCACTTCCTACATTAGCTGTCACGCCTGGAAATAAATGTACCACCTCTGTCATAATCAAAAAAATGCATAATTTCCATGGAAAGTTCCTATTTTTATAAAGGCAAACTTCTCGTAAGAAAGCAGTATAAAAATGTTCAGTCCTTTCCTTCTCATTCTGTTGTTTCTCTCCAAGTGGAGTGCTTTGTTTGTGCAGGTTTTATTTGTGTTTTGTCTTTTCTGCAGGTGTTATTTAAACCAAACAACTTCAGGATAACACATGGCACATTTAAATCCATGTCAAAAGTCCTCTGCAACCAGGAGATCACACCCCTGTTTTTTGAGTCTTTGCTTCCAGACTTTGGGGACCCCATAAACAACAGTTCTCATGCAGAGGACGTCTATGTCCAAAAGCTGATGAGGAAATATGGGATTCCTCAGGATTCCAGTAAGTCTGGCTTTTCCCTAGGGCACAAATGTTTCAGAGCTGAATTCTGCCATTTCCAGACAGATCTAGTGCTGAGCTATTCTCCATATGTCTCTGAGGGCTGTAAGTGCTCATTATTTATGGTAGCTGAAGATCTGCACTGCCCTAATTATTGATGGTTTATTTCCATAAATGTTCAAAGGGAAAACTGCCTGTGCAGCAGAGCAGTGCTTGACACTGCACTGTCTCCCATTTGTTGATGATCTGGTCCTAGGGCTCGACAGGTCACTGCTTTTTCTTGATGAGTAGTTTTTCTGACTGTACTGACATTATTAGCTCCTCTGAGTTCACAAAACTCCATTTAACCTCCAAGCAGATAATGCTGGCTCAAACAGCCAGACTCTTGTTGTCTTGAGTTCAGCAACAGGAGATCTCCGGGGTGGATTGCTTTTGTCAAGATGCATTAGATCAGTCAGTGAAGAGAGCCCTGAAGTCATTCACTGGCCACAGCAACAAACTGGGCAGACGGGAGAGAAAACCCACTGGTAGGTTTCTTGTGTCTGGTCTGTTTGTTCTCTGTGCAATTTGTTTGCTCTTCTCCTCTTGCAGCCCCATTTTGCTTATCCTTTTACCTGGACCTGGTCAAGACCCCGACTGGAGCTTTGATTTGGTCTTTCTTAAAACCAATGGTGCTTGGGAAGATCCTTTTCACACCAGATACCCCAGAAACTCGAGCAATCATGGGAAAGGTATGGCTCTGTTTCAGGACATCAGGATACACCCACTCCAAAGGGCTGTAATTTATCTAGCACAGCCTTGTTTCCCTGGGAAGCTGCTTTCTCACTGTTTGGAGTATTAATCAAATTATCTTTTCCTACTTGCCTTGCTGGCTGTATGAGTCATCTTTTGTCTTTGATTGAATCTTCCCTCCAGAAGCTGCTGTTGGTCTAATATTTATAGGACAATATTTATAGGACAGTTGTTTATGAAGTTTCACCCCCATATTTTCAGCCAGTAGGAGAGATGTGTCTCCCAGGACTAATGGTGTAACCAGTGCTTGTTCACAGGAAGGCCAGTGGTAGAAGGAAAGCAGATATTCAAGACATGCTCTGAATATAATATTTTTAAATACTTGCATAAATTCAGTGTGTTAAGGAGCATTCTGCCAATCAATGAGAGGATGCTAGGAAAAATCCTAAGGAAAACAAATTAGGTCTCATGTGCTTTATTGATTTATTTATTGGTTAAAATCTGTAAGGTAATGAATCAATTAATCCTTATATGTTGTGGGCTTCTTTTGTAGTCAAATGCAACCCTGGAGCAGATGGCTGAGTTAGCCCTGAAGTCCCAGGAGTGGCTGGACCAGTCTCCTGTCATCATGAATTCTCTGACTAAGTTAAACCAAACAGTTCCAATGATCAAGGTATGACTTCTTACCTCCCCTCTGTCTCTTGCCAGGAGGGAACTGGGAGGATGGATTTGTTCACTGAAGTAAACTGGGGTTCCAGGGACACCTGAGGTCAGCTGGGGAATCCCCTCTCAGGATGTCCTGGACTTCACAGTTTCTGTACCTGCCTGTTCCCTTAACAGAAATGCTCTTGACTGACCCTTCCCTGCAAGCTCTTTTTCTCAAATGAACTGTTTGTAATATTCTCCCTGACCCTGGCCGTGCTGGGGCCTGCTGGAGGGCTAAGATGAGCAGGGAACACTCTTCAGTTTGTAAATTAACTTTTTGCTTGATGGAGTGATCCAGCCAGCCAAGACCAGGCAAGAAATTACTTTCTCAGAAAATGAAACAGTGTCTATAATAAGCATGTAGTTCTGGGTATACACATAAGAGCTAGAAGATGTTTTGTATCTCAGTGAATGTAAATAAAATTTCTTTTTCCCCTTCTTAAGAAGCCTAGCATTGCTTGGATACAGAAGGCAGTAGACTGTAATGTTACACACACTTGTTTCCCATTCTCTGTAGGAAAAATTGTCTCCTTTTCTTACAAAAATGAGATCCCTGGAACCCAAAAGCATTAGCAGTTAATTTTAGGGGCTGGAATTAATTCTAATTTCCATGGCACCAAGAGAAAAATCCAGAGTGGAATATGCAAAAGTGAAATTAAATATTCTCTGCTGATTGCAGTCATTGGTAGAATAATGAAATATTCAGCCAAACAAAAATCTGTGCTGATCTCCAAGTTTTGGTTGTGCACTGCCTGCGTTCACAGAACTTAAAACACACACAAGGGAAATTTACTTCTAGAATAACTGAAATTATCCATGATTTTTTTGATGGGACTCTGGTGCCTGGTGGAGACTCAGCAGGCATCTTTTCTTGACTCCAAGAAGCACTGACTTGGACTCAGAGAGCTCTCTGTGACATTCTCCTTGCTGGAATTTCCCCGTTCAGATGCAGAGTGAAGAGGGAGGGGCTGTACACAGGCTCAGTGAAGGCTTCTGGTCAAACTGATGCTTTGTCTTCCTCTGCTTGTTGATAGAATGCCCTGCAGAACCCCTTTGTGCAGGTTTTTATCAAGCTGATGGTGGATTTGGATGCAGCTGAGCTCCTGAGTCAGATAAATGAACTGGGTAAGTGTGTCTGGATGTGCTGGCCTCTTCCTTACTTGTGCTTCAGGTCTGCGAGCTCCAGAGTTAGCCAGCTGCAGCCATCCCCTTAGTCTGCTCTTCTCTGGCCCATGTTGGAGGCTCCAGGGCAAGGCAATCCCAGCTGTGATCCAGAAATCTTCCAGGGAAAACTCTTAGAGAGCAAAGTGCTGGTGTGAAGAGATGTTTCTCCTGGGTGTGAAGGGGTGGAGGGATGGGAGGCTTTGCCGCGGTGTGTGTGGCCACTGGAGGACACTGTTTAGCTGTAATTATGACTTCAAATGAGCTACCTGGGACTCAGCTGGGAAATGTTGAGGGGAGCTCCCTTGCATCACAGCGAGGTTCAGATGAAAAGTTCTCCAGAGCAGAAAAGCCAGGGATCAGATACATGTACCCAGGCTGATGGAGCCAGAGACATCAGTGCAGGAGATGCTCTGCTGCAGTTTGCTGTTCTCTGGTGGGCTTGCAAGGCCCTTCAAGGTGACATTTGCTGCTGTGCACTGTGAGAATCACCAGTGCCAGTGGTGGTGGGTACATTCCCTGTGAGTACACAGCATGGGTATCACAGTCCCTTCCTGCCTGGCCTTGCTGTCCCTACCTGCTTTTGCAGTGAGTGGCCAGGCATGTCACCATAAATCTGGACTGTGGCAGCAAAGGCCAGCAGCAGCCAAGAGTGCCTGTGGTCTGTTGCAGTCATTTACATCCAGTTGTTGATGATCTCTGTTATTCATGAGCAACAACTCCTGCCTTAACTCCCCATAAAGCCACGGTGCCTGCAGCAGCTGTTCCATATTAGTTACCTTGCATTATGCAGCCACCTTTGAAACCTGCCAGCAAACAGCAGCATCTTTATTAACTGCAGCATCAGGCTCAGTCCACACATCAGCACAGCACTCACAGCTCTGCCTTGATGTGCTTGGATAAAGCACATCCTCCCCTGAGACACAGCAGCTCAAAAGGCGAGTTGATTACATCCTCAACCAGAGGGTGGAAGGAATGGTGAGCACCAAAGTCTCAGCAGGTTAGTGGGGACTTCTGATTTGGGATGGCTGTCACATCCCATTGCTGGCATCCTCCCAAAGGCAAACTCACGAGCGTGTTACAAATGATTAACATAAAAAACTGGGTCAACAGCATGCCTTCATTGCATTGCTGAGTGCAGAGATGTATTTCACACTTCATATTTAGTGTGATGGGTTTGGTTTGTTTTCTTTCCTCCTTTCTGGTGTCATTGTTGGTGTGAAGGAGTGGAATGATGGGGTGGATGTTTTGCTGGGTGTAGTGATGCTGGAGGGTTTGTTTGTGGGGGTTTTTCCCTAGATGATATCCGGCTGGAGCTGCAGAACAACGCTGACATTGTTGACCAGCTGAACACTTTGGCTGCCCTGGCTGTGAACGTCTCCTCCTGCGTCTCCTTCAACCGCATTCAGGCAGTGCAGGACCTGGATGAGATGGAAGCGGTGGCTAAGGAGCTCTTCCTGAAGAATGAGCTGTTTGCAAGTATGTGACAGTCCTGAATCCCCCTGGAAATTAAATTTGCCTGATAGAGTGTGGGAATGTAGCATAAAATATTTGGCTTTTCACCAACAGCTCCCACCACACTGCAGTTGATTTGGAGCAAGTGTGTCTGGGACCTGTGTACCTTTTCATACTTCCCTTACACCTCCACTGTCTGTGGTCAGCTGCTGATTTCTCATGGTTAATTCTCAGTTTGAATAAAATCCCACTGCCCCAAGGTGATCTTTGTGCAGCCACTTTCTTTCAAGCTCCCACAGGAAAAGGTGCTATAATCAAGAAAGGTATCATGGAATCATTCAGGTTGGAAAAGACCTTTAAGATCTTCAAGTCCAAATATAAGACAATTCAATTTATTAGAAGGTCATAAATCACTTGAGACGTTCCAGCCAAGCACCATAATGGTGTACTGGGTCTTCTCAGTCACATTTTTCACATCTGTGGGATTGGATTGTGGGTGGGATCAGACTGCACAGAGGGGTGGAGGGAGCAGGAAATAGGAACTTATATTTGTTTTTTGATATTTATTGATATTAATGTATCAATATTTAAAGAAGGCCCTCAGTTAGGATTTACTCATAAATCCTGTGACCTGTTTGGTTTTATATGTCGTAACTGAGGGGTAGATAGAAGCTTCTGCTTCCATTGGAACTTCAGACCCTGCTAATATTTGTCCTTTCCCATAGTAGCAGTTTTCTTCCCTGTTTGTCCTCCATTCTGTCATATGTTTTATATATGGAATATATAAATATATATTCCATATAATATCAGGAAAAATGCTCTGGATAGAAAATTTCTGTGAAGAAACCTCATGAAAATGAGGAGTTCCTGCATATCTGTGTGTGTGCTGCTGCTGTGCTGTTGGAAAAGCCTTTTTTCCAAAGGAAAGCCTTTTCCCTTTCTTTTCCCAGGTATCATTTTCAAGCTGCCTTCAAGCTCTGAACACTCAGTTCGTGGGGGCCTGTCCCTCCCTCCTGTGCTCAACTACACCATCCGAATGAGCAGCAGGATAACCCAAACCACCAACAGGATCCGGGAGCGCATCTGGACCGTGGGCCCGCACAATTCCACCTCCCAGAGCCAGATTTACAGCAGGGCCTTTATTTACATCCAGGACAGCATTGAAAGGGCCATTATTGAACTGCAGACTGGCAAGAAACCAGAGGAAATAGCTGTTCAGGTGCAGGCAATGCCTTACCCCTGTTACAACAAGGATATGTAAGTTTGGGTGGCTGTTGCCTTCATGTTTTGTGTCAACTCATCTTGTGTGACTGGTGGAGTTCACCAGCTGTGCTGGTTTCCTTAGTACCATGTTCATGCAGCATAAACATAATTTAATTCTGTTCAGTTGGAGTTTTTTTCCCAAGGAGTTGAACAAAAGAGGGAATTTTTGGCTCTGAGATGGTCTGTTTGGTTTGCCTAATCTTTTGTTTTCAGTGCTCTTTTTATACCTGGATCGTGGTGGTAACTGTAGGTTTTACAGCAGATTAAACTCCCTGTGCCTGTTTTACTACACATGGTGGGGTTGGGATTTGGCAGAAATTGGGTTAAATACAAGTCTTGGCTTGTTTCTGCAGGTGTTCACATGCACACAATACAGCAGAACTTAGAAAATGGATTTATTGGGGGAAAAAGGGTGCCTGGGTTTATGAGCTTTACAGTGCCTGGGTTTATGAGCTTTGGCCAAACTGAGTGGAAAACACACAGGGAAGGGATTTCAGTGTTCATCAGGGAGCACTGGAGGATGCTCAGCAAGAAGTATTGATAGATGTGAGGGTCACTGTGCCCTGACTGAGGGTCTCCCTTGGAGCAAAAGGACAGGCTGGACCTAGGAGCTTTTCCTACTGAAAAACCTCCATGCCAACTGCAAGAGCCAAAATATTTTTTGGGAGCTATAAGGTACCATTTAGGAGCCACAGCAGACCTGTAAATCTCCTGTGGGAGCTGTCACTGAAGAGAGCTGGGGACCTATAGCCTCTCCTCAGGGCAGCAGCATGTGAGATGCCCACCAGGATACAGGCAGGAAGCATCCAAACCCAGTTCAGCAGCAAATTCCTGGGATATTGCTGAGAGAGAGTTTTGTACAGTGATTAACTGGCTGCTGGAAACACTGACTCCAGTGCTGTCTCCTCCTTTTTGTTCTTGGGCTGCTGGGAAAACCACTTGCCTTTGGGTTTCCCTCCCCATCCTGGGTTTAGAGGGAAGTGTTTGCTCAATTATTAAAACACCTCAAATCTTTGGATTTGCGTCCAGCAGAAGTCAACACAAAATGCCTGCTTATTAATTTTTATTTCACAGTTAGCATCCTGTAGAGAAAAGTGAGGGAATATATATATATATATAAACCAGTACACAAAAGGTGTTGGGCTATGCTGAACTTTTAAGAGCCTTTCTTGGTTCTTTATAAGTAAAGCTCCATTTGTGTGGGAGCATTTCCTGAAATGCTGGTTTATAGGACATTTTCAGCTTTACAGTTAAAAAAAAAATTAAAAACAAATGTAATGTTCATTTCTCACTCTTATTGTACATTATTTCAGGAGTAACATTGATTATGGATTTTAAGCCAGGTTTAGAAATTAAGGAGGAAAGCATAAGCCCTGCAGATGCAATGAAGGGGATCTCCTACTATAAAAGTTTACTTTCCATGGCAAAAGGAGAAATTTATTGTTGGCCATTGGGTTTTTTTCCTTCACACATTTGGCACTGGAAGAAGTTTCAATTAAAATAAGGAGCCACAAAATGTGTTCTGGGTCTGCCTGTCCTGTGGGGTGATAAGACAATCTGTAGGAAAGCACCCACATCCAGGCTCCAACACCAGGAAATATGGCCTGATCATGAAATTTGGCCATTATATGTGTGAACAGAACTGGGAATTGTGGCTGGTTGTTGTGATGTTTCCAAATGGAATGCAGTCCATCAGAGAGCCAGGAGATGCCACTGTGCTTCCTGCTCCTGCCAGTGGTGCTGCTGAGCAAGGAAATCCCTCTGCAACTTATAAAAATAAAAATAAAAAGATTCTGAGCACTCAGGAGTTTGATGAATAGAAAATCCCATGCAATGGCAAAGGAGTCCTTTTTTTTGTAATTACTAATTTTACTCCACATTTTGAAATATAAGCATGTCTTTTCCTGTGCCAGAGTATTGTTCTGAAAAATATATTCTTGTATAAAGCCTTAATCCCAAGAACATTTTATATTCAGCTAAAGCCTGCTTTTGCCTTTTACAGGTTCTTAACCAGCGTGACCTACTCTCTTCCATTTGCTCTGATGGCTGCCTGGGTGCTGTTTATAGCTGATTTTGTTAAAACACTTGTTCAGGAGAAAGATCTGAGGCTTTATGAGGTATGGGGAAACTTTCTGGGGTGTGCAGAATTATAAACAGATTTTCCTCATTTGTGGTTAGTGTGTCTGATGTTCAGTGTTAAATGAAGCAAAACAAGCATTAAGGAAAATATTCTAGATAGCTATTGTTTGACCTGCAGTGTGTGAGTTCTGACATTATAATCAAGCTCAAAGCCATGGAAATGCAGGGTGTTTGCCCTTCAAGTGGAGGGAATATTGCTTTGCAGTGCTGAACACAGGATACATGGGCACCTCACAAAATTACAGGGTTTCTGAAGATTTAAAGCTCTCTAAAAATTGACTTTGAGTCATACCTACTGGGGACAAAGACATGAAAAGTGACTTATTTCCTATCCTTGAAGTTATTATACTTAATATTTCAGAAGGTGCTACATATTACATCAGCTCCTCTGAAATGAAGTTCTTCATTGAGGTTGCCTGTTGGAAGAGAAATGACATTGAGTATTTATTAAATTAATTCAGGTTTTCAGTGTGATCACTGTCAACAGAGATGAACAGCAAAAAAATTTGTCAAACTAAGCTTCAGCAAGCAACAAAAGCTTTGAGCAGATTTGTTTTTTATCCAACACCATGGAAACAAATTCACCAAAAACACTTCCAAGAAAGGACACTCTGACCTGTGATGAGGTGGAAAATGAATGAACCCCCTGTGTGTGCTCCCTGGCAGCCCCCTACTCTAATTTAGGCAACCACTTCCACTGTCTCCAAGGACCAGGGCATCACTAATCTCTTTAGCTGTGTAATAATGCACAAGAAGACACCAGCACCTCTAGTTTCTCCTGGATTTATCAATATGAATTTACAGTTTTATGCAAGTATGGGGAATTAATCATCAGCTAACATAAATTAATATTTTTTCCTTGTAACTATAGTAATTTAGCTTTTATTTGTTGTCTTGGGGTTGTGTGAGAAAAAGGTCTGGTTTCAAAGACGTTTGAGAGCTTTTAAGCTTAAGTCACTGTGTCAATTATCATTATTAAAAATACAAATAACCAAAAGACTTCAGAAAAGTTACAAGCCTAAGGCCAGAAGCTGCTTTGGACCTTGTGGACTGTGACTCTTGATCCTTGCAGGTCTTGTTTGGGCTGTTCTTTTCCAACAGACTGCTTTGCAAACCTTGGCCATTCCTGAAATGGGAATTGTGCGTGGTTTGTCCCTGGATAGAACGAGCACAGTCTAATTGCAGGCCCTGTCCAGAAGCTGGAAAAAGAAATCATTCAATATCAACAGAAAGATCTCTTAATTTTTCTCAAATGCCACTTGTGATTGTTATTTTGACCTTCCTCTCTGCAGTACATGAAGATGATGGGTGTCAATGCCAGCAGCCATTTCATCGCCTGGTTCATCGAGTGTGCCATCTTCCTCCTGATTACTGTCACCTTCCTCATTGTTGTTTTGAAAGTGGGTGAGATCCTTCCCAAAACAGACACAGCACTCCTGTTCCTGTACCTGATGGACTACAGCCTGTCCATCATAGCAATGAGCTACTTCATCAGTGTTTTCTTCAACAACACCAACATCGCAGCCTTGGTGGGCAGCCTCGTGTACATCCTCACCTTCTTCCCCTTCATCGTGCTGCTCGTCATCGAGAATCACTTGAGCTTCTCTGTCAAGAGCCTCCTGGTTAGTTCTGCTTCTCCACATTTCCAGGCATGGTGTGCAGGCAGGGACCTCAGTGCACTCCAGCTCTTACTGTATCTCATGTCCCAAACACAGGGGAGTTGGGAGCTGGGTGTCTTTTTGTGTTCCATCAGTGGGTGTTGACAGGCACAGTAGGAGAGTTGGCCATGGCCTGTTTGAGGGACACGTGGGATTAGCTGTGTCCCATGACTGAAGGCACTACTTGTGGAATTTCAGTGAGTTCCCACCTGCCAGCTGAATCACAGTAGTTTGAGCTATGTCCTTTCCCCTTTGGGATTGCAAAGGAAAATGGGCTGCTTTCACCCACTCTGAAAAGCCAGGCTGTCTCAGTAAGAGGTTTGGGTAGCAGGGCTGGCTCTGCTCATTGCTGCCTCAGATCATTCTTTGGCTTCCTGTGTCTCAAATTCCTAGACATGGGAGTAGATGTAAAGCCTTGTTTCTTACCAAGGGGCAGACTAGGGTAGGTGTTAGGTTCTAGAAGCCAGACTTGTTTTCTTTGAGTCACCAAATTCAGGAAATGACATCTGTTAATGCAAGTGGCAAAATAATTAACCACATGGCTCCATAAGGTAATTCTCAAGTACTGCTGTATTTCAAAAGCCTAAAATAAAGTCCTGTATGAGGGGAGGAAGTTGCATCCTGGGTGTGGAAGCAAAAGAAAGTCAAGCTCTAAGGAGACATTTCAGCCTGTCACCAGGTAGCACTTCCCATCACAGTCCAGTGCTCCTTGTGACTGCTGGGAAAAAAACAAACCCAACACTCATTTTTCTGGCTGTTGGAATAACCCACTGAGGTACTTGATTGGTTGACTGACCTGACTTCTCTTTGAGACTAATTCTAATGTTTCTTGTTTTCAATTTTGTTTATTCCCCAGAGTCTGTTGTCTCCCACTGCCTTCAGTTATGCAAGTCAATACATTGCTCGCTACGAGGCACAGGGCATAGGTGAGTTTATGGCAGACAAAGCCAGGCTTCAAGCTCTCCTGGGGGTGATATTTCACTGCCTGAGATGGGCTCTGATTGTATTTCTCAATTCTTCTCTGCAGGACTGCAGTGGGACAACATGTACAAGTCCCCAATGATTGGAGACAACACTTCCTTTGGCTGGATGTGCTGGCTCATTCTGATAGACTCCTTCATTTACTTCATCCTGGGGTGGTACATAAGGAATGTTTTTCCAGGTAGGGATGCAAAGCATTGAGGGTGGTGCTGTAGCATCTCTTTTGGAGAACAATGAACAGAGCTGGCTGGGGCAGTGACACAGTGCACACCCTCTGTCCCAGACCAAAGGGAGCACAACTTTGTGGATGTCTGAGCCTATTAATGGCACTGAGAGAGAGCAGAGCAAGGGAGAATTAGGGTTTTTCAACCTATCAGATGGGTTGGTGGGTCTTCTGAAGAAGCTGAAGCCAAGGGCACAGGAGGGTGGGATTGCAGTCTAATGGATGAGAGTGGAGCATGTTAGACTGCATTTGTCAGCTGAATGATTTCTAGCTGTGTCACTTACATCATTTGGTTTCAAAAAGTAATTCCTGCCTTGGGCAAGAGCCAGTACATTTGTCTTTTGCTTTTCTTCCCCACCTAATGAAGCAGTCCATTGGCATACAGAAATCTACCCAGTGGAAAATGTAAAGTTCTCCTGCCCTCCAGCCATGGAGTTACTCTGAATAACAAATTAGTGAGTGCTTCCTATTGTGCCAAACAGAAAAACTCTCTACCAAGTCCTGGTAGTGCATGAACACATCAAGAAATCTCTGTGAAGTGAACTTTTTCTATTTTAAGTGCACCCCAACAGTGGTACTTGCTGAGGAGCAGATACCTGAAGGAGACTCCTGTTCCTGCAGGTAGATATGGCATGGCTGCTCCCTGGTACTTCCCACTGCTTCCATCTTACTGGATTGAATACAACAGCTACCTGCCCTTCTGGAATGAGAAACAAAGAGGCATGCTCTTCTCCAAGCTGATGTTAAGGAAAGAAGCCACCCTCCCCAATAAAATATGTAAGTGGATACTAGATGGAGTAGCAATAATAACTTATATTTTGGGTAAACAAAGCCAAATTTGTGAAGGGGCACCATACTCAGAAAACACCACTGATCATTATTTTGAAGCACAGGAAAAATTGAAAGCTGGCATTCACATGAATGCAGATTTGGCCCTTAAATTTTATTTTTCCTCTTTGTTGTGGAGAGTCAGTACTGATTTTCACACACATATTCATGTGTGTTGTAGTTGGACAGTCCACGCCTGTCTCTATGTGTAGAAATACACTTTTGTTTCAACAAGCAAATACAGGTTTCCACTTGGCACATCATTGCTTATCTCTTTAAATATTTAGCCTGTAAAATTTTGAGATAACACATAAAAACTTGCTGGTTCCACCTAATTGGAAATAACTCTGTAGTTTTTTCTTCGTGTCCTCTAATTTTCTGTGCTTGTTTAGTATAAATAAAGTTAGGTGCTCTGAAACACCTAAATATGAGACCTTTTCAGAAGTGATTAATGCCTGTTGTCAGGAGTTATTAGAAGCTTCAGAAGTAAGAAGGAAAAATCCCAGAGAGCTCAAAATGATGCAGTTCCAGTGACATGTTCTCAATATTCCCAGCTGAAAGGCACCTGCCTTTGCTGTAATTTGGTGTTCTCTGAGATGAGAAAAGCAGCACAACACCTGCTGCACTGTAGTAACTGTCCCTGACCCCTCTCTTTGGTGTCAAAGGTGCCCCCCACCCTCATGTGGAACCAGAGCCCACTGACCTCACCTTGGGAGTCTCCCTCCACGGCATAACAAAGGTTTATGGATCCAAAGCTGCAGTGGACAACCTCAGCCTCAACTTTTATGAAGGGAATATCACTTCCCTGCTGGGACACAATGGAGCTGGGAAAACTACAACCATGTATGTATCCTTTAAAGCAGCTCTTTTTTATCCTGTGGGGTGTGGCTGGGTGAGCGAGGGGGCAAGTGGGGCTGTGCAGCAGCAGGAGACTCAGGAAAGTGCTTCATGAGACCAAATCCCTTGTGTAGTTTCATCTTGTTCATAAATGATCTCAGGAGTTCCTTCATCTGTTAGAGTTCTTTAGGTTCTAAAAGGTGCTTTTCTGCTTAGGAACATGCTTTTTTAATCTGGTGAGATGCCTGGGACAGCACAGCAGCTGTTCAGGTGTTTTGTTCCATGGCCTGGGGTTAGGTTGTTCTGGAAGCTGTAGGGAACTCCTGCACACACCAAAGCTGAAGTGGTATTAGCAAGAAAACTTAATATACACTTCAGGTGTACAGAGTCATGTGTTGACTGGGCTGGAATGGCAGGGGATTAATGCACTGGCCTTTCAGCCTTGCTGTTTATAAATTATTATTTGACTTGTTAGATAACAGCACTAAAACAGACCTGTAGAACTTGATTTCTCCACTGATATATATGTGCATATCTCTGAAAGCAACATTAAGCTGATAAATAGAAGCCTCAGAAGAGCCAAAACCAGTAAGACAGATGTGTGCTTCACCTCAGCTTATTATCAATTCACCTCATATTCTGTTTGCAAAGTGTAGCAAAGGTGATATGCAGAAAAGTATAAAACCTCCCTGAAATTTAGCACGGGCTCCAAATCCTGAGTAAGGTCACAAGTTACTGCTTTTTAATGATGTTAAAAGTCCCAGGAGAGAGAAAAAAACTGCAAAGGTGAAGGGCAGTCTGAGATGCATCTTCTCCCTTTAGTCCCTGCAGGACAGCACCAAAAATGAGCTGTAATGTGCAAGCAGTTATTCTGAGCAGAGGGAGTTTGACTCAGCTCTTGCTTGGTGGGTGATTATTTGCTTGAACCAGATGAAAGTGCTGCCCACTGTGAGGTGTCTCATCCAGAAGTCCTCTCCCATTTCTCGTGGATAATGGCAGTGAAATCAGGTTTCCATGCTCTGCTGTGGCTGGTCAGACAAAGAGGTGGTTTTCACTCTCAGCTGTGGTTACAATATGAGGCTGGCTGGACACTCCAGGCAAACCTCAGAGAATAAAGAGTAACTGCATTATATGAATTCCCAGTAATTAAACTGGAAGTCAAGGGCATTCCTGAGTGTGTGGGACATGCATGGTCTGACCTAGGGAGAGGGAGGCTGAAGCAGTAGAGGTGAGGAGCAGCCAGGGTGAGCTTGGAGCTTGCCCTTGCAATCCCATGGAGGGGAACAAGGATGTCCCTGGATGTTAATTGGCCTCTGCTCTGCCAGAGCATGGCTGGGCAGCAGGAAACAGAGGGCAGTGGTGTCTGGCTGGAAGGAGTGGGATACCAGAAAGCCTTGGAAGTGGTGACAGCTACAGACAAAAACATTACCCATGGCTTCCTCCTTTTTCTAACTCCCCCTTTATATTTATTTCTCCTTCAGATCTATTTTGACCGGGTTGTTCCCTACATCATCAGGCACGATCTTTGTGTACGGCAAAGACATCAGGACTGACCAGGAGGTGATCAGGAAGAACATGGGGGTGTGCATGCAGCACAACGTGCTCTTCAACTACCTCACCACCAAGGAGCACCTGCTGCTCTATGGCTACATAAAAGTCCCTCATTGCAGCAAACACGAGCTCTACCAAGAAGTGAAGAGGTACAAAAGTAGCAGGGTGGGAGAAGGGAGAGAGGGCTGCCAAAATTGTTGGGTGGTGGTGCCAGTGCCCCTGCAAAGCTCAAAGTTGTGGGTTGGAGGTCTTGTTGCAGCTCCAGCTTAGGGTTCAAATGGTGCCTGGCTCTGACTAGAGGAATATATTGATACTTATGCTGTAAGAATCTCTTCTCCAGGGGGTTTACAGGCTGCTGTTGCAATTATTTGGAGATGAATTTATAGGCCTATGGGTCTACTCCTTGTTGCTTCACAGTTTTCCCTGGGAAGAGATTTAATCAACCAGTCAGAAAGATGACGTTGGCTTTATTGGTTCTGCGGAGAAACGAAGCAGCCAGACCGTCCCAGGGAGTTTGGATCTTGGTGTCTTGGTTGATGGGGTTGAGCCTTTAACCTTGACTTGTCAGATGAAAACTTTGAAAACATCCTCAGAAACGTTTAAAATTAAAATCCCAATGGCTGAGCTGCAGGGTGACTCTACACTGTGACCACTCAGCAGAGCAGTCCATACTTGAGCAGGTTTTCATTTGCAGTTACAGTTCTTTTTCAGGTATTTTCAGATTCCCTGCTTGGAAAAGATGCTCGAAGGATGAATTTTGGAGGTTGTTTTCCCTCTGTTTTCCAGGACTTTGAAGGAGACTGGGCTGTACAGCCATCGTCACAAGCTGGCTGGCACTCTGTCTGGGGGGATGAAGAGGAAATTATCCATAGCTATTGCTCTCCTGGGGGGATCCAGGGTGGTGATTCTGGATGAACCAACCACAGGGGTGGATCCCTGCTCCAGGAGGAGTATTTGGGAAATCATCTCCAAGAATAAGAAAGGTACTGTGATGAGAGGAGATGCTGCCCACAGACAAAGGGGATTTGTCTTTACAAAGATGGTGCCAGTGGCTTTGAATTTGGGGTTTTGGAGGCCAGAGAGAGAAAAAATTTGGAAGACTGGGATTTTGCAGTTCTGGAGAGTGCATCCTGGTTGATTTCTGTAAATTCACAGTGTCATTTAAAAACTAACTTTGCCATAGAACTCAGCTTACAGTACTGTAAAATTCATCTCTCTTGTTGCCTTTCATCCAGTTTCACTAATAATTACCAAAAAATGCAGTTGATTTTCACCTGATAGTCTGTGTCCCCTCATTCAGCTAGGCTTTCACCTTTCTCACTGCTGAGATAAGGAGAGATCTGACCAGAATGTGGTAAAAGAAAATGGCTATAAACATTCATTGCATTGGTTTAACAACGTGGACTTATTTGCCATGGATTGATCCCGAACAAGGGGGAGCTCTGGAACCCCTGCAATGATATTGATGATACCATTGTGTAGAGAAATACAGAAGTGTTTGAGAAAGGAAAGAAAATAACCCAAGTCCTTTTAAAATCCAGTTTTGCCATAAAACCAGGCGTTGATTCAGTGGTGACTGTGTTTTCCAGGCAGAACCATCATTCTCTCCACACATCACCTGGACGAAGCAGAAGTTCTGAGTGACCGGATCGCCTTCCTGGAGCATGGAGGGCTCAAATGTTGTGGCTCACCTTTCTACCTCAAGGAAACCTTTGGGGATGGCTACCACCTGACACTCACCAAAAAGAAGGTCTGTGTCTGAGCTGGTCCTAGAGCTCCTGGCTGCTCTGTCTCCAAAGGAGTCATCAGGGCTGGCTGAGGGGTGTATTGGCAGGAGATAAGTGATCTCTGTGGCCTTGGGAAAACAGAATGTCAGTGCTCTGCTTTGTTGAAAAAGAACAGGGTCTCCTTGAAGGTTAAAGGCAAGGCTGGGTGCAGAATATGAAGCTCTGGAGTTCAGGGGAATAAAGCAGATGACAAAAGCCCATCCAAAGTGTCTGGCCTGACACAAAGTGTTCTGCTTGCAGGGAGTGGAGAGCTCTGTTCTTGCTAGCACTTATTCCAGTGCTGGTGGTAACTCCAGCACACAGATACCATGAGAGACCATCCTCTCTTCCAGCCTGCTGGCACTGGAGACAGAGAAAATGAAAACAGACTCATGAACAAGCCCCATTTTTCCTGGGAAAAAGAGTGAGTTTGTGCTGGCAGCCACGTTAAGCTCTCTGGTGGCCAGGCTTTTTCTCTGTTGTTACAAACCTCTAGCAGTGCAAAGGGGTTGATTTGGCCCAGCCTGGTGAGGTTTTGGATGGACCAAGATCAGAAGAGTGTCACACTCCCTTTTTTAAGGGCCAGAAACCCACTTTCATCTGCTTTTGATATTTACCCTGACATGCTGGCTAGCTGGACTGAGATCACTTACCAGTTATGCTCTGGGACAGGATTCGGGCTACATCTTACAGGAGGAAGGTTGACCTTGCAACCTCTTCAGTGACCACAGAGTGTTTTCCTCCTTTTTCAGAACATGATAGAGGAATGTGACACCACAGCAGTGACCTCCTTGATCCAGTCCTATCTCCCAGAGGCTTATCTCAAGGAGGATATTGGTGGAGAGCTCGTGTACGTGCTTCCCCCCTTCAAGTCCACGGTGTCAGGGGCCTACCAGGCCCTTCTCAGAGCCCTGGACACCAGCTTGAATGATCTCCACCTGGGTTGCTACGGTATTTCCAACACAACTGTGGAAGAGGTATGAGCTCAGGAGCTGCTGGATCTGCTGAAATGTCATGGAGATTAATTTCACAGCACTGTGTGGCTCTGCTCTCTAATGTTAGGAATTATGTGAGGGTTTCAGCAGAGAGGAAGGGGTTACACTTAGGTGTACATGAGTGTGTAGATGCATCTATAAATTTATACATACCCTAATGCACTGTCTCACCTTGTTGACAGCTTTTTGATGTTTTACCCAGAAAATGGAGTTAGACTAAGGAGAGTAACACAGGCACCTTTCTGCCCATGGGAAATCTCTGGTCAAATAAACACATTTAATTGCATCAGAAATAAAAACTAAATGATGAGCAGTGATGACCCTTGTCTTGTAGAAGGAAGGGAGGGAGATTGTTACCCCCCTGCTCAGAATTTCTGGCTTTCTTTTAAGGTGTTTTCCTAAGGCAGCAAGAATAAGTTGCACATCATGTCCCATGTGCAGCTCAGGTGCCATGACTGCACACTCCCAGCACGGAGGCAGTGGCATTGTCAGGAGTCAGAGGGTAAATATGCCAGGGAAACAGTTTTGAGTTTCCACTGCTGCAGCAGAACAGAGACAGGAGGTGACAAGGAGCTGGACAACAATTTTATATGGAAAAAAAGTTAATTTCTCTCACGGAGCACAAAGGGGATAGAAAGAGGATTCTAGTACATAAATGCTGCACCAACTACAGCTACAAAGCAGGAGAGCGGATTCTGATAATTGTTTTGGTAAATGGAGTCATTTAGACAAATTTTCCTTCATATTTTCTTGCTCTCTAGGTGTTCCTCAATCTGACAAAAGAGCTAGTGAAGGACCAGCAAGAAGATGCTGCACTGCCCCACCAGCTGCCTGGAGTCAGTGGTGATGAAATGTCTCTGAGCACAGACACCTTCACAGAAAGAGACGGTACTCAATCACCTACAGGGTTTATTCCAGATTTACTGCAGATGCAAACGCTGACAGATAGACTGATTTGAGCTCCCTGTCTTCTTTCTTTGTTGAAAACCACATTTCACCCAGCCAGGAATCACAAACCCTATAAATTACTGGAAAAACAGCAGTCATCAGTCCTTTAGATCCCCTATTTTGGAACAGTCTGGATCACAGGATAAATTCCTAAAGGGGTTTTGTTTGCATCTGCCTTCCTTTAAATTGATCCAGGTCTTCATCTAATCAAATACAGCATGTGGGTGAAAGAGTAAATGTGTACCTGTGAAAGTAATTGCCATCATAGATGTAGAGGATTATTTCCCCATAACTAGTAGAATTGGAAAGAAACTTTGTGGATATCTCTTAGTCTGAAAAGCAGCACAACTCTGAGCTGCATCCTCCTTGCTGCTTTTTGCTGTGCCCCAGACACTGCAGTTTGGTAAAGGAGCCCAAGGGAGCAGATAGTGGGGTAGATTCAGAAGAGAACCAAGCTACACCACTATCCCTGAGGGTCTGAGACCTCCTAAAGGTGGCCCAAAAATGAGACATACCTGGCTGCAATGTTTTCTTGGCTTAGAAACATTGTTTTGTACTTACAAATATACCATTTATAGTTAGGGAGGCATCCAAGGGACAACACAGAGGTATTTTTGTACTTTTCAAAGCTGACCTGCACTGTAAATGTTACTGTAAACAGTCACTCGTAGAAAAGTGTTTTGTTCCACCCTTAAAAAAGGCTGAAAAGGATTTGCTTCATGGTGTATTTTATAGGTTAATATTTCATAAAGAAGAATAGCTGGCACAGGATTTGGCTCTGCTTTTAGTATACCACAAAAGCTGTCCATGCAAGAGGCCCAGTGGCTTGTGCTTGTGTTCTTATTTCAGGATTAATTTTGTGGTTTATTTTTCTGAGGACCTGCTTTTTAAATTATGAAAAATTTCAGCTCGCAAATCTAAAAGAAAAATACATTTCCTCTGTAACTTGCAGCTGGATAGGTAGGATGTAGATAACTTAAATAATCTGGAAGCCTGTGTTCCTCTTGCAAGGAAATGCACAATGAAAGTCACTACATGTGCACATTTGAAATTTAACAAAAGAAACTGGCGTTACATGAGCTGATGCCTGGAGCCCTGTCCCATTCCTGATCCTTGGATTTGCCATCTGTAAACGTGTGCAGGAAGTGAAACACCCTCCCAGAGTGCTCTAACCATCACTTCCCTGCATTGCACAAGTGCTCAGCCATGACCAAATGCCCACCTTTGTGTCCAGACCAGCTCCTGATCAGGTCCAAGAGCCTGCGGGGTTTGCCGCTGCTGCTGAAGAGAACTTCAGCCCTGTTCATCAAGAGGTTCCACCACACCCGGCGCGACGTGCGCGGCTTCATCGCCCAGGTCATCCTCCCCGTGCTCTTTGTGATGGCTGCCATGGGCCTGGGGACACTGAGGACCAAGGAGACCGAGTACCCCGAGCTGCTGCTGTCCCCCTCCCTCTATGGCACGGCTGACCAGGCAGATTTCTTCGGGTGAGTGCTGCTCACCCCGACTCCCCTTGGGTCAGAATGAGCCCTTCAGGGTTATTTCCTACACATAGGATATGTAGTTATGTTGTGCAGACAACACAGAGATACCCTGTTCCCAAGGGATCTCTGAGGAGATGGCTTGGCTCAGACCAGAAAGCTTCAGAAAAAACAACCTCTCGGTTGGATTTAACTATGAAATGTCTGAGGAATGTTCTTGGCGTTTCCCATTGGAGTCCTTCAGCCCCATAACAGCCATAGGGATTTTCTTAATATATACATTTCTTAATATATACATAATGCTGTTCCCCCAATATGAAATGAGGTAGCCACATCAGCTGCCTCCAACATTACAATTCTAGGAACAAATTCTATCCATCTTGTGAGCATTGCCCTCTCTGTTAGCACAGGATGTGCTTTCCTGGCCAGGCCCTGCTGGTCCGAGGCACACAGGCAATTGGAAGAACATGTGCTTTTCCAGGGTCCTCAGGATGTCACCACTGCATTATTTCATTCTCCTTAAAGATCCTGTTACCAAAAGAACTACAATTGGTATCATTCTGTTTTCACGTTGTGAACTTCTTTTCTTCTCTAGTAATTCTCAGCTCAAAGTCAGAAATATAAAATTTAGCTCTAAAGCCATCTGCTCTAGGTGTTCTTCCCAGGATACCTCACACCTTTCCTCCTGCTAGATGGGGTATGAGCCAGAGCTGCATGTCCAAGTCCTCTGTTCCTAACATTCCCTGCTTCTCCTGGTAGATCATTGCTGGAGAGCTGGGGCAGAACCAAGGACAATCTTCTTGAATGGTCAGAACTAAGCAGGTGTCACAGATGAGAGACCTGACTGAGACAGGGCTGCAAGCAGTGTCTGAAAATTGGAAAGTGCCTGAAAAATTCTTTTTCCCCATAAAGAGAATCTTGATTGTCCAAAAGTATCTTGCTTGGATCTAGAGGCAGCAAATCCCTGGAGTAGCTGAGGTGATGAGGGCTCCTTCTAAACCTGTGTGACTGTCCTCATATACTGCGTGTCCCTCAGTGCTGCTTCCACAAATACTCAATTATTCAACACCTTAAATCCTGTTTCATTCAAACACAGTTTTTCTCTGCACAGTGGTAGTGGAAGTTCTTTGAACCTTTTCCTGTTTTCTGTTTTTCTTCATTAATTCTTAGGAATTTTAATGAAACCACAGCTGCTTTAGTTTCTTCGATGCTGGCTTTCCCTGGGACGGATAACACGTGCATGAATGAAAGCAATTCGTAAGTTGTTCTTGGGGTTTTTTCCACTTAAACTCCAAACCTGCAAGAGAATTGGCATGACACTATTAGCCATTAGACCTTAATAACCATCTTTGATCATCAGCAAAATTCTCATGCATTGGACTCCTGCATTATTGGGAGTGATAAGGAAGCAGCTTTGTTGGTGGCAGGATGCCAGGATGAAAACGAGCAATTCTCCTCTCTGGGAAGTGGTCCTTGCCGCCCCAATAATTCCAATTATAACGTGAGCACACACAGCAAGTTCTCAGCACAGTGTTTGTTACCTCTGTCTAGAAGCTGTGCCACGAGGGCTGGTTTGTTTTGGGCTTTGCAGATAAATTCTCAGGGTGGTGAAATCCTGGGTGGACTCGAATGCTCGTGCAGGCAAATATTAACCCTGGGTGTTTGCAGTGACTGTCCAGGGTAAATCACAGGGGTGCCCAGGGATTGCCACAGCAACAGCCCTTATTTCTGGCTTGGTTTCAGATGCTTTTGGCCTCTGAGTGCCAATTCCTTGCCCTGTCCACTGTAGGAATGAAGTGGTGCCTGGATTCCATCTGATAGCTGAGCAAATCCAGGCACAGGGAACAGCAGGGAGGGCTCTCTGCCAAGGGGCACAGGAGGCAGCAGGGCGCTGGGGATTCCCTGAACCACCCAGAGCTGACAAGAAGCTCTGCTTTTTTGCTGGAGCTGCTCAACTGCCAGCCTTGCTGTCATTAAACATGACAGCAATTAGCTTGGTTTGCACACCTGAGCACGGAGAGCCTCAGAGGAAAATGTGTTCCTTTTCAGGCAGTGTTTAACAGAGGACATGCTTGGCCAGTGGATTACCAGTGGAAACCAGAGAACTAAGTATTCTGCCTGCAACTGCACAGATGGCATCCAGGTAACTTGGATAAACCCAAAAGTGAGGGGGCTTGGGGGATAATTGAGGGCCTTGTTTGCTGGGAGTGGCTGGCATGATGCTGAGGCAGATTCAGCATTCTGAGTCCTCCTGTCTCTCTTTGGCCTTGTTGAATTTGTACACTGGATAACCACTGTCTGCTCCAGTTTGGGGAGAGGAAAGGAAACAGCATCCTCAGAAGATTCACACCCTAACATCCCTGCCTTGCTCCCTATGGTGGGAAAAGGTTTAATGGTGCTTTTGAGTGTTGTATGATTGACAGAGGTGAGCATGTGTTTAAGAGGAAGATTTCATCTTATGCAAGCACTGTCACGATATAAAATCACAGCTACTTTTGCTGCTTGCTCTTCAGAATTTATGCGAACTCCAGATCTGCTCCTTCTTCTAAATATTAATGATTAATAATATTAATTGTTTGCATTACAGTGGTACCTACAGAGCCAGATATGGGTACTTCTGGGGTTTGCATGCACATGTGGAAAAATCAGATTTTTCCCCAAGGGTGTTACAATTTTACAGTTCAGTTTGGGGCTGAGCTCTCCTCCCTCCAGTGCTGTTCACCTGTCCTCAGCTTTTTTTCCATAGCAAATAAACTCATGGCACAATGTGATGTCTTTTAGCATAAAGGATGTACTTAGCTGAATGTTTCTAGTCATTCTTTAAAATGCAGCTATTCTGTAGAGTTTTCTGGACATACACTTAATTTCACATCATTAAAAGTGTTGGCATAATTTCTCCAGCAAGTTGGGATAATGTTCAAAGCTGATTCTCACCTCCAGCAGACACAGGCAGGTGTTCCTCAGCATGGAGGAAGCTATTTTGTGTATTCAGATGAGCAGATGCACAATGGGGGAGTCCAGGGCTTTTGTTATGGATGAGCTGAAGGAAGCAGCTAACATGCTGTCTGGGAGGACACTTCAACCTCATGAAACACCGATGTGACTTTGGCCCTCAGCATGTTAAATTATATATTCAGGACTAATTCAAGGTTTCTCTGAAGCCCAGGAAAACATTTCCAGTGACTGACAGCAAAGCAGAAATGTAGAGTGTAGCTGCTGTGAAATGGAAGATGAGAGTTTGAGGCCACCACAGAGTTTTCTGCTCTGTGAGTTGTTTTGCCCTCTGCAGTTGTCTGTGCAGTCACTCTGCTAAGTAGGATCAGCCTAAACTCAGCCAAAATCTTCCTACATAGCATGAAGCACATTTCAAGGTCCCACTGATGCCAGTAGAACTGAAGGGTAGATTTAAGCAGAGGTTGTTTTTAAGCACATCCCTGAATGTGTTGGGGCCAGTGTGCAGGGATTTGTGCCGTGTGTCCGTGCAGCCTGGCTTGGGAAGGAGCAGCCTCTGCAGGAACGAGGCTCAGAATGCTGCTATGACAGCATTCTTGTCCCAGTGTGGTGGTTTTTAGTTAAAACACAAACACTAAAGTTTTTCTTTGCTTGTCTCCCCTCAGACATGTCCACAGACCAATTACACTCCTCCTCACAGAAGGACCTTCTCCACACGGACACTTTACAACCTGACAGGGCACAATGTGGAGACCTACATCCTGGCAACCACCAAGGACTTCCTGCAGAAACGGTACAGCCCAAACTGCCCTCCCTCTCTGCTGAGTGGAGCTGGGAGCAGGGCAGGACATCCCACACGTGTCACATCCCCTCTGCCTGAAGAGGTGGCAGTGCAGAAGGGGTTTAGAATCTGGGGAAAGGAGCTAAAGCGTCCTGCAATGATGGATAAAAAATAAAGTGCTCGTGGAAGTGCTCTGATCACAGCAGATCGTGGCCTGGGGATAACGTGTCAATCACCTGGCACCTTGGGGCTGGATCTGCAGACAGGCCTTTGTCTGACTCAGAAATCTTTAAAAAGAAGAAAATCTGACACAGCCTGTCATGAAGTAAACCCTGGGGAGAGATTTTCCTCCAGGTTTGATTCTCTGAAGAGTCTCGGTGTGCGCTTCGCTTGAAGGAGCGTATCATTCCAGGGAGAGCAGAGTCTGAGCGTTTCCTTGTGCTGTGGGGCTCTGGGAGCTGGGGGTCTGGGCTCTGCCAGGCAGCTGCACAGCAGGGCTTGGGCCAGAGGTCACCTGCACTAAGGCTGGCAGGAGATGTGTCCATCTGGACAACCGTCCACTGGTAAACGGAGCTGCTCATCTCCTGGGTCAGCATCTCGCTCCAGAGTGGCAGGTGCACAGCTCAGGAGTCCACAGAGCTCCAGGACCTTCCTCAAATGGAGGCTTCCAGCAGTTTTGTGACAATGTTTTTTTTTCCCCCCAAAGAAAAGCTCCCACAGGAGAGGTGGCATAGCCCCACTCTGGGATAGGCTCTCTGAAGTCAGGCTGGAATTGTCTGGGGAGGGGCAGTGGCATGTTGGTGTGGCCAATCCAAGGGAATCAGAGAATTGGGGTGAGGGCAGCAATGCATTTCCTTCTGGTGTTCACTCAGGTATGGTGGCTGGAGCTTTGGGCTGCCTTTGACAGCAGATCTGCAGTTTGACATCAGGCCAGTGCCCCCCAACAGAACACTGACTAAGGTAAGCAACCTCCAGCTGCTCATCCTGCCATGGGAAGCGTGGGACTCAGGATGTCAAGTTCATGGACATTCCAAAAAAAGAAACCAAAACCTCCTGAAATCTGCAGCTTGGAATGACAAAGATGACTTGCAGTTCATTTTATTTTCTTTCCCCATTCCTCTGTATTGGTCTCACTTCTTTTGCTAGCAGGAGGCAATTTTTCTGCTGTCATAATTTGATTATACAGAGGTGAAAAGATCAATTAGTAGCACCTTTATCTCATGAGGGGATGTATGTACCATAATGAGGGCTGGCTGGTGCATTCTGATATGCCCATTTCTCTGGTTCAGCTCAGTGAAAATGTTGTAGAACACCAGGGCTGAAATTTGAGGTAGTTTGCACAAGTGAAGCAGGACAAACCAACACATTGTCAGTAACAACTCCCAAATTGTTTCAATTTCTCCATCAGGTGTGGTACAATCCTGAGGGTTATCACAGCCTCCCAGCCTATCTCAACAGCTTGAACAACTTCATTCTTCGAGCCAACTTGCCAAAAAATGAGACTTCCAGATATGGTAAGTGTCTCTTTATATGAGCAGATAACTTCTCCCCTTTGCAGGGATATCCTGGTTCTGCTGAAATCAATGACAACACTTACCTTGCCTTCAATGAGGCCATTTCTTTATTCACTGTTCTGCAATTCCTTCAAAACAGAATTGAAAAGCATGAACAAATCACAAAGTTCATTTGTCTTAGTCAGAGGCTCAGGGGAGCTGGGCAGGGAGGACCCCAGCTCTTACATAAAACACTTCATCTGAGCAATGCCAGTGGTTGCTGTTTGATTTATTGCCACTCATGTGGCACTGGAAGGGCTGTCACTTGACAGGTGCCCATTAGTTATGCAGAGAAAAGCTCCTCTAGGTCATCTCCAGGGGTGGGTTAGATTAGGAAATTTTAATATGTCACCCTTCTGCTGAGAGCAGCCCAGGGTGTGAGGGCAGGGAGGGTGAGATTAAATGAGAAACATCATTTTCAACTGTGTTTTTCCTCTGACATCTGACATACACAGATCCAAGGAGTGCTGGTGAGCCATCTGGGGTCCTCAGAGCTTCCCCTCAGTTACACACTGCAGGCAACACAAATTCCTGCTGGTAAACCAGGGCACCCTGCCTTTCCCTTTGCAGTTTAGCCCCTTTCAAAGTGCAGTGTGAGCACAAACCTGTCTGGAGACACCTGTCTGTGTCTGCCTCCAGAGAGGGCCAGGGTGCAGAAACAAGAGAGAGATTTATATTGAGAAATCTTACACAGGTATTTCTGGGCTCTGTTCTGCCAAGAGCAGTAATTGTGTGCAGAAATACTCTCCTGATTGACTTTCTTGGACAAACTGTGCCCTTCCAGCCATGTCCTGGCCAGGCCTAGCTCTGCTCACCTAAGAGAGCTGCTGTCCCTGGTGACACAGGGACAGGTGGCAGTGTCTCTTGGCTCACAGGACATACCTGAATTGAGCTATAATAGAATCAGGCATCAGGCCTGAAGCTTTGAGTGTGACACCCAGAATTCCAGCAGCAGCAGGTGCTGATCACAAGCGGTGCCAGCGTTGCTTCCCAGCTCACACCACTGCACCAAGACTCAGCTCAGCTCAGAGAGTGACACCAGAGCCTTCTCAAACAGGCCCTGGCCATCCCCTCTGGGGTTTGCAGTGTGCCCTCAGCTTACACATCACAGAGCTGCAGCCCAGCTGCCAGGAGAGGAGTCCCCAGCCAGGCGCTTCCAGTGGCAGGAACATCCCAGAGCAGCTGAATTATTAAGCAGTGAAGCTCCTTGCTCTGTCTCTGTATTCCCAACACATGCTGTAGCAAGAGCAAAAGCAGGAAGCTCTTGTGAACAGCCAGAAAGTTATTGCAGGGAAAGTTTTATACCAGCAAAACAGCAATTTTCAAGGGGAAAGAACAGGAGCGGTTTTTGTTCCATCTGTCCTGCTGCTTACGTGTTTTTGGAAAGAAATGCTTAGTAGCAAATGACCAGACAATTCTCTGCTTACCACTAATCATCCAAGGCAGAGGAGGGGAGAAATGAAATGAATGGATGAGGCTGGTTCCCCTGAGGTGGAGTAAATCCAGTCTGAAATACAACTGAAGGCACGTTCCGTGGGGTACGCTCCTGGCAGCTCCATCGAGTTCTTGTTGTTGTGACAAATAAATGAAGGTTTAAGAACCACTGAAATGGTCAGATAAAAGTGTGCTGTCGCTTCAGAAAGAGGTGCCAGTCCTGCTTTAGAGGTTTGACTTAGAGTGGGTATATATTTAAAAAAAAAAATACATAAAAAGCTTTTTTCCCTGTCACTAAGCAAGTCATAATAGCTTTTGACTTATGTACATTGTGCTTTCTCTTCTCTCAATCCCAGCTAACAAAAAAGGAGGAAGCATTGAAATGGAAATTTTGACTTCTAGCCTAAGCTCCAGTAAAGGAAAATGGCTTTATAGTGAAGTATTAACAGATTAGACAGACAGTATCTTTCTTTCTCTCTCTCCCTTCTGAAGAAGGGAAACATTTCCTGGCTGTTTGTATGGCTTTATCAGCAGTCCAAAATTTTAATCCCATTTTCTCACTGATGACAAGACTGAGGTTTGGTTGGGGTATTTTTGTCTCCAAAATTAATTTCTGATTAAATCCTCCCTTTCAAATTCATTTGCTCAGAATGCTCTTTGGTCAGCTAAACCCTCAAGCTCCTCCCTTCTGGTCTCTCTGTCAGAGTGCCCATTCTTAGGGAAAATTACCCAGAATAGTTCTTCATCACATCATTCCTAAGGTCTGGCACCTGGCTGTGAGGAGTTTAAATTCCACAGGTGGCACAGTCTAGAAATTCTCTGGATTTAAGAGCAGCTGGAGGTGCCTCAGCACTCCATGAGGCATTTACTTGATGAGGTATCAAAATACAAATTGAGGGCCTCATCTTTAGGCACATAAACATGGGAGCCCATTCTCAGGCTCTGGAGTCTTAGAGGCTGGGCTGTCATCCTGGTGGGGCCAAGGCAGAGACCTGCACTGGAGGTTGGATCTGGCCACTCCATGTTTTTCCATTTGCTTTTGTGGACACAAATTGCCTCCAGACATGGCAAAAGCACTGTGGTGAGCAATCCTAGGTGTTCTCCTTGGAGAAGGAGTACTTAAACCACACTGAGGATACTTGCACATGAGCAGAGAATTTCTCAGTTGCAGTTTGGGCTTCATACAAACCCATTTTTAATGGATTTTTTTGGATAACATTGCAGGGGATTTACCAGTATGGTAATTAAATTTTTACTAGTAACTGTGAACAAAAGACTATTTTTTTTGTTTGTTTTTTTTTCCTAGCTTCTTAAGACAGAATAGTTCAGAATTAACTCACTGCCACACTGAGGGCAAAAGTGTCTGTAGCTTACCTGGGTTTCTGCTCTCACCTCCACAGATCCCATATGGAGAAAGACATCCATATGGAGAAAGTCAAGGCAGGTAGCAGCTGTGGAGAAAGGCAGCAGGGAAAGACTTGTTCCTGGTGAGGAGAGAACAAATGGAATGAGGTGGGATCACCAGACAGCAGCCTCGAAACAGAACATATTCATCAGTTTTGAAGGTGTCAGTGGTGAGGAATCTAAGCTGGAATACACAGGCCCACGTGCCTGATTTGAGGTGTGGGAAGGGAATGGTGCTGGCAGCCAGACAGATGGAGGAACAAGGCCTAGGGTTTGAGTTTCAGATCTGCTGTGCAGCCAAGTGAAGTCCTAGGAAAAACAAGAATGCTCAAAATTCTGCCCAAGATCACACAGAGATGACAGAGCAGACACACACTTTTGATCTGCTTTTCTTCTCTTCTCTCTCAGTTTTCTGTCATATCAGGAGCTGGTGAAGGAAGCTTTAATTTGGACACATTTTCAATTTATCTTTTTTTTTTTTTTCCCCTGTAGGTATTTTCTTATCAGCTCACCCATATCCTGGAGGACAGAGTCAAGAACAAGTAATGTAAGAAGATTCATTTGGCCGATGCCTGAATTTTTTAGCTTTAAAAGGAGCAAACCAGTTTATTGGAAACCATAAACCAGCCTAAATTACTGGATATCTTACTCTAAGTGATGAAATTGTTCTTGCTTATGTTCATTCCCTCTATACATGAATAGTGTCCTACTTGCCACCAGAGCTGGGGATTCCTGTGAGGGTTTTTTTGCAGGATCTCATGGAGATCTGGAGGTCACACTTACAGCCTCACACATTTGTGTGCTTGGGCATAATAATAATAATAATAATAAGTAATGATATAATTTTCCTTTTGGCCTTTCCACTCCATGCTGGGGTCCAGCATTCCAGCTCAGTGCTGTGAGTCCCTTTTGCTGGGCATCATTGCCATCAGCAAAGGGAGCAAAGAAAGGAAGAAATTCTCCTCTGTGAGGGTGGTGAGGCCATCCTTGGAAGTGTCCAAGGCCAGGCTGGATGGGGCTTGGAGCAACCTGGGACAGTGGAAGGTGTCCCTGCCCATGGCAGGGAATGAAATGGGATAGGCTTTGAGGTCCCTTCCAGCCCCAAAGCATTCCAGGATTATAAAAGATGCTATCCCAGAATCAGGACTTTATTGCTTCTGAGCTCTGACCACTCCCTCACAGTGAGGGAAATCTGCCACTTTCACTCACTAAATGCATCTTTCTCCCCTTTTCTCCCAGGCTCAACAGCTTACTGGACATCATAGTGTCCATGTCTGTTTTGGTGGGCTACTCCATCACCACAGCAAGTTTTGTGCTCTACATGGTCAAGGAGCACCAAACCAAAGCCAAGCAGCTGCAGCACATTTCAGGCATTGGGATGACAACCTACTGGGTGACCAACTTCATTTATGACCTGGTAAATAATTCACATTCCTAAATGCACCAGGAGGAGCATTACACAGCATGGGGAAAAAAAGTTCTTTATTTAAAGTTGGTTGCCGAGACTTCTTCTTATTGCTGCCAAGAGTGTTGTGTAGTAATTGTTCTCCAAGGCATTGGGGACAATTAAATGTGAACTGCAGCACTGGGTTCTGCTAAGCAAAGGCATTCCTGGTCTCTGGAGTGTGTGTAAAACACCCAGCACGTTTATACAGGAGCAGCACAGAGCAGGCTGCAGCTTGATTTCCATTCCAGCAGCCAGCTGCTCCTCTGACAGCAGGGCTGGATCTGCTGTCACCCAGGCTCCACAAATCTGGGGTGAGGCTTTAGGGCTCCAGGCTGCAGCCAGTCTGGGAACCCTGGCTGGGACAGCAGCAGGCATCCCACTGCTGACACAACCCTGCTGGGCAAAAACCCATCTCTGGCTTGAATGCTGTCTGTAAGAGTCTGTGTTATAAAGTTTTTAAGCCAAGGAAAGCTACAAATGCAGCCTTACAGGATCTGAGCAGTTCTTTTTCACAGTGCTGCACAGATGTACCTTGCTGAGCTCCCAGCAGTGTGCTGCATTCCCTGGCATAGGCAGTGCCCTTGCTCCTCCTGGAGTTGAGTTTCCTCCTGGTGCAGAGGTTCATGGCACTGTTGGAAAACATTGCTGGGCCAAGAGGAAAAATGTTTGTAGTGTCTGTAGGCTGAAGTGCTTTGTGTCTTCTGCATTCCCTGTGGTGCAGGGTGTCAGACCCTCACACAGGGAGTGGGCAGTGCAGCCAAGCTCAGCTCCTGAGCCTGGGCATTGCCAGCTGGGCTGCAGCGGTGACCAGCTCCACCTATCCCACAAATTCCTGTTGATGCAGATCTGCAAGTGCTTAAAATCCCAGTGATTCCATAGCTTCCTGAAAACAGGAAATCTTCAAGGGCATTTGGGTGACTCTTTGGTGCAAGGAGGACTAAGGGCTGAAATCCCATGGGAAATGTGAGCCAGAAATGCCTGCCTGGAGGAGCTGATGAGTGCAGACATCAGCACAAGGATCCCCTGCCCTGCAGGAGGGCTGGAAGGGGTCCCAAAGCAGCAGCACAAGGATCCCCTGCCCTGCAGGAGGGCTGGAAGGGGTCCCAAAGCAGCAGCACAAGGATCCCCTGCCCTGCAGGAGGGCTGGAAGGGGTCCCAAAGCAGCAGCACAAGGATCCCCTGCCCTGAAGGAGGGCTGGAAGGGGTCCCAAGGCAGCGTGGCCCCAGCCTGGCTTGGCAGTGCAGCCCTGAGCTGCAGCACAGCAGGGAGGATGGAGCAGGCCTGTGCCTGCCTGCCTGCTCCAGGCCCTGACTCCAACACTGCATATTTGTAAATCAGCCTGTGGAAAAATCCCCAGAGCCCTTGCACAGTCGGTATTCAGCGGGCTGAAACTAATCCAGCGCTCTCGGCAACTTGATATTTCTCAGTGAATCCCTGCCAGTAAATTCTGCTAAATCCCAAAGCTGGGGAAGAGAGGAAGCTCTCCAGGCAGACATTTGGTAGGTCTCTGGCTTGACTCAACACTATAAAGATTTACAGGGCACAATGAAGTGGTCTGACTGCAAGGCTAACAGAAAACCCAAAGGGGTATTTTTCATTCACAACCTTTTTTTAAGGTACTTTCTGCCCACAGTCCTCAGTGCTGAGGCTTTGCCTATTCAGAGAGGCTTTGTGGGAATTCATCTGCAATTCATCTAGGGAGAACTGAGAGCCCACCTGTGTTTGGTTTCCATTAGAGAAGCCAAGCTGCATTTGTGCAGATTCAGTCCTGGCATTGTTTCTTCCATATTGTTGTAGGAAGGTGTTTCAGAACTGTTGTCCTAGTAACATCTTTTTAATATCATTTTGCAGGTACTTTTTATGGTCCCTATTGGACTCTCTGTAGGAGTTATTTCAGCCTTCCAGATCCCAGCTTTCTGCAACAACAGTAACTTAGTGGCAGTATTTCTTCTGCTCTTACTGTTTGGGTAAGTGTGGAGCTTAGTTATTTAAATATCACTGCACAGGGTGAAGAACTGGATCTTGCAGTCTGAGATCCAGGGGGGGAATACCTGGGCTTTTCTCTTCAACATGCCCTTCACAAACAGTGACTAAGTTGCTCCTTCCAGGAGCAGGGAGGTGAAGCACTGTTGTTATGCCTGCTTTATTCAGAGCAAAGCCTTTGTGAGGATATAGAAATATTCAAGGTCCCAGCAGCAGCCCAAGCTGTAAGCCAACGCTTGCTGACCTCTTGCAAAGTTCAAGAGTGTTTCAATATCACAGAGAAAAACAAACAGCAGTAGCACAATTCTGGAAAACTTAGACAAACTCTCCCTGGCTGTAAATCCTCCAGGCCCAGTCTCTTTGTTTTCAGGTGGGGTTCCATGTTCAAAGTATGTATAATAAACCTTTTTCTCCAAATTCTAACAGACACAAAGGCATTTTTTCTTTCTTTAAGCTCTGCAATGTGGAATTGTAGTTACATGCCAAAACAGAACTATTATGTTCCAACCCTGGAAGTGTTCAAAGCCAGGTTAGAAAAGGCTTGGAGCAACCTGATCTAGTGGCAGGTGTCTCTGCCCATGGCAGGGGGTAGAGCTGGATGGGCTTTAAGCTCTCTTCCAACTCAAACCATCCAATGATTCCGTGTTGTCAGATGTCTTCAGTGGTTTGTTTTCAAAGTAGCCTTTGAGTTACCATGGTTTTCTCTGCTCTGTTGGTATTTATAGATATGCATCATTTTCCTGGATGTACCTGCTGGCTGGGTTTTTCAAGGAAACAGGGATGGCCTTCATTGTTTATGTCTGTGTCAACTTGTTCTTCGGCATCAACACCATTATCACTCACTCGGTTGTGTTCCTGCTCTCCCAGGAAAAGGCCACGGACCAGGTAGGAGCCCCAGCAGTTCTGACCCTGTGGTGACACAGCAGGAGACTTCTTGTGGGCTTGGTGCCTTTGATAGCAGCTGGACACAGTCACAGGATTTCACAGGGCTCCCTACAGATGGGACATGAGTCACATATGGATCTTGCTTGTCTGTAAATCTGCATTCCCCAGCAGAGAAGGAAATGGTGGTGATAGAGGGGAGAACATGAAAGGAGAGGGGAAAAAACTGAGGACTGTCTTTATAACCACCCTGGTGATGGAAGATGAAGGGCAGGATGTGGGTGGAGATGCTTAATAAAAAGCTGTTGATAGACACTTCAAACCATTGCTGAGTTCTCGCAGCACGAGCTGTGGGGAGTGACAGCTGAATGTCACTGCCCAGAGTGACATGTGCTGCAGTTAACCCAGCACCAGCTGTCTGTCATTTCAGCCTGTAATGCAGTCATCTTCTCCCTGCAAGGATGAAAAACAACCCAGAGACAGTGATGGCTCCCTAAAGCCCCCTCTTAAATGGAGATCTCTCAGGGAATGGCTGGGATAAAAAGCACACCTTACACTTAGATTTTTTTTTTTTTTTTTTTTTTTTATGGAGAGCAATTACAATAGCTGGGTTGGATTTTTCTCTCTATCTGGACAGAGCTTGTTCAGCAACCCCTTGGATTTTAGGGATATTCAGTTATGATCACCTTTCATCCCTCTGTGCCCCAGTGGCAGGGAGTCAGTTCCCTTCCATGCTAATTTAGAGCCTCTCCAGTTTGCTTTGTGCACTAATCCTTTATTCTGCTAGAAATGTACCAGAGTTCTTTACTGTGAGACTGCACTGGGATGTTTGGCTGTGAATTAGCTGGAAAAGCCCTTCTGTGTCTAGAAAAGCCAAATCTTTTGTTTTATGGAGATGTTTTTCCAAGGAAAACAGACAGGGCAGTGCTCCAGGGGAGCAGGCTGTGCTCGACAGATTACAGGGGTGCAGTGGCAGGACTCAGCTCTGGCTCATGGGTGGGTTCTGGGTGCTGGAGCAGCAGCAGGGACCATCCTGGGAACTGGCTGCTGTTTACTATGGGTGATCACAACCTCAGAGCTGCCTGTTGACTTTTATGACCTTGTGCCTGTGAAACGAGCTGTCTGCAGAGCTCTTTGCTTGCTCTCAATTTATCTCTGCTCTGAGACACAGGCAAATCCCAATGTAATTGTTACACTTCAGTCCCACAGTAAAACCTATGAATTTATTCCATGGATAAAAGCAGTGACTGACTGTGCTGCTCTTTGTTTTTTTCCAGGGCTTGCGTGATCTTGCTGAAAATTTAAGGCACGCGTTCCTTCTCTTCCCACAATTTTGCTTTGGCTACGGCTTGATTGAACTGTCGCAGGACCAGGCACTGCTGGGCTTCTTAAAAGCCTATGGAGTGGACTACCCTGACAAAACCTTTGAGCTGGACAAGACCACATCCAAGCTGCTGGCCATGTTCATCCAGGGCACCGTGTTCTTTGCCATTCGCCTCGCAGTTCACGACAGGATGATTCAGAGAGTCTGGAACAACGTCCTGGAGTAAGTAACACCTGGAGCCAGAGCTCCGTGGTTTCATTCTGGGCTCCCACACCATCACTGTCAATTATGAAGCCCATACATTTCCAGGACAATTTGTGAGTGTGGAGTGAGTTTTGTCTGGCAGAAGACCCAGTGATTAGAGTATTAATTAGCAGAGGTGTAGTTTACAGAGTACCCTGCTAGTTGGTGATGGCTGGCACTGCAGCCCTGGCTCGGGTTTTGGTGGGTGCATGCTCAGCTGTTGCTGAGGGCAGTCATTCCACTGACAACCTCCTCTGTTTGGCTCTCCCCATCTCCTCTGCCCCAGGTGCACACAGAGGGGAGTGAGAACATTCCTGTCACCTGCATTAGGAGCGTGTCCACAAGGCAGGACCTGCTCCAGCCCAGAGTATTTGCTGGAGAGTAAAAAGAGGGGAGTAAAACAGGCAGGAAGAGAACACTGGGTGAAGAAAATATGAGGAAAGAATAGAAACTGTTTCTCTGAGTATTGTGTGCATGCCCTGGGATCTCACAAGGAGGCTCCCTGGGATCTATCCCAACTGCTGGCTGTTGTTGGAGTCCCTCTCTGCCCTCCCCCAGGTTCCTGTTTGACAGAGTCCATGGCAAAGCCTCCCTGCTGCCGCCCACAGCCGTAGAGGATGGGGATGTCCAGGCAGAGAGGAGCCGGGTGGAGTCTGGCAAAGCTGACTTTGACATGGTGCAGCTCCAGAACCTCACCAAGATCTACCACCTCCCTCACAAACGCATCACAGCAGTGAAAAACATCAGCCTTGGGATCCCTGCTGGGGAGGTGAGCGATGGGGGAAGGCTGTGGGCACCTTCCTGTGTCACTGTCATGTTCTCTAATGGTTTCTTCTGCTCTGGCCCCTTCCTTTCTTTGCCTCATTTATTGATTCTTGGGGTTACAGCAGTGACAAAAGGCTCCTGGTAGATTTGGGACATCAAGTGATAGTCAGAAGGCTCTAGAAAAAGGGAAAGTGGATGGGAATTGATGGAGCTGTATTCAGAGCAAAATGTCTGCGTGCTCTGTTTGTACAGTGCAGTCTTGGGGGTGTCACTGGGGATCACCAGGTGGTAAATGAAGACAGCTGAACATGTCCAGCTGAAATTACTCATCTGAACTGCATGGGAGATGGTGAGTCAGGCTTATCTGCTTGTCTTTTCCCATCAGGGGAAGACAAGTCACTTCAGCTGAACACACATTTTCATGAATTAGGACCTAAAATTAACTCCAAAGAAAAAAACATTCTTTGGTCATGTCAGTGCAGTTGCCTCGCTGAGAAGTGAGAAGACAGGAATACACAGAGCACCTCTGAGATCCAGAGGAAACTGCAGACCAGATTCTACCTCAGGCTGTGCACCTGACTTGTGGGGAAGCTTGGAATTAATCCTTGGCACCTGGTTTATTTTAATTGCCTGGGTCCCACTGAGATGAAAGGACAGTATCCTCACATGGATACTAGTCTTTATGACAGAGGATTTTTTCTAAGCCAGAACTGACATTGAGATCTCTAGTTTCTAGCAGAATTCAGCCTGATGCTGGTGGGATTTAGGGCACCATCCCCACCTGTCAGCAGAAGCAGTGGCCCTGCACTGCAGACTGTGCACAGATCCTGTTCCTGTACTGACCAAGGTGGGGAAGAGCTATGGGTTGCTGTGCATCCCCAGCACAGGAGGACTTTCATATCAGCTGGTCTGTGCTAATGATGGCAAAATAACAGTAATTATCAGCACAATGGTGATGGCTGATGCAACACACAACTGCCTATCTCCAACCTTAGCAATAAAATGTGGATTTTACCAACAGATATGGGAGCTACACTCTAGGGAGACAGTTCTTCATCTTACTTAGGTAGTGCTTTGGTGACACTTTGTGACAAAAACCTTGTGTTGATCAAGGTTTTAACCAGTGCCAGCCCAAGCCTCACTCACCCCACTCCCATGAGCAGCTGTGTCCCTGTCAAAGGGAGGCTTTGCACAAATGAGATGATGGGGATTTGGCCTGAGCTCCTGCAGAAATGCACCTTGCAGTAAAAGGAATGACTCTACTGGAGACACATCCTTGATTCTTCACCATATTAAACAAATGGTCCTAACATAAACTGGAGTATACTGCACCACAAACAACCTCCATTACAACTCTGGGATGCTCTTGAGTTCCTCTGGCAATTCATCTTGCTCAAGGGGCTGGAGAAAGAAGGGGCACTGAGCACCCATCTCAGAGCAATATTTCTGCATTACAAATACAGCAGGTTTACACTTTGACTTTTCTCTCCCAGTGCTTTGGCTTGCTTGGTGTGAACGGGGCTGGAAAGACAACAATCTTTAAGATGCTGACAGGGGACATCGGAGCATCCAGCGGAAGGCTGCGGGTCCAGGATCATTCTGGGTATGGAGGATATGATTTCTGGAGAAGCAAATCAACCTGACAGCAGTTTTTAAGGCTGGGTGGCAAAGGAAAAAAAATGTAAAAGTCTGAAATAAAACACTCAAACCAGAGCAAAAATAAATAAGGCAGGGAATTCATCCTTAGAAGGTGGCATGGTTGCTTCCTAAGGGGTTGCATTTTGCTGCTCAGAGGTGTTTGTTCCACTTCAGTCCATTGCAAATGGGATCAGGCTCAGATCCTCAGCAGTGTGATCCCCCTTCTAAGCCAGACCTGGAGACCAGTAGGGGTCACCTTAAAGCTTTATTTAACAGGTGGAGGCTTGGTGGCAGCTGTGCCACCCGAGGTGCTGGCAGTAACTGGAGAGCTGCATACTGAACATGCAACCTCTGCTGAACTGAAAGCTGGAGCTGTGCAGAGCCACTGCATTTTCCTTCAAGGGCTGGGGAAGGGGGTAGGGAGGAGGAAAAAGGGGTTTTCTCCCTCTTGTTTGATTCTGGCAATTGAGTGTGTTTACAGTTATGTGCCAACCTCCTTACCCAGGTCCTTGAATGACATCAGTGAGGCTCACTGGTCACTCTTTGGCTACTGTCCTCAAGAAGATGCCTTGGATGACCTGCTGACCGTGGAAGAGCACATGTATTACTACGCTCGGCTGCACGGCATCCCGGAGGGGGACATCAAGGGAGTGAGTAACAAGGGGCTTGACTTGCAGCATTTTTGTCATTTGGAGCCTTTAAATTAGTCTTTCAGTAGATACATGTGTGATAATCCATGGCCTGGATGTGGATGTGGAAGCAGAACTCTCGCTCCCTAGGTTGTACTGCAGCTCCTCCAACGGCTGAACCTGATGGCCTACAAGGACAGAGTCACCTCTATGTGCAGCTATGGCACCAACAGGAAATTGTCAACTGCTCTGGCTCTTATTGGCAATCCATCCATCCTGCTGCTGGTGAGAAATGGGGGCCCTGTTGAGGGAACAGGAGCAGGTCCTTGGGCTGGCAGGAGAACTTGGACAGTCTCACAAAACCTCCTCAGGCTTAAGGGACACTCCCCATGTACCCACGCTTGGCCTGACAACAGAAACCATTACAGGAAAGTTCAGGTTCCAGCAAACACTCATATTTTCTTTGAGGGCATAAGAGAGTGGCAAGTCTTTCAGTTTGTCTGGCAGCATCTTCAGAAGTCAAAAATAGATTGTGTATTTGCCAATTAAACTCTCCTAGTTCCCAGCTCTATCTTGGTTTTTATTTCTATCAACTTACCTGCACAGCCTTGCAAGAAAAGAAATGTCTTGTCTTTCACTGTGAATTTCTAGCTCTTCCATGAGCTTACCCCATTGCTAAAACATATCTTCTAGTGCAGTTTTCCCACTTGCTGCATACTGAATGTGTGCAGAGCTGTGTGAGCAGGATTCCCAATATTAAGTTGGATACCTAGCGGACATAAATATCCCTTGTCCCAAATTCTGTCGAGACTGCTGCCGTTACTTCTGACCACCTGCCAGTGTTCCTGCTGCTTTTGTGAGATAAAAAAATCTCAATAAAAATAGCAGGAGGGAGGAATTCCCTCTGTACTAACTGCTGCCTGAGCCCAGGCTTGTTTGCTTTTTGAGCAGATTTCCATTCAGGCCTGTCTTTCCCAACAGGATGAGCCGAGCTCTGGAATGGACCCCAATGCCAAACGGCACCTTTGGAAAATCATCAGTGAGGAAGTGCAGAACAAATGCTCAGTGATACTCACGTCCCACAGGTAGGGCTGGGCTGCTCTGCCTCCCTTTTTGGGGTCAGCAGAAGTGTGGAGAGACACATCCCTGCCACTCCCCACTGGTCCTTGCCCTATTTCAGGGCACCGAGTTGTGACAGGTTTGGGGGTTTGTTGTGGCTAAGTGTGGTGTCCACAGAGACTCACAACCATTTAGGAAAGATAAATTATGTTCTCCAGTTACTTAACTATGTTTTTAAACCTTTTCAATGACTTACTAGAGCTTCTTGGTTGGTTTTGCAGCATGGAGGAGTGTGAAGCCCTCTGTACCAGGCTGGCCATCATGGTGAATGGGAGTTTCCAGTGCATTGGCTCTCTGCAGCACATCAAGAGCAGGTCAGTAAAATGAACCTATTTAATTTTCACTCAACAGCCTCTGGAGTTACTGACCTACAGCTCTGAGTGCTCAGAACATGAGACCTGTGTTATCAAAACATGGACTTTTCCTGGTTCATGTCCCTTATACACCACCGAAATCTTGTGTTAACTGATGCACTTTGTACTCCCTCACATCATGTCTTCCCAGAATGCATCCCCTAAAGTAATCTGTTCACTGCTCCAAAGGAGAAATGCATATTAAGGCTGAGCTTTGGTTTTATTAGTTATAACAACAGCTCAGCTTCTTACCAAGTTCCACTCCAGGTTAACAGCCCTGACCCCATTCAAGCTGCACCGTGCCTGGATTACATTTCCACAAAGAAGCTGTGCAGCACTCTCAAAGTATTTTCTTCATCTGTTTTTCTCTTTTCTACAGTGTTAATTGTGATTTTCTGTTTCCCCTAGGTTTGGAAGAGGATTCACTGTGAAGATGCACTTAAACAGCAGCACAGTTTGCACTGAGACGCTGACAGAGTTCATGAAGTCACACTTCCCAAATACATGCCTGAAGGTAAGCAGGGAAAATGCTTTCAGGAGAGGCTTTCAAAATCCCCTCAAACTCACCAAGAAGATCCTTGCAAGGTGGACATCTTGTGACATTCTGTGCACATAGATCTGAGCTCTCAGAGTCACACTTGTCACTGCTTTCAGCTATGTTGTCTGAGGGCTGGAGCACTCCAGTTCCTGGTGGCTGAAGTGACATCAGCCAAACAGCTGCAGTGACCCTGCAAGGCAGCTGTGAGGTGACCCCCTGCCCTGGGAATGCCCTTCCCACTGAAGCCTGGAATGGATGGAAACCCCCTTCAGGTTCAGTGGGTAATGAGATGCTTCCAGTAACTGAGTAATTGTAAAAGCAGAGTAACTGAGTCACAAATCCCATCCATTGTCTGTAACTCAATCTGTGCATGAACCCAGACTGCACACCTGGAGCTGGAAAATGCTATGGCCACCCTGGAGCTTCCACCCTGGTGCTTTAGCTGTGCTCCCCCAGTCACAAACCCCACAGGAACTCCCAGTGGGGAAACACTGGTCACTACCAGACAGTAACATTCAGAAGACACCACAGCCCCTGCTCCTTCATCCTCCCGTGGTGCAGCTGTTGGATCTGCTGACTCTTGGCTTTCCCCCACCGACCCTGTCCCCCCAGGATCGGCATTTCAAGATGGTGGAGTACCACGTCCCGGTCTCTGCAGGAGGGGTAGCGAATATATTTGATCTCCTGGAAGGCAGCAAAGCAGCCTTCAACATCAGGCACTTCTCTGTGAGTCAGACAACGCTGGAGGAGGTAAGGAATTAAAATGTGAGGCCATCCATTTGAAACTGCTAACAGGGGAGCAGACTGATGGTTACACATAATGGACTGCTGCACACTATAGACTACAGTTTGAAAGGGATTTCCATCTATATTCCTCCTGGGGGTACTTTATCAGCACTGCTGCCTCCAGGTACCTCTGCTGGTGCTAGGGAAACACACACAGAAAGCTGCCTGGAACATAAAGGATTTGTTCTTCCCTCAGTCACTGCTGATTTCAGGAGCCTCGTGGGTGTGGGTGAAGGGCAGGACTATGAATCATCCCCAAGTCCAGGGCTAGGCTTTCCACCGGTACTGAAAATTTGCTTAATTTCACTTTTGGGTTGGAAGTTCATTTAGCATTACTCCAAATTTAGCTTTGGGGTTCAATCCATTTCCCTTGCAAGAACATTCCCAATGGCAACAAAATCTCATGGGGAGCATATCAGGCAAAGGGATTTCCACAAGGACTATCCAGAAGAAATCATCCTGTTGAGCACCAGCACCTGGAATATCAGGTTTGTCCCAGAGAGAGGAGCAGAGCTGCAGCCCTGCAGCACTATGGATTGTGACACAGCACTCTGGGAGGGGAATTCCTCAGTGCTGCTCCACTAAGGGGCAGTGGCTGTGAGAGAAACAGGCAGGCAAAGCACAGGAAGCCCCAGTTCAAATTCTGTGGGAGGACAGCTTGGATTTGTGAATATGCAAATGTGATTGCAGGGAGTGTTCTGGTAGGAGTCCTTTCTGTATTCATTAGCTGCTGTTGAAAGGAAGGCTGTTAGGTGTGATTTTATACAACTCTCTCTACGCTCTGCAGTTGTGCGTGCACAGATGTCAATTACACGGAGACAGATGGATTTATGAAGTAATAATGGGACTGTATTAAAGTGTGATCAAAATGAGCCACTGCATGGGCATTGCCTCTCTGGCATTTCAGGAAGCTGAGCTGCAGGACAATTAGGTTCTGTGCAGGAATTTCCTTTGGATCCCAGGTGTCAATTCCTCAGTCCAGGAGTGCACATCCATTTATTTACATGAGCCCATAGAAGCCCAACAATTTGCAATTCTCACATTCAGTGTGGATCCATCCCCGAGTGTGCTCTCCAGGCTCACAGTCAAATGAACAGCCATGCCTTCTTTATATTCATTCATATCATAAATTATTTATGCTGCCACATACTGAGTGTTTTCCTTTAAACTTCCAGGTTTTCATCAACTTTGCTAAAGATCAAGCAGATCCTGATGGCACAGACGTGGGTCCTGATGTGACGCTGGACAGCTCTGACACAAGTAGCCAAGCCAGCACCATAAGCTCCATCTATTGAAAGGGATCCACCCACACAGGATCATAGAAGCTGGGGAAAAGACCTGACAGCCCCTCCAACCCTGTTTTCAGGGTGATTTTAGGGTGATGGGGATAAGCAGTTCCATTTTCTTAAAGTACTTTGTTTTTTGATATGCACTTCATTAATGTCACTAGGAATATGGTAGTTGTTTGAGACTGGCACTTGGTTACAAATCAGATTGGTCTTTCCACAGGTTCTTTCCTCCCCCCAGTTCTTGTTTTCTCACTGTAATGGCTGTGAGGATTTAGACAGCATCACCTGCTGCTCTGGCTGTTTGCTTACAGCAGACGTGGCCGTGATGGAGCAGAGGAGCTGTGGGCAGCACAGGGTGTTTGACCACAGAGCAGCCCCACAGCCACAGAGGAAAGCCCACGTTCCACTCCCTGCTCAGCAGCAGATTTCCTGGGTGACTGAGTGAAAGTGGCTCAGTTTTGACAGGCTTTCCCCTGGGGAAATGGGGCTCATGGCCTTGCCCCTCCTCACAGGGGGTTGTGAGGGTGCAGGGGTTACAAGGCCACTGCCAGGGGCCATCTTTGGTAATGACATAGAGCTTATCTGGTTATGTCAGCACAAATATAACTGTTTGGTAAGTTAGTGCTTCCAGTGGTTTTGGTTTGTTCCTGTAGCTTATTCCAGCTCTGTAACTCCTCAGGTGAGTCCTCTGGTCCCAGGCAGTTCCTGGCTCTTGGCATCTGGTGGAAGATGATTTCCCCATGAGCCCCTTTCTCCTTCTGGCTGGAGGTCAGGGCTGCTCTGGTATAGCTGAGTGATACAGGGCAGCTCTGTTGGCTGAGTGCTCTGACAGGAGGAAGCTCTTTGCTTCATAAGACTGTATTTCCCTGGGCACAGTGGAAGCAAGGAGCATCCCCCTTGCTCATAAACCCTCCATCTCCAGCAGCTTTTCTTCTCTGTGTCCTCTTCAGTGACCTTCTTCCTCAACCCCACGTGCTGGCTGCCCCCATGACCCCAGAGCTGTGTTTTCCCACATAGTAAGGTATCATTAGCTCCTGCTTCAAAGACTCTGCCTGCTGGCTTTAAGGGAGTGCTCTGCCCACTTCTGAGAGCAGCCCCCAGCAGCTGAGTTCAGCACACCACCACACACATCCTGCTCTCTTCCCCCAGAATGATTAATAGATGGAATAGTTTAATATGATTCTTTATTATATGTATCAGCATAAGGCCCCAAAGACTTGGGCATTGATGTACCTTCAAGCACAAAATGAATTTAAACTCTGAGCTCAATAAACTTGCTGTTGCTGGTAAAACAGATTGCAGATAAAGCCTTACCTTGTGAGACCTGGGGTGGCCCAAACAACTTAGCTGGGTTCACCCACACAGTTCCAGCCAGGTGGTTTCTTTTTCCTTTGGGTCTTTTTCTTTTGTTGTTTTTTGGGGTTTTTTTGCCTTCCCCCAAGCTAATTTGAGTCAAAGGAACCTTTGATGAAAGCTGCAACGACACATCTTTGTTACCCTGACCATGACTATGACTAGTTCAGCCTCTATGTGATGCCAAGGTTTGCTGTGATAATCGTGCAAGGAGTAGGTACTTTGTAAAATCCCAAACATCCTTGATATTCAGTGGGATACTGAAGTTCAAGGTTGAGCTGCTGCAAGGAGGCCACGTCCTCTCCTTGGTCTTGGTGTAAACTTCTTACTGATAGCAGGAGTTTTATAATGGGTTGAAAGTATTATTGAGCTTTGAATTATGCCTCAACCTGCTGACTGTAATTAAAACTGGGATTCAGCTTCTTTCCAGAATGCATTTGACACCTGCAGTTTGTAAGTAACTGAAAAAGCTGCCCAGACATCCATTGTAGCTGCTTCTATTATTATGTCTCCAGCACTGCAGAAGCTCTTTTTTCTCATTTTCATTGCACATCTTACACAGATCACAGTATAAAATTAAGCTTTTCTCTAATGGAGGGCTTGTGCTCCCTGCAAAGGACTCAGAGCATGAATGCCAATGATTTAAATGCAGCCTTGTAATACCAATCAGAGCATTATTTTATTATGTCGATGGCTTTGCAACTGCCAGTGAAAGATGGATCTTCAGACTCTGTCCAGATGTACTTTACATGTAATTGAGGGAGACTGATACAAAACTATTCTTTTGTCCCTTTAGAGCCTACTAATCAAACAGGAAAAAAAGAAAAAAAAAAAAAAAAGAGGAAGTGATTCATTGGAATACTTCAGCAAGTTGCAATTGTGCAAAATAGAGTTTTGAGGGGGAAAAAAAAAAAAAGCAAAAAGCATCCTTTGAATTTCCACCCAATTCTGGCATTAATAGAAACATCTGCTCCATGTGAAATGTGTCACGGCCATGATCTACGCTCCCCCTTCTCACTCTCAGGTAAAAATAAACCATCTGCTATTGCAATCAAGTCTGTGGGTATTGGTCCAAGCAAGCCAGAGTTTATAGACTGGGGGGAATTTAACTGAGGCCCGTAGAGAAATACTTACAACTGTTTGGGGGCTGGAAGCATCTGGCAGGGAGGTTGTATATAATGTCACCAGGGGCTGAATTACCATTTGTGCCACATTACAAACATCCCCATTTCCTGCAGAGCCTCGGATTCGGAGGTAGGACCCGCTCCAAGCTCAATTCCGAGGCAAAAACCTTGGAAGCCAGTATCCTCCTGCCTCTGAACACCAGCCCCATGCCTCCCATCAGCTCTTTGTCCCCCTGAGAAGGTTCCAGGGGTGGCCAGGAATAGAGCACTGACTGAGAAACCACTCATGAGAATGTGAAAGGTTTTGAGCAGGGTCTGCAGGGCACGGAAAGGATGAGGTCCCAATAGTGGGTGCCCCCCAACACCAGCTCTCTCTGAATCCCCTCAGAAATTTTGGCTTTATGTGACTCTGCTTTCAAAATGAGCCACCAAGCTGCCTCCTTCCTCTGGCCTGAGCAGGGAGCTGAGGTTGCTGCCGCTCGAGCGCTGTGTACCACAGCACGTCACCTCTCCAGGAGCCAGAGGTGAGTGCTGCAGCCCGGGAGGAAACAAGCTTTTCATCTTCCTCCTTTAATTCAGCGTCACCTCAGCCACCCCAACAACCCTCAGGAGGCAGCAGTGCCAGGACCAGCCCTCCCAGCCTGGCCACACAGCCCCGGCTTCACTTAAAATGCTCCGGCACATCGCAGACACCGGGGAGAGGCAGTGCAGTCACTCAGCAGGGCCAGGGAGCCGGGGAGGAATTTCAGAATTGCTTGTGTGCATGGCGAGGCTGACTGAAGTCAGGTTTGTAATTTGAGTTGTGGACTTGGAGACAATGATTCAAATCTGCATCCTGGCTCTCCTTCATCGCTTCGTGCTGCTGGGGAGAGCACGGTGCTGCTCCTGCCTGCTTAGCTCTGCTCTCGGCACAAATAGCCACCGAGGGCTGCTTTTGTAGGGTCAGAAAGGGGCTGGCAGGGGCTGGGGAGAACTCTTCAGAGAAGCCAGTGTTAAGTAAAATATTGCAAATATAAATTCAAGGTCTCTGATGGGATTTTTTTGGTCCTTTCCTAACAGCTGCAGGAGTGTTTTTTTTACTGGGTCAGTTCAGAAAACATGTTTACAACGCAGATGAACATATCCAGGTAAACAAAACCCAGTGGTTACTAAAGCTTAGTAAGACCTGCAGCCTGTGAGGAGTCACTCCTGGCATCCAGAATTTGCAGGATCCATCCTCATAACAGCCTCGGGATGGGGCTTAGCCTGTTGTAGGAGCTTCAGCTTCCTTCCATTGCTGCAGCTTCACTGAAGCTGCTGTGAGGCTTTCTGGCTTTTTACAAGCCAAGAAAAATATCTGTCTCTTCAGTTAATAGGGGAAAGGTTATTTTGTGAGCTGGTGGAGAAAGAGAAATGGGTTTTGGATGGCAACAGCACATAGCATGATTTTACTCTTTTTTTTTCTCTTTTTTTTTTTTTTGTGGACTACAGCTGTGATCTTGCATAGCTCCAACAAAATATCAACAGCATACTAAAAGTGAGCACAACACAGAAAAGCAGCAGTGGGGAATGACAAAAAAATTGAATTCACCAGAATTATTATTCCATGGCAGTATTTAAATTTAAAAAAAAAAAAAATCACTCTAATTAATTTAGTTGTTCAGGGAGAGGATGGAAGGAAGGAAGATGGCACTAAAATAATAAGAACAACATTAGTAAGGGACACAGCCAGCTCTTGCTGTTGGCTGTGCTCCTCATGCTACTCGCATACACAGCACTGGGAAGGAGGGAGCACGATGGGGAGCAGAAGGGGGAGTGCAGCCCATTTTGGGAGGGAGTATCAGAGTTGTGAGGCTGGAGGCTGCCCCATGTACAATCCTGCAGCACCTGGATGGTGGCACGAGCCAGAATGGAAGAGTCCCACTGGTCAAGCCTGGGATGAAGGACACAGATCCTTGTGCCTGCAACCCATGGAGCAACACTTGGAACCAGTTCCCTCCCCCAAGTGCTCATCCTGGGGGATGCAGCCCCCACTTCATTGCTCATTGCTGCTGGAAGACCCTTCTGGGAACAAGGCCTTCAGCAGGGAGAGCAATCCTGAGGGCCCCACGCTGGGGGGGAGACAAGAAAATGGCAACGCTCCTGCGAGCTGTAAGGCTCAAAGCAGCAAATCTCCCCAACCTCGAGGGTCAGGGAGGTGCTTTGGTTTGAAGCAGTGAGTCTTCCACTAGACCAGCAAGTTGGGTAGAAGAAATGAAGCCTCTCTTGGAAAGAGTTCAGGTCTTCACTGACTTGGCTGACAAAGGGAAAAAACAAAGGATGGCCACAACAATTTACGCTAACGCACATGAGATGAAATCCAAGTGAAGACAGGGTAATAAGTGAGGCTCTTACCTCCATTAGCAGGTCAAGGGGAGCTCTCAGCCCTCTACTCTCCATGTCCTGGTTGTCAGGGGAAGTGTTTTTGCCCAGCCCTCTGCTTGAGTGTGCACTGCCTATTTCCCAGCCAGAGACAAACAGATTGAAGCACATCTAGTGTATGACAGGAAGGAGGAAGCAGGATGATCTGCCTCTCCATAACCAGACCCAGCTGGGTTATTCCTACAAAAGACAGCAATGAATTTAAGTTAAAATGATACCAACCAGATTGAAATGCAATTAAAGGAGTCCCCTTAGGGTTGCACATCCAATTAGTAGCATACCTTTAATTACACCAGCACAGTTTCAAACAGATACGTGCTGAGAGGGCCAGCAGCACAGAGCTGGAGCCTGCCTGGTGACCCATATCCGTGAGGTCCCAGAGGAGGTGCACGTGGCTTTGCATCACCATCAGTGGCCTGCTCCTCTCCTGGAAGGGAAAGGGCCACCAGGGTAGCCCAGACTGGCCTGGAGGTGAGGCAGAGGAGAAACACAGAAACCTTTTTCAGTTTTGTAAGAGCGATTTTCTCCAACAGACAACTGCTGGAAAACAAGATCCAGGTGCTTCTAAAAGGTAAGAGTTTTTCCACACTTTTTTGTACATGACACTTCCCTCTTGCAGTGCCAGAATGTACCCTGCCTCCAGGAACCGTGAAAGTTAAAGCATCAGAGTTGACTTTGGTAAAGAAAAGTCATTAAAAAATTAACAGTGCAAACATTAGGAATTGCTAGAAGCACCAGAGCACTTCTAGCTGTCCCTCGGCCATCTCTGTGGAGTTACATGAGGTAAAAGAACTCAAAATACCTCCCCACCTTTAACCTTGAGAATAATGCCAGCCCCAAAGCTGTGAGTCTGGAGTATGGTCCTTGGTCTTGTTCAAGTCTGTGTCAAAGCCTGTCATCAGGCTGCTCTGGACAGCAGCAGGCTGTGCAACCACACCTTGCTCCCCCAGATTCTTATTTGAAATCCTGTCAAAGAGAGAAAATAAAGCTGAATGTGACTCTCCTTTGCCCATTGTGCCACGAAGCCTGAGGGCTGGCATGTGTCAATAACCCTTTTTAATGCAAACTCACATCAGCTTGCATCAGATGGAGCCCTGGGATCTATTCTGAGAGGTGCACGGAAGCCGGTGCTTCATCCATCTTCACTTGCTCTTCCTCAAGTGTTTCTTTAAGTACCTTCAATGTCAGCAAAACGAGCAAAAGTTGAGAGCATAGGTTTAATCAGATTAACAATTCTAATCATTCCCATCCATCACTGCAAAGCAGCTGCGGTGCTGCCGAATCCGTTCTGCTCCAGGAACCCGGAGAATCGGAGCCATACCTAATCAGCCAGACAAGGGCAGCTCTGAGCTTGCTGTAAAGAGGAAGAGAGCCATTGACTCCTTTATTCATTTTTTTTTATGAGCCTCCAGAGCCTTCCTAGAAATTATTAAAGCCTCTCTGAGGAGCGCAGCGCTGCAAAGGGAGCGATTCCTCCAGGGCTGGTGCTCACGCTGCGATAATGCCCTGTATGAAAATACTTGGACCCAGGATTTTGTTATAAACCACTCTGGCTGCCCATTTGAGGGACCCTCCTGCTCCTCAGGGGTGGGTTATAAACAGGGATGTGTGAAATCAGGCAGGATTAGGGAATACCGTGATGCTGCAGCAGAGGGGACCTGCACAGGGAGGATTTGGGCTGAAGGCCAGGCAGTGTACAAGCATGTGCAACCTTTAAAGAGCTAGGACTGGGCCCCCAGATGCCTGCAGGGGATGGAGATGTTTGAGGAGGAATGGGATGTTTTGCTCCATGCCTGTTGCCCTGCCTTTGCTGACAGTGGAGGCAGGAGAGCAGAGGGATGCAGCTTCAGACCGAGTTCATATTTCAACCATTCTGGAAATCCTGTGTGCCAGAACCACGTAACTCTGCCAGCCTACAGGAAAATGTCACCACTGGGTGAATGTCAGTGACCTGTGAGAGCAAGAAACCTTCACAGCTCCCTTGGAGAGTCCTGATGTTCTAAGGGGTCATTTTTCCACTGTGAATATCCTACATGGGGTGATTTCAGGGCTTGAAATCAGCTCATATATGATGCTAATATAGTGCCCCTGTGAATAATACAGCATCACTTCTCCCATCAAGTGAAATGGGAGAGGCAAGTGTCCCCCCTGGACTGCTAAATTTCTGAATTACTCACCAGCCTCATCCTGATAAATCAAAGCTGCTGTGTTGTACTTCCCTCCCAGCCCCCTTGGCATTCTTGAGCTCTGGTTTAAGCAGGAATTAGGGGGGGAGCTGGCATGGGCTGTGTGAGGGAGCTTTCCAGACTAAGTGGTTATCCACAAGTATTCAAGGTCCTTGAAATCACCTTAGGATGTGGGAAGCTGTATTCCCATCCACCCAGGCTGTGACATGCAGAGGTGCTCAGCACCAATCTAGTGAAAAGAGGAGGGTCTGTGCTAGGGCCTTCCTGTCCCCGTGGGCCTGTTTGCAGAGTGGGGCAGGAAAAAGGAGCCTGTCCAAAGGGTTTGGGGCTGGGGAGTCGCAGCAGCAGGATGGGACAGTGTGGGTGCAGGGCTGGGGATGTGCACTGGGCTCTGGGAGGGCACAGGAGCTCACAAACCATCCTGCTTCCCTCAGCTGGATCAAGAGGAGGGATTACAGGAGAAGCAGAGCACAAAAACAGGGGTTGTGCTTGCAGCATGGTACATTTGAGTGACAGACCCTGCTAACCCACAGGGGAGGTGGTATCATCCACTGTCCCGGTTTGGCCCTCTTCCCTGTGGAGGCTGGAGAAGCCAGACCTGCTCCCAGGTCAGAGGGAAACAGCCCCCATGGCTCACAGGTCAGACCTCTGTTTCTTCTGGAAGTTTATGGCAATCCTATTTGTGGATTAAAATGCAGCTGTCGAGGCTGTTGGTACAGGATTTACAACGTGGCCTCAAAATAGAGGAGAGAAGGAAAGCTGAACTCTCCTTTGATGTTTGCAAGTGTAAACTGCAGACCTGAGCTGAACACACTGTAAATAAGGATCATTAATCATCAGCTAAGTGCCGTGCAGTTGCTGTTATTTACTATAACAACATAAATCATCAGGAGCCGCTATCATGTTAATTTGGATTTAGTATGGATTAGTATGGAAAAAAGAATATCCTCACCTATTTACAGAATACATAACTTTACTTGTAAACCCATACAGATGTGCTGTGGCTTTTGTTCCTTAGTTTCCTCCAGCTAGGAAGCAAGTCAGGAAAATGTTTTGGGAGCTCTGCACGTGTGGGATTGCCAACAGTTCAGGCCAAGCTGCTGCCCAACAAAATCGTTCTTGTGCTGACACAGTAAATCAGCACCGAGGGCAAAAGCAAGACCAGAAGGTCTTGGACCTGTTTCACCTCCCCCAGCTCTCCCTCCAGCCCCAGTGCAGGGCACAGTGGTGACACTTCCCAGTTACTGCACTGCATCCATGGATCTCTGCAGTAGCTCCATGGGTTTCCTTATTTTTTTGTCTGCAGCTCAACTCCAGTTTTCCCATTTAAAAAGCACCAGGCATGGGTTTTGTGGGATGCTGGAGGCTGCTGCTCCTCCCTTTGGAAGGAAGGCTTAGCAGGGAAGGTGCATTTAATTTTAAAATAAGGGAGCATTACCCACATATTTCATATTCTCCAGAAATGCCAGTTGATGTATTATTTCTTCCCCCTGATTTGACTTTATTCAGGCTAAAAGGTGGGGCTGAGACACGCATGCACCAGAGCAAGGCTGGCAGGGCACTGACAGGACTGTGCTTGGTGTTTTGGTGTGGAGCTCATGCCAGATTGACCCCATCCCTCTCCACAGATTTGGTGGTAATATAGCTTCACTGCCCAGGGATTCTCATCTTGGTGCTTGGGCATCTGTCTCTGCCCTCAAGCATTCAGGCAAAGTGGGGTGTGTCTACTCTACCTCAAAAAAATAACTTGAATTTTTTAAAGTGAGGCAGGTTTGTTGTTAAGAAATCACAGCAAATTTCTTCCCAAAGTTAGTGCAGCACTCACAGTCCTGGTGTCGAAGTTATAAAGGATAAAGTTATCTGCTTTATCCTGGTGGAACTGGAGGTGCTGAGCCATGACTGAAGGTGTGGAGATCCCTGACTGACCTCATGGAGGTCACCAGTGCTGCTTTGGCTGGAGGCTAGCCCTGATTAAGAAATAGGCCTTGATAGCTGGGAAACAATTATGGTTTGCATTTATAAAATGTAACTGGAAGGGAAATAAAAAGGATTTGATTTTTTTGGGGTGGTCCAAAGATTTCCCTTTGGCTTGAAGCTGCAATGATACATTTAAAAACAGTCACGGGTAAAAAGAACAAAAGCAATGTTGGACCTGAACCTGCACTCTGTCAAAAAATGCAAGTAATTGCCTTTAATGGTTTCTGTCATTTTTAACCTGTGTTTTGTGTGTGCCAGATGAACAGACATCAAATCAGGGTGAATCTCTCTAAGCGTTGAGCCAGAGCTGGGTTTGCATAAATTAAAACTGGGTTAATTATAATAACTCTAGCACAATAGGGATAGGATAACAAGATTAATTAGAGGGGGGCTAATAAGAGCCCCAAGCCACAGCAGTACAAAACCTGCACCCAGCTTCACCAGCAGTTTCCTTGGACTTGTCTCCCACTCAAGCTGAAGGGCAATCCAACATCTAAAAGCCTCTGCAGAGCCTTGACTGTGTTTTCCCGAGCATCCAGGCTCGCCTCGCACCGACCATATGTCTGTCTCTGTCTGCTAGCAGATTGCACCAAATATTTTCCTTTCTTATGGTGGCTGAGCAAACAAACACCATCTGTGGGGCTCGCCGAGGGAAATCCTGGCCCCCTCGGCGCCAACGAGAAGGCAGCCACACGTGTCCATGGCGCTGACATTTCTGACATCCATAGCTCGAGACAAGAAGTCCCCTCTGCTCCTCATCTCTGCCCATCTGCCCAGCGGGGTCAGGACCTGGCATTTTGCAGATTTAAATTCAGATTTTATTGAAGAAAGGCTGGGTCCTATCAAAGCAGACTGCCTTGCCTGACTCAGGTTAGGTGGCAAGTGGAAGAGGGCAAGCATGTTTTTTGGGTGTCTCTGTCTTGGATGTATCTGCACTGCTGGGGGCTTTGGGCATTTTCCAGCCTTGCTGAAATCCCTCAAACCCCAGAAGTGATGGGCATTTTTGGTCTTGCTTGACCTGATTAGAGCCAGAGTTCTTGGAGGGCAGCTATGTGAGATGCAAATTCTTCCCTGTTCAAACCTTTTTTCCTTTGTAAGTTGAAACTCTGGGGGTACCACTTGGTAGGGAGGATCTGTGTCATCTATCCATGCAACCCAGCACTGGGGCATCAGCAGGTACTGCAGCAAAGGTGTGAACGTGGTTCCCAGCTGGGCACAGGGTTTTCTCCTGCTTTGCTGTTCTCTGTTACTTGCCTTTCTGCAGGAAATCCCTTTTCTGGTCAAATCAGAGGGTAATTTAAATTTTGTCAAATCCCCCACAGTTCTGACCTGTGTGGGCATTGACAGAGCTCTCCTGCTGGGCGATGGGCAGGTGGAAATTACCTGTCACCTCTGTTGCTTTTCCACTTGTGCTTCTGCACTGCTGGGCCCAGAGCTTGTGCTCTGACCAAATCTTTTGTACAAGTGCTCTTTGGATTTAGCAATTCGCACGGTGAAAGCAGAACCAATGAACCACAGGCTTCTCTGCTGCTGCCTTTAATTAAAAATGCCATGTCTAACACCAGCAGATGTTCCTGCTATCGAGACTCGAGGAATAATTTAATGCCGTGTAATGCAATGCTGACTGTGCTGCTTACTCTGAAAGTGTAATAGACTTTTTTTTTATTATTATTATTTCCTTTCGGGGATCAAATCCCTCAATATTTGAAATTTTAGAACTTGGTAGTCTAACAGCCCTAATCAATTACTGCACTGAATGATCTCAGCAGCCTGGTGTCTGTCAAACCAGCGCTGCAGCCCACGCTGCCTCTGTGACCACGGTGAGCTCACAGGGCTTTGGGTCAGGAGCAAAATTGGCCCCAGAGGGGTGGCCTGAGGAACAAATGAAGCCTATTAAAACCTGTGATTCAGACATTTGGGGAGAGAGGGGATGCAAAGATGAGGCTGTGCCTCCTCCAGTTTTTCCTGCAGTCTTCTGATGAAGAGGATCCATCCTGTCGCTTGCTGTGGGTGCTCAGCACATCGAGCTGGGCACCCTTTCCTGGCAGAGCGCAGTGGTTTCAGGATGTTCTCTGTGTTCAGGTGGATGAGAGCAGAGGGATCCCCTCTTCAAGGAGCTTTGGCTCTTTTAACCCCTAGGAAAACAACTGATTTACAAGACTCAGTGGAACTGCTTCCCTCTGCACGCTCCTTCCTGTTACATAATAAATCATATAATAATTGTATGTTTGTTGAAAAACAGCTGGGGAACTTCACTAAATTAATAAAATATCAGGTAGCGGTGTATTTCCATAAAAAGGTCTTTACCAGATGGGCAATGCTTTGAAATGAAGCACAAAGTAGGTGAAGATTTTTTACCTTCCTCCTCAGCCAGGGAGCCGAGCCATCCTTCAGTGCAGGTCTGGCTCTGGAGCTCAGCGCTGTTTGGAAATCCCATTTCCAGGCCAGCACGGTGAGGATGAGCACTGCCTCAGCAGGGTACAGAGCTGCTGATTCATGCACGCACCAAACGCTGCTGCCTCACTATATCACACCACTGCTGAAACCCTTTTACTGGCTTTCTGTCATGCAACAAATTTATTTTAAAGTGTGTGGGCCTTATACTGCCTGGAATGGCTTTACTTGTACTTTAAATACTGCATAAACCAACTTTAGAGATATATTTCTTGCTTCCCTCTGTTCCCCCCCCACCTTTTCTTTTTTTTTGCTTCTGACTGTCCAATTGGTTGCAGTAATTCACTGCTGAAGAAGACATTTCTTAGATTTCCAAGAGCGTCAGCTCCTTAACCTTTATAAAATTAAGGAGAATGAATCATTCGTGACTTTTACATCTTTCTTGAACACAAGTATTTGTTAGATGCAGGCTGCCCAGGGCAGTGCTTTGCCTCAGTTTAACTGAGTTGTAAATGTTTGTAAATTCCCACATAATGTCTCAGCACAATGGAAACTATTGCATCTGTGGATTTATCGAGAGAGACACTAAACATATTTCAGCTGGAGGAAAGGAAAAGGAGGCACTTGTCTGGTTTACTGGGCTATACAGTATATATCAGCATCTCATATTTTGTGAACATAAATGCCAGGTTGACTCAAGAGATCTGTGGATCAAGTATTATTTGTAACCTGCTCCGAATGCTTCGAATTGTGTTAAAGTTTCATCTCAGAAGTGAAGCCTTTTGCCATCTTTCAGGATCCCTGGTGCACTGGGAGATGCTGGGAGCTGGGTTGTTGGAGCACAGGATGAGCCAAGTAACAGGATGTTAAGGTTTCACCTGCCACCTCTTCATTCTTAAGGGAAAAATGACAGGCTTAGCTTATTTTGTGAGTTTATCCTGGTTTTGGCGACGTGAGGGAGCAGGTCCCTGTCCCAGCTCCACCCCTGCAGCCCAAGGAAAGAGTGAGTGTCGATGTGTCCCTTGCTGTCATCCCCTCCTGTATCCAGCTGTGTTGGTGCATGCACACAGGATGGGATGAGGCAGCAAGGACGTGCCAGCTTGCAGGGCTTGGGGACAAGCTCCTCTTTGGGCAGCACGCCTCTGCCTGCCCCTTTTCCTCCCCCAGGACAGGAAAGGAGGATGCTGAGCCCTGAAGCAGCTCGTTGCACTCAGATCCCGTCAGACACACATCCGAGCCCACCTGCTGCCCGCATCATCCGACACGTGTCCCTTACAAGGTGCGCTTTGTTACACCAAGTTGTTTTTGTTGCGCTTCCACTCTCGCCTCCGTGGCTGCTGTTCTCTCCCCAGCGCCGCCGGGGGTGCCGGGCTGTCGGCAGAGGGGACAGCGCTCCGTGTTATTAACGCAGCGGGGCTTCCCTGAGCACCAGGAAACAACAGCCCATTACACAGCCACAGCCACACTTTTCACAGCTGGATCCCAGCGCGCTGATGCAGCTCCTGCAGCAAACAGCCTTGCTCTGCACGCAGGGAAACGAGGCGAGCGAGGATCGGCGGGCTGGCATCCACCCCGGCCCTGCTTCTGAGGACTTGTGTGCCACCTTCACAGGCTGTTGTGACCTCTCAGTCCCTCCATGGAGTCCTCTCTCACGGACAGGGATTGGGAGTGACCATGAATGAAGAGAGCGTGATGCTGCCTCTCGCTGTGATGTGTCAGCTTTGCCCCAGACGACAGCAGCAAACGCTCTCAGATCCAAAGCACTGAGAGATTTCACAGTTCCACGTCCTGTGTGGAACACACTTCCCTGCACCTCTGGCTCATATTAGTAAAAAAGATAAAATATTTAGCCTTCCCTAAATAAAGAAAAAAACATATTATAAAATTCACAATTTAGACAATCTCCGGTGTTCAGGAGCCACAGAGTGAACAAGCTGTGAAAGCAGAGGAGTGACACTTGAAAACTGGAGAACCTCCCTCTTGGAAGACATTAATAACTTAGTAAGAAATACTTCCAGCCCTGATTGAACACACATTTAAGTAGAACTCCTTCTGTCTAGATAAGGTAAGGCTGGGACACCCCTCTGATGGCTGTTTTCCACAACTGTCGCAAACCAAATTTTGCAGCTCCATGCTGCCATGTCCTTTTATGATGAAGTTCCCTCAAAGAATAACTCGCTGGCTTTAATCATGTTTTCTCTGAGATTTATGGCTTGATGCTTATTCACTGGCGGAGCTTCTCCACGTGAAATGTCAGTAAGCCTGTTATAAATTGCTCCTGGCATTCCTGCTCTATCTTTTACTTGGCCAGGAGTATTTCTACCTGAAAGTGATAAATTCCTGCTATAACTGCTTTATGTGCTCCAGTAATTATGCTGTAGAGGGATGGCGGGGGCTGCATCTCTGTACTGCATAAAACACACCAACCTGCAAAAGTGAGAGATCGGGCTGTGGCTTGGGGTGCTGCAGGACACACAGGCTGAGGGGAAAACCACCCTGGAAACCCGAAATAATGGTGACTGGTGAGGTACCTCTGCCAGAGGAAGCTGAGGAATGGGGAGAAGAGAGAAAAGAAAATGAACTGTTTAAAGGGGAAAGGCATTGGCACGGGGCAGGTGCTGTGCCACGTCCATCCACCTGTGTCAGGCCCTGTCTGGGCAGGAGATATTCATGCTGTGTTAGACATGTTGGTTATAGATACACAAACACTGGAAATACGTACACAGGAGCATCAGGTTTGGGTATGTGATCAATTTGGACTCTGTTGTGGTATCTATACGGGCTGAGCCAACTGTATGAGGTTGAAGAAGGCCAAGTGGGTCCTGTACTTTGGCCACAATAACCCTGCAGCTCCAGGTGTCGAGTTGTTCATGGGGGTCTCTGGGTCTTTGAGGAGATGAGCAGTTGTTGGTTGCTATAAAGATGTTTATTGTATGGATGCATCAGTCTCGAAGGCAAAGAGTTCAGAGAATTAAAGTCCGTGCTAAAAGCTTTTGGTATAAAGCCCTGGTGGTCTGGGCAGCAGAAGCAGTTGGAGCAGATGTGATGATGACTATGGTGCTGCTGTTCTTCTTTGTGGGGGTGTGTGTTTCCCAATACAGGGGATTAAATTCGTAAATCACCCAATCAGCTAAAAACACAATTCTAAAACATTCTTCCTACACTAATCTAAGCTTAATTCTAACATGCAAAAGTATTGTCAGTACTTATCTAAATCTTACATATAATCTGTTTATGTGAATAGTCCTATCTGTTCTATCTAAGAATGCAAGCTATATTTTCATTGTGTCTAGAGTTAAGTTCAATCTGTGAAGGGTATCATTACTGAACTTTAAACTAGGCCTTAGGGCTTTTCACTAGCTAACACAGACTCTTAAGGCATTTAAGCTATATTGCTACTTACTTAAAACTAAAACCTACACTCTTACTTCGTACCTCTGTGGTTTAATATATTTTAATTCTTTTCTCTCTCTGAGGGACTCAGGCTTTTATTTCAGATTCCAACATCTGGGCTGGGGCAGAAGGACTGGAAAGATGGGAAAGGCCCTGGAGGTGCCAGAGGCAGTGGCTGAAACTGAGCCCAGGTAGGCAAGAAGGCCAATGGCACTGGGCCTGTATCAGGAATAGTGTGGCCACAGGACCAGGGAAGTGATTTTTCCTCAGTGCTGGCCACCGGTGAGGCCGCACCTCAAGTGTTGTGTCCGACTTCAGGACAAGATGGATATTGAGGGGCCAGAGCAGGTCAAAAGAAAGGCAGTGGAACTGGGGAAGGGGCTGGAGCCCCAAGAGAGGTTGAGGGAGCTGGGAAAGGGGCTCAGCCTGGAGAAAAGGAGGCTCAGGGGATCCTTCTGGCTCTGCACAGCTCCTGACAGAAGGGGACAGCCAGGGGGGTTCCGGCTCTGCTCACTGGAACAAGGGATGGGACAAGAGGACATGGCTTCAGGCTGCCTGAACATCTATCGTCATTTGTCCCTGAAGCTCAGAAGTTCAGACACTCTGGGTTCTGCAATACACTTAGAGACTTGTGCGGACCCATTTCTCCTATTACACTAAAGTTCTGAAGTTGAAATTGCCTGGGTCCTATAACAAACGAAAAGACCCATTATTTCCTCAAGTGTCAAGCCACTTTTTCAGACCCAGTCGTTCCTGAAGACATCAACAGCCTATTTTCCCTATAATTACTGAAGACTCCCACCCATCGAGTCGCAGGTGAAGACGTTAGCACTAATTTCACTGCCGAACCCTAAATAACCCTGCGCTTTTGAACTATCCGCCATTTCCCCAGCCCTCCCCTCAGGGCGGCCCCGCCCCGCTCCCCGAGAGCGGGAAACGCTGAGGGCGGGCAGCGCGCGCGCGGCCCCTGCGCCTGCGCAGTGGCGGCGGGCGGGGGATTCGGAGCGGCGGCGGGAAGCGCTGAAGATCGGAGCTGCTGAGGGAGCCGCTATGAGGGAGGCGCTGCGCGGACGCTCGGGCAACCAGCCGGCCCCGGGTAGCCCCCTCCGCCCCGCCGCCCCCTCCATGGCGCAACCCGGGCACCCCTGGTCCCACACCCGCGCCGCGCTGGGCCGGCTGGAGAAGGCGCTGAGCTGCTCCCGCTGGTAATGGATGTCCTCCTTCCCCCTTTCCCTTCCCGCCGTTTCCCCTCACGGCCCCTACCGTGTGGCCACGCGTGTTAAAAAGTTTCTCCTTGCTCTGCCCACAGCGCCGGCGTCCTGCGGGAGCCCGTGTCCCTGGGGCAGTGCGAGCACGTCTTCTGCCTGTGAGTACTGGGGCTCGGCCGCCCGCCGCCGTGCTGTGGAGAAAGGACAGGGACGTGGGCACCGCTGATGCCTTCTGAGGGGGAGAGGAAAGCGGGAGCTGCTGTTCCCCTGTGCGTCCCATGCAGGAGTGCTAGCTTAGGCTTCAGGATGCCGGCCAGGTGTGAAGGGAGCCCACAGTCTGATGGAGGGAATTGTGCGCTTGTAGTGGGGTAGAATTCCAAAACAACTTTAAGTTCTCATCATTCTCAACTCCTTTCTCTTTCTCCTTCACTTAAAGAAAAAGAACAGCTTGGGAGCGCATTTCCTGTTTTCAAGGGGGATTTCCTCTGCCCTAAAGGGTTGGGTGGTGGTGCTTGTTGTTGGTTTGGCCTTCTACCAAGACTTTGCTCCTTCAGAGCTGCTTCTGTGGCTGTTCCTGTTTTCACATGCGTCCAAACACGTTGGCATAGGCAGGTGTACCTCTGCTTAGAGCTGGCCAAATAATCTGAGTGCTTCAAAAAACTGACTTAAATTAGAAACGTTCTGCCAGCGGGGCACTTCTGAGGTGGTGGTGGTGGATGTGTCACCTGTCATAGGACAACTCACTGAATTGTCAATACAGGCAGAGGCTGAAATGTTTGTGCCCCAGAACCGCCTTTGGGTGAGGTGGTGGAACCTTTTGGCTGCCCTATGTATGTATATTATGTATATATACAGTGTATACTTATGTATACTCTTCATTGCATGCACATGCAAACACGGGGAGTTAAAAGGTCTGCAGCCTATCTTAAAAAGAATTTCTCTGCACAGCACAGGTGTAGGCAGTCTGATAAAATCCTGCCTTTTTTTGGGTGAAGAAGAGGGATGCTGCCTAACCCCTGCTTGTAAACCAGCATAGATTCTCAGCTTTGCTTCCTGTTAATCTATAGTCACTACGTCAGTAAAAGCTGAGGAAACATTCCTTCATGGATGGTATATCCACTTCCTATCTTCAGCTGCACTTTTCTAATAGGAATTTACAGTGCTGAAGGCCTGAAAGGTAAAATACAAGTAGAATGTTTACTGGCTTTTTAAGGAGTAACTGCTTATGGGACAGATGCCCTCAGCATCTCTACCCCCAGTATGCATGCATGAACTAAAAGATGCATGGATTATTTCTCTCCAGACACGTGTCCTTTCCCAGCTGTGGCCATTAATTGATGTAGAAGATTCTTGAAGAGGGACATTTTACAAGAACACATAGGGACAAGACTAGGGGGAATGGCTTCACACTGAAGGAGAGCAGGTTTACATTGGATATTAGGAAGAAAATCTTCCCACTGAGAGGGGATGAGGCCCTGGCACAGGTTGTCCAGAGAAGCTTTGGTTGCCCCATCCCTGCAAGTGTCCAAGGCCAGGCTGGATGGTGCTTGGAGCAGCCTGGGATAGTGGAAGGTGTCCCTGCCCATGGCAGGGGGTGGAATCAGATGGGCTTTAAGGTCCCTCCCAACCAGAACCATTCTATGATTCTGCTGTTTGAAGGAATTCTTTAAATTATTTATTTCATTTATACAACCTCCCTACAGACGATTTTGTAAAATAATCCCCAGAAACTTGTAAAACTTTTTAATAATTGTGAACGTGTCTTAATAAATGTAATTGTTTAGCTCTTGGGCATCTAAGGCCTTGTGGTTTTATTTTGGATAAACCCTGTGTATTCTAGGTGATAGATTTAAATCACCCACTGTAAGTTTTGTGGGGTTTTTAAAGAAAAATTTTCCAAACATCAAGAGGACAATGCAGTTTGTATTAATGAGGCTGGAAAGTATAGCTAACAGGGGTCTTAAGCCCTCATTAGCAGCTATTTCTTGCTCCAGAAAAAGGAGTTTATTTGCTATTATCTGAGTTATCTTGTGCCTGATCTTTTCTCTCTTGTATGCCTGACCTTTTATCGGCCATTTCATCTGTCCTTTCATGACTGAATCTTGGCCAGTGGCTTTTTTTAAAAATAAACTTAAGGAAACTCAGATTAATTTCTTCAGAAGAAAATTAGGTATTTGCAGTTACCACTATTGAGCTATTCTCAACACTAAATTACATAAAATCACAATGTATTTGCCTCACCTTTATAATCTCTCCAGTAAGTCGAGGTTGCTGCTATTTCAGGTATAACTCGGTTGTTTGCCTGCATGTTTTTCATTGATGTTTAACTGTTGTATGACAAATTTCCAGTACCTCTTTTGTAATGCTGGAGTCCAAATGAGTTCTGTTGCATCTGGAAGTTTTAAAGGAACACTCAACTCTGACTTTAGTTTCAATACATTTAAGTGATATCAGGTTTACATTCTGCTAATTTGAAGTTCTGTTACATTTAATTTCTGTCAAGTTTAAGTATTGTGAGCTGATTCTGGTCCACTGCTGAAGACAGACATTTATAACACACCTGGGGAGGATTGGGATGAGTGGCTGGAGCTGCCTTCTGAAATAATGGAGTGAAAGATCTGAAACGAATGAGCTGCAGTGCTCAGGTCACACATAAAACAACCCGTGCTCCCTCACCATGGTTTTGTTAGGGACAGGGATGTTTATCAAGATTGGTTTCTGCAGTTTTGTGGGGATAGCTGTCCTAGGTAACTGCAGTCATTACCGGTTGACTACAAAACCCCATCAGCTGCACATAATTAAGAGATGTTGTGGTGTGAAAGTCACTCTTTGTCCTTTGCAGTGCGATTTATAGGGCTGGGAAGCCTGAGGCCAGCTTCCCTAGGGAAGGAGACCTGGCTGGCCCTTCCCTTTGCTCCAAGTGAATTGTCAAATGTCATCTAGGATATGTTGGAGCCAAGAGCTGGGCTTCAGTCTCCCAGACACAGCAGTGCCTCAGCCACAATGGCCTCTGCCTGTTTAAAGCACAAAACACACCTAGGAGCAATTTTTACATGAGCAGTGGTCAGGTAACTGAGACTGCTGAAATTGATTCAGCCTTGGCTGTGTGGAGCTATAACTTCTTTTTAATAGGATAGATTGGAGAAAAGATGTAGCAACGGCCCTCAAATGTTGCAGTTCAGATGGCAACTCATAAGGTCTTCTCACTGGCATAATCAAAAGAATAAAAGATTTTAGGCTGATTTGGGGAGAGTAGTATTACTGAGTAAATCTGTTTTCCGCACCTGTCCCACCATGATGATCTGACATAAATGCTGTGAAAGAGAGCAGTGATAAAATACTCTGAGTGTGTAGATATCCTTGTGGGACTTCATACAGAGAAATGTTCACAGAGGTGAAACTTCTTCACAGCATCAAGCAAATTTTAACTAGGAAAAAAAAGCAGAAATTGTAGTTTACTATGGGTTGGCTTTCTGGCACTTGTTTAAAAATGGAAGGCTGCAGAATAGCAGGTGTAAAAGAATGTGTAGTTTTAACTGTCAAGCCTAAATGTTACCTGGGCTCAAACAGCAGTGGAGCTTTTGAAAATTTGGGTCAGCATGCAGGGTGCTGCGTTTCTCATGACTGTCCTGACAAGGCTGTGCAAGTGGGTTGCTAAATTATGTTCAGTTTGTCACTTGCCATGATAGATGTGCAGCATTTGTGACCAACTCGTATGGGCTTTACAACAGCGCTTTGTCAATGCTAAAATAAGAGATTCTCTGTGGAACAGTTGATAACTTCCACTGGGTAATGGGTTTTCCCTTTGCCTTCCAGGTCCTGCGTGGGTGACTGTGTTGGCAGCGAGTGCCCCGTGTGCCACATGCCAGCCTGGGTGCAGGATGCACAGATCAACCAGCAGCTGGATGACATGATCCAGCTCTGCAGCAAGCTGCGGCAGCTCCTGGGCACCTCAGGTGAGACTCGCCTGGCTCCCTGGTGGCTGCAGAGTCCAGGCTGCCCCATTTCATCTCACAGGCTTTACAGGGAATGAGCAGTGCAGCCCTGCTTAAAATTCCGAGAGGCTGTTCCAAATCGTGTTTGGAAAATTTGATTTGAAGAGAACTGTCTGTATGGATTGCTCGTTCTTTGAATCTGTTTTACTGAGAAATCTGCGTGAGCGGGTTAGTCCATAATTCATTAGAATCAGGCTTCCAAAATTAGATGAAAGTGGGAGAGATTGCTGAGTCACATGGCACAAAGCAGGGGCACAGGTTGTCGTGTCTTATGGGAGCCCCAGTGTGTTCTGCATTGTATTAGGGGGGGCCCTATTAAAGAATTAATGCATATCTTCTCCTGCCTCTGGGTTTCTGTGCGCTGAGTCGTGCCTGCTGTCCCAGTAATTTTCAGTTTGGGGTTTTTGCACATGGGAAAAATTATCTATGCTCCTTTCCTAAAAAGGGGAAGGAAGCAAATCTTAACTCATTTATTTTCTGGTCCCTAACAACCAGCTAGTCTGCTGCAGTGAAGTTTTGTCATTGCTGACTGTGCTAGAAGATGGCAGAGAACGTACTCTGGGAATTCATCTCTATCAAATTTTGGGTTGTTTGTCAAAGTAGGAAAAACTGTAGTGAAATAAGCGTAGGTGATGGTGTGTTTCTTCTGCAAGCTCAGAGAGGAGCATTTATGTAATACCAAGTTTTAGAAAACATTCATTTAGTTGTCAGATACAGAATAGGTAATTCTTCCTTCATTGTTGCTTCCTAATATGTTTGTCTAAGTTAAGGATTCTTTTTCTATGTCTAATCCCATCAGCACCTTCATTCATTTATAGAATAGCTCTTTATCGACACCTAAATGGATTTTAAGTGATGAGGCTGGAAGCCTGTGTCTGAGTGTAAAGGAATACATTTTATATAGGTATAAAATCCTGTGGTGGTTAAATCTCCTGGAGCATACAAAACAAATGATGGCTTAAATAGGATTTGAGGGAAACATTTTAAATGATGAAGGCTTTTAAAAGCACACTTGGAAGAGAATCATTTTGAGAGGCACTATTTGTGATGCTATAAATAAAACATTTAAGATAGAACATGGTAGCGTTATTGACACTGTTTAGATGTTTTGGAGAACTCTTAGAGGTGGATTAACTCTTAAAAATTGGTCTGCTAATTAACTGTACTAAAAATTGAATAGTACATTGAATCCCATAGTTCTTCTAAATTAAAGTTTGCATGGTGTAGCTAGGCCATAGAACTAAATGTTCTTATTATCATCCCTCGTTCTGACCTGAAAGCAGACACAAAATAGAAGTTTACAAGGGTGTTTTATATGAAATGATTTGGGAGATGCCTTTCTGTCACGTGTAACCTTTGCAGTGTGCTAAGGATTAGCACAGTGGCCTCTTGGATGTGTGATACTGAGGTTAGGAGAAAATCCTCCTGAGCTGGTAATAGTTCACTGTCAGGAATGGCTTGAATTTGTAAGTAAATGAGCACACCTCTAAGAACAACGAATTATGTGCTGGGGAAAAAAAAAAAGGGTTGAAAATCACAGGATATTGTAGCTTTAGAGATTTTGAGAGCAAATTCTTCAGGATGTTTTGTCCCTTATCTCAGGCAAATCCCTCACCTCCCATAGATGTCTGGATACATTAAGTTCTGCCTTGAACTTAATGTATCCAAAGTGAAATATGTTTGAGTTTGGAGAATCACAGGTTCTCTTTTGTTAAGGACACGCTTTCATGTTCTTACAGCACTGTACTTCTGTCAACAATATTTTCTTCTTTTGTGTTAGAAGGTCAGAAATTGTACTTCATGTTCCAGTAAAGGAAATAGACCGAAAAATCCATCTTTCAGTGCAGGAAAGGAAAAGAAGCAGTTGAAAAAAATATTTCCATATATTTGTTTTGTGTCTCTTTTGCATATTTGCTGTGTATGCCTTGTTTTGAGGCAGTTGTGGCTTCTCTTAAATCTTGTTGGAGATCTTTGTTGACACTGAAATTTCTAAGTCTACTAGTAATTTTTTTAGTCTCTGACAGTGCTAGTGCATGCAGTGAGTTGTGTGTTTTTCCTCTAAAAAACCCCACAGAACTGCTGTGACTGAAAAGGATAGGGTTAAGCTCACACTGAGTATTTCAAATACAAAAATCCTTGTACCCTGAGGTTCCACAGCAGACATGAGAGGGATCTCACTTTATATTCCATTGGGATAAAAATAGCTTCTGCCAAACAGCATGTGCATTGTAAGAAGCAGCAGCAAATAATTCAGGAAAGACTGCACAAAACAGCTAATACTTTCCTTTTGAATTAGAGGGAAACACATTAAATGGCACTCCTGGGGTGACTAAAGATGAATTGACAAACAACAAACCTGAAACTGTCTGGAAAACACAAATTATAGGTGAAAAATTCAAGCTGGAGGTAGGAAATGCTGAGCCTCCAAATTAATTCACTTTTTAAAGGTTTTATATGCTGAGTCCATGGCAAGGCGAGGAGAGGTGCCTGACCTTTTGGCTGCCCTGTGCTGTACCTTCCTAAAGGGAAGCTGGCTGGCAGGCACCACAGGTAGGATGTCTGCAGCTCCAACTCTTCAGCTCTAGTGTTGCAGTGTCCAAGACATCTTGGGAGCTGACATTGGTGGGCTGATGGGCTTCACAGGTGGGTAATTCCTGAGGACTTGTTGAATTACGGGCATAGTGTGCATAAAACACTATAGATTTGTTGATATACAGTGATGATTTTGAAAGAAGTTCTAAATACTTAGACTTTTCTGTGTTCTTTAAAAAGAAGAGATGGCTGTAAATTTTCAGGACCATCATCAACCATTTCTAGTTGATTTTACCTCATTCTTTGTAGCAGTCTGCTTCACTCTTACACATCAAAAACCTTCCTCCCCTCTTCCCATGCAGAGCTACACCTTGCAGGTGTTGGTCAAAGCTCCCTAAGCTCGTGCTGATGCTGGTGGACACTCAGCAAGATCAACACTCAATCAGCCTTTTATAGTGTCATCACTTTGTTTCACATTTACTGGATGTAGAACTCCTGTTGTAACAGATTAGATTGCATTTCATGTGGCATTTTTCATAATATCTAAAGATGAAGTTTTGAATAGCTGGGATTTCTCCCTTTCCCCCTTGATGTTGAATACTTAACTTTCAAAATAATCATTCTTCAGTGAAGGCACTAATGTTGCACAGATGGTACCAAAGCTCTTGCCTTTGATTTTTAATAAGGGACTAGTTTGTCACAGAGCTTCCTCAACTTCTGTTCTGAAACCCGTAATAGAGAATAATTTGAAAGGCACACAATGTGCATCATTATATTCCTTTGATGCAGATTAATGATAGCTAAACCACATTGTCTAATTGCTCCTTTTTTTCCCCCTCCACTAGTCTGCTGTTGCACTACAGCAGAACTTGGAGATGGGAGCTCCAGTTGCAAGGCACTGACTATCTCCTGGTATTCTTGTGTACTCTCAACCCTGTTAACACTTTAAGAATTCCAACTCTATTAAATGTCAGCACTGGAAAACTTGGGCTTATTATGTGCAAATGAATCTAATTTAGAAATAATTCAGTTACTACATTGTGTATCTGAATGTTGTGTTTAATAGGTAATTGAGACTAAATTTACTGCATTTATTGTAGGCTGGTTCTAATACTGTTATTGTAGATGTTCTTTATGCTATTGCAGATGCTTAAAATCTAGGATTAGTAAGGCGTGATTTACCTTGTCCAAATGCCTCTCTGAAAGTTTTTGAGAGGACACTTAGTATTAAAAATATGATTAAATCAAAATCATAATAGTAATTTTTTTCAATCATATTGAGATCCAAGCTCTGGCTTCAAACTCAGAGGCAGCAGAAAATTCATGGGGATTGATTTTATTGTGAGCAATTTTCTCTGAAGGTACTTTAACTGAATGAACTTAGCCACCAGATAATACCATCTTTATATAAATTAACATTTACTTATTAAATCATAAGGACTTCCTTTCAGCTTCTTGGCACTGGATCTCCCCTCTTTCTTTCTCTATCTCACAGCTCTGGGTCCATCAAAAGATTTGATTTTCAAGGAGGGTAGATTGGCCATTTGTCCAAATTGCTTTGGCTCCCTACCTTGTACAATTTGGAAATGGAGGAAGAGGTGGCAGAGTCTAAGAAAAGCCAGAAAATGCAGTTTCCTTCCCTGGGTGTGCAGGGCTGGCCTTTGGGTGGGTCTCTTTGTCAGGATATATCTTTTAATCATGTCCCATGAGTGCCTCCCTGTCCTAGAAGATGCAACATACTCTGTTACACCTCAAGTCGTTGCAGGTGAGGAAAAACCCTCCTGGGGATGTATTTATTCGGCATGTTATATTTTCAGCAGGTTTCTAATAACCTGACTAGTAAATCCCTGCTGAGCAACCAATAATGAACAGATCAGGAAGCCTTTTGGTGGATTTTTCACAGGCTTTCCTGCTGCCAGAAGTGGTACATCCAGTGTAAATGCTTCATTGTGTTCTGCTGCTTTAGATCATACTTCTGAAGGACAGTGCCTTTGATTGAATTTGTCACTTGGACTTTAAAGTCTTGCTGTGCTATACACATCAAAAAGAATTCTGGCTATCATAAAATTGTTGCACAAATTACTTCTGCAAGCCGATTTTATTCTTTCTTTTTACTTGGGGATGACTGATAGTTTTAGCAAGGTAAATATTTTTCAAGGAGATCTGCTAGTTTGTGTAAACACTGAAGGAAAAATGAGTAAATAGTAACTTGTGTTTTATATTTTGCATCTGTTTGCAATCACGCTCTTCCTTTTTTTAGATGTTATTGTCAGAATGAGATTGGATATGATCTCAGGACTAGCTAGTTCTGAGATTTCAGTCTCAATTTGAGTGCTTTTTTTGTTGTTTGCACCAAGCCCAGCCTTAGAGGAAAACCAAATAGCTGCAGTTCTGTACTTGATGATTATCTTTAGATGCCTAAATGATTGATTAACTAGCCTTAAGCTGTATTCTTAATGACACTTCTGGTCTGACGGCTTACATATTCCTCTAGCTAAATCGAATATGTAACAGGATTTAATTCCAGGGGTAAGTAGGGTAATTGAAATCAAGATTAAGGAAACATTTAACTTTGCAATATAGTTTTAAAAGACAACTGTGAATGTCTGTTTTAGTGTTGAATTACTATGCAGTTCTCTTTTAAGTGGAGTTTCAAATGCACTTTTTTTGTGACTAAGGGATTGGAACCAGTGTGTTTGCTGCTATGACTTTATCCCAGCTTGCTGTGAAAAAGGGGCTGTAGTTACTAACACCAAAAGGAAAAGGGAAGGTATGGAGATAATAAATTAGCCATAGAAAGTTAATGCACTGAAGTGAAAGTGATAGATTGTTGCAGTGAGCATCTGTCACTTTTAATAATTGAGACTTCATATTATTTATTTCAAGAATGCTTAAAACCCTCCCTTCCTTCTAATCTTGGTCTTAGTGCTGCTTAAGTAAAACACAAAACAAATTTCATATTGGTTTTGTTTGATTGCTGTAGATAACCAAGACTTTTGTGAGTGGTAGTCCCTGAGGTTTGAGGCAACAGAAAGAACGAGTTGTGCATTTACTTTGGAGGACTTCTCCAAATAACCTAAAATAACACCAGTTCAGAATGAAGGAACTGGTAAATTATCTGCTATAGTTCTTTTGTGTCAAAAAAACTGTCAAATTAAATTAGTATCTAATCTCTGAGGTCACTTTATACTCCTTAATTTATTCTTAAGCCATTGAGGACAGTATTTATGTCCTCAGTCCTTGTTCTCAAGTGTTATTTCATGTGCTGGGAGTACAGGATATTCCTCCGTCATCCTGGTCATTGATTTGTAATGTGCTGTAGGATGTGATTTATAAAATTGCTCCACTGCATATTTTTAAAGAAGTGTTTGAGATCATCAAAATGCTTAGCTGCCTTGAAATTATTTACTACCCAGGGGTAAAGGATCAAATGACAGGACACAATTGCTTACAGATTTTCTATATATTTCTCTGGTTCATCTGCTATATCTGTGGAATCAGCCAAAATTTCTCAGGAATATTTGACATTTTTATGAGGATATTGTTTTTGCTTGCTTACAGCTATTTTTCCTTTTCATCTTTGGATGAACTGTAATATCTCTTTAGAAAATTGTTTCTCTGCTCTTTCGTGTATGCACATGCCTCTTTGTTAAACTTATTTCTAAGGAAAACTCAGTGAGAAAACCAACTTCTGTCGTTTTCTGACCTGGTCAGACTTCTTCTGTGCACTTGCTGTGTTGTGAACCCAGACTGCTGAAGGAATTTCTCTGCCAGGATGTTGACATGCCTGATGGATAGCTGTAACTGCAGTGATTTCTGAGCTCCAGAGTGGTGTGTGACCTTTCCAGGGCTTTTCAAGTCACTATGTGTGTCTTCTCAGAAGGAATGAAGGCACTCACAGATTGTATTTAGTAACACTTCATCAGTTCTTCTAGTTGTTAAGATTTTTTATTTTTTTTGCTTTGTGAGGTTCTGAAGAGTACTTCATAATTATTTTTACTCTTTCCTTATCCACTTAGATTCAGCAGAAGATACATCCACACCGACTGACTCAGACTTGGGAAAAAAGAGCAAGAAGGAGCAGATAAAAATGTGGTTCAGCCCAAGAAGCAGGAAGATTCGATGCATTGTGAACAGAAGTCAAGCTGAGACTAAAAGCAACGACCTTGGTCAAGGCACATCTTCTGTTTACGATTTCTTTCCTTCCCCTCCTCATGAAACTCCCTCCAAGCCAAAAAAAAGACCAACCCAGAGGCAAATTAAGAAGATGAAGAAGAAACATCTATCAGACATTAACAAGGAGTGGAGCTTAGAGAAACCTGAGCAGAAAAGAGCCGAGAAGAAGGCTCCCAGGGAAAAGTGTGTGACCATCTGCAGTCAACCAGTAGTGCTGTGCACTCAGGAACCAGAGAGTCCTGAAGAAAGACCTCAGCAGGAATCTGTAAAGGAAGCTGTCTCCAGCAGTAGTACAGAAGATGGGGAAGTTCTACCACAGGTAGAATCCCCAGAGAAGAAAGATAACGATGAGTTTGTGCGCTCTGCACGAGATAGCAAGGAAAAATATTGTGCTGCAGAGATGTTGCTGTCAATAGCAAATGAAGCTACGCCTTTGAAACGTGGAAGGGAGCAATCCGGATTTCAGGGCACTCCTCAGCCTAAAAGAGCAAGGAGAAGTGAGAGGGGTGTTCCTGGGAAGGCAGGCAGGCAGGCCGATGGCTTAGAGGAGTCACTGCAGGGCTCCCCCATCTGCCCAGCCACTGAACAGACACCAGGTCAGATTTCCTCCTCTGCATCCAAACTCACTCCCACTGGAATGAAGACAAGAAGATCTGCAGCCCTTCAAGCCATAAACAGCCCTTCACTTTCAGAATCTCCCTCTACTCCACCCACCTCTAAGTCTTGCAGCCAAGTACCAGCACTGCTCAGTCCTGCTGTGCTGAAATCCCCTGGTGGCAATACAATTGCCAGAAGAAATCACAAGGGAGAGACTTTGCTCCATGTGGCTTCCATCAAGGTAGGATCATCACCTTCTAGTTCAGCTTTAAGCAGAAGTTTAAAAAGAAAAAGTTGTTTTAAAAATATTCTGGAAGGCAGTTATTTCAGAATAGCCTGTTTTGGGGAGGGAAAGCTCATTTTGTGATCTTTTTCTTCTGGGTTTATTGGGAAGTTTCCAACCTGATTCTCTGATTTCATAAAGAAATGACTGTTTGAATGATCAAAGATGATTGTACTTGGAAACTCAAAGTGTTACAGTGTCAGTTATACCTTCGAGTTCTAGAAAGTGATAAGCATTTAAATGTTTTGCCCTTGTGTGCCAGAAGGCTGTCTCTGATTTGTCATAAGGAGTTTAGGAAGTATTTCAGGTCTCACTGACTGACCTTGATCAGTTCAGTCTGAGCTGGTAACTCAGCCAGGACAAGATCTGAGTTATGTATATAAAGATAGCTATGTGAAACATTATTTTACAAGTGTTGAGATCCACCACCTGCTGCAGTTGTTGGCTCAGGGGGAATGAGGTGCTGCACCCTGTGATTCCCATGCTGAGCCCTATGCTTTGGAGGGAAGGGACAGAGTTGGGTGGTTCTCAGCTTTATATGAGATCAATATTATTCTTGGAATGACAGCTGTCACTCATTATGCTCTTAATATCTTAACCAGTTCCTGGTGTGGTAAACTTCATGGCTTTGCTGTTATTTCTTTGTAAAACTGTGTAAAATATGTCCCACTCATCAGATGCACTTGTTGCAGCTCCCTTCTGGGAGTTTATTTCAAAGAGTTTGTAATCTGGCAATTTAAGTGTACTTTGGGCTAAATCATAAAATACAAAAGCTGTGTGATTAATAAACTGCATATACTGGAAGAATTGATTCCTCTATAAGCACCTGACATTTATACAGCACTTCTGTCTGGTGAGACAGAGGCTGTTCTTGATAAATAACTGCGTCCTCTTTCAAAGGCATTCTAATAAGCCACTCCTGCTGCACGAGACCTTTTTAAATGGAAGTGTCAGCTGAGTTGAGTTCAGATCTCGTATTTGATGTCATTAATACAGAATTAGGGGGGAGAAAATGAAACATTGTCCTCACAGGACTCAAGAGCTTTGAAGGAGAGATCTCTTGGTGCCTCTTGTCATAAGTCCCGCATATTCTTCTTTATTAAAACGCTGTTTACAAATTACCCTTCTGTGATTTTCTGGGAATTTGTAATGAGTATGGTCATGACTGACTGGCTCTGAAAAAAATGAATCTGCCTTGACAAGTTTTCACACAGGTATGGTTTCCAGCAATATGCCTGATGCTTCTTTGGAACGTGGATATTTCATCTAAGGAAACAACATCCCTGCAGCTTGTTGGAATATTGGCGTATTGGTGATATGCCAATAAAGTGGTTTTTCATTGCAAAGCATTTTGAAGATAAATGAGGGAAAACTAAACAGTTCATGCTGTAGATAAAAAGGATAAACATGTTTTGATTATTGAAGTTCAGTGGTGTTGCTGGCACTTCTTATCAGCGTTGGTACAGCCAAAAAAAAGCTGACTTCCAGCTGGAGTGTGGGAAGTGGGATGGGCTTTTTCAGTCCTGTGTGTGATTTCCTTTTGGTGTTATCTTTTGATGTTTATAATTATTGAGCTAAAGTGGGAAATGGCTTCTGTTCCTCATTAGTTCTGCTGTGGTTTTTATCCAGCAGCTCCATATTCATTGAGATGCTCATTAGCAAAGGCTTATGTAGCTAGGTAGAGCTTCAGGGTGATCCCAAAGTTTGCTTTGAAAAGGAACTAAACACAAGGAAAGCGATCCCTTGGTTATGATCTTTAAACTTGCAGGAACCCTGTATGAACTGATAAAAGTATTTTCTCAAACTGGTCTTGAAAATACCAGGTTTTATATTGATATTCTCAATGTGGCCTTTAGATTTGTTGGTTTGGGTTTGGTTTGTTTGGTTTTTTCCCTTCAAATTAGTTCTAATTTTTTTTTTTTTTGTGAAAGAAGCATTTATCTTCTAGTTTCATTTTATGGACAATTTTTTTTTCTTGTTTTCACAGCCAGTAATGTTTTTCCATGTGTGTAAACGGAAACAGACTCATAGCTGCCACCCTCCCCCAAAGTAAAATGAGGTCTAATTCTCTGTGACTTCGTTAATTATAAAAACAAGTCTGTATTATTTTCATTAGCAGTTAGGGTCTAATACCCAGAATTTAATTAAAGCTAATTGAACTCTCCCTTTTTTCTTATTTAAGGGATCATAAACAACTTTAGCAGACATGAAAAGTAAGAGTGTTGTGCTGTTTCTAATGATTCTGAGAGGTTGTCCCATTTACTACTACTAGTTATTATTTCACTGAAATCAAAATGGTTCTCAAGAAAGATTCTAGTGTGGATGAACTGAATGCTGAGTTAAACTTAAATGAAAATAAATGTGAAGCAGTCACGTCTCTTCACAGTCATTAAAGGTGAAAATCTCAGTTAAAATACAAAATGTGACCTGCTCAACTCCAGATATTCTAAACTAGTTTAGAATTGTTGATGGGGAAATTGCCTCATCATCAGCCCTTCCATATGGGAATTTTTTACAGTAAGAGAACAAATTGTTCTCTGGACCAGCTCTTCCCTGGCAGTTAAGTCAGAGCAGAGCGCAACTTAATGAGTTAGCGGGGAGTCCTAAATCTGCTGTTCCCACCCAGTTCCTTGGCACTGCATTTCAGGTCTGGGTGCTGCCTGTGCTTCTCCTGCTCTGCTGAGGGAGGTGATGGGGCAGAGCACAGTGGAATTTTGTCACTATGGATTCCAGGGAGAGGGACAGTGAGCTGCAGCACAAGAGGGTAACAGAGGACCTTGGCAGAAGCTGCACTGTTACAGTGAGTGGATGGGAAATAGCTGGGAGAAGGCTTGTGATGCTTCCAGTTAGAAGGAAACAAGGAGTTGTCCCTGCTCTGAGGAAAGAGAAATTTGCTTTTATGCAGAGCATCGAGTTAGTTTGAAGAGAGAGAGAATGGTGTATTTGGACCAGTTTTATTTTACCAGGTTTGGTTTACCTCGTGTTCTAGGGATCCTTTAGTTTCGACAGCTCATGATGGCTTTCCCTCCTTGCACTCTCAAGAGGGCTCACAGAAAAGCTTCACTCGTGGCTAGCCTGCTGTGCTGGACTCTTCATGGTTATTATAATTAACACAGTAAAATAACAGTGAGATAATTCCTTCTGAGCCTGTGAGAGTGCTCCTTTTATCGCTTTGTTACCAGTTAAAAACACATCAGGAGGGAGAGCAGAGAAATGTTGCGATTTTGTGAGCACGTGATGGCAAACATCAGGATGGCTTTTAAATCTTGTTTTCAGCTGTCTGACCTAGGCAGCTGTGCACTTCCTTGCTTTTGGTACTGGATCTGAGAGATGGGTCACAGAAGAACATCTTCCCTCCTGGAAAAAAGAGGTCAAGGCAAATATGAAATAGTGCAATGGTTTCAAGTGCAAGACTTGCAGACTTGGAAACTAGCCATGACTCAAAGCAGTCCATCTTCTCAAGTGCTGATTTGGAAGCCTGGAAACAAATTACTATTTCTTTTTCGATAATGCTTGGTTGTTACTTGTAATGTTTTTGAGGCTGGGTAACTTCCTGCATGTTTTCCCTTTATTAAGGTTAGGCATAGCTTCTTGTTATTAGGTAATGGTCTGCTGTATAGGGAATTCATTTGGATGGTTTTGAGGTGAGAAACTTGCAGGATCCTGGAAAGAGTTGACAGTTCCTGTAAGCTCTTTAATTCATATTTGTCCTCCTTGATCATTTATGAGTTGTAAATAATCTAGTTCCCCCACAGCTCAAACAAGCAAATGGCATCGTGTTTGAAAGGGGTTTTTGTTTTTTGTTTCATTTATTTGACCTAAGGATTGAACTTGCTTGATTAAATTTTTAAATAAAGGAAGAACTATTTAGTTGAAGGGGCACAGGTTTTTAGCTTAATCATCATGTACTGTCCTAACTCTTTGGATCTCTCTCTTTAGCTGGTAGAATATTTTTTCTGGTATAATACATTTTCATTTATTTAGTAATTTGACTTTTCAGTGAAAAATACTGGAAATTGTAAAGGGCAAAATGGAAAAAAAAACCAAACCCTGTGAAACAGGACTGAAAGAACACTTGAAGTTCTTAACCATATGTATTAAACTCAAGACTTAAGGGGAAAGAAAAAAAAAAAACAACTCCAACATCCTTGTGTAAGCCAAGTAGAGATGATTTTCTGGGCTTATGCCAACCGTGGCTGCAGGAACTAAATTTCCTTGGGAGGAGCAAGTGCTAAAGCCCTGTAAATGTTCTTCTCTGTCTGATCTACTGCCGGCTCCAGCTCTGCCAACAGATGGCCCCAGTGCCTTTCCTGCTTTTCTGCTTTCCCCTGCTCCCGGCAGCTGCGGTGCTGAGGAAGAGCAAACCCGTGGTTTTGCTGCCTTGTCACTACAGCTGAGCTTTCTTCTGAGCATAAAATGTCCTGAGCTTTGTTTGTTCCGAATGGATCATTCTGCATTCTGCACTAGCTCCTGCCTCTTCAAGAGCTGCATGTAATCCTTCATTGATAATTAGATTTCAAAATAAACACCTGCCTGTGAATTCTTAATGGTAGGAGCATTTTTCTACCTGGTGTTTGCTTTGTTCTCCCTTTCTGAACAAGAAGTGTCTCCACTTAACATTTCCCCTCTGTTGCTGCAGACTGCTAAGAGGGTCTCTCCTTGTGTCCCCTGGTTATGGCTTTTTAGTGAAAAATGGTGATTTTCCTGCTGCATCAAATATACTCAAGGAACTAAATGTACAAAATTAACTTCAGCATTAGTCAAAGCACATCTTTATGCAGCATGTTGGAATTAGTCATTCCATACTAATAGGTGTAGTTTCTTCTGCGCTCTTGTTGGGGGAAGACATGGAATTGACAGATTTGTGGCTGGGATTTGCACCTACATGGTCTTTACTCTTGTTTAGAGTTTAGCAAAGCATTTATTAGCTTATAAATGTTAGTAATTCCATCAACTTCGATAGAAGTGACTAATGTAAAAAATAACTAAACCACTTTTTTTTTTTTTTACTCTTGGATCACAGTTACTTGGCTTGACTTGTAATCTAAACCTGTTACCAGCCTCTGGAAGATCCAGGCAAATATCAGAGGCACCTATGGTTGGATTTGATGATCTTATAGGTCTTTTCCAACCAAAATGATTCTGTGATTGTGGTCCTGCTTGTAGGAGGGACTTGATAACACAGTGGTCTGCCACTTGAAATTTAGTCTTCTGCTTTTTTTAGCTAAATGCACAAGTTATGCCGACTGACTGAAGAGCCTCTGAGGACACAAAAGACCATTCTCCTGGCTCTGTTTTGTTAACATCTCTTTTGTAATGCTGATTGGCAGCGCCCATCCAGTCACTGTGCAGCTCATGACAGCTTTCCCTCCTTGCTGTCACTCTCAGTGCTCCGTGCCGGTTGTAGGGAGCAGGTTCCATTTACAGATGACATGATGACAATATTTATCTTCTGTAAGCTGCAAAACACCAATTTTCTAATTTTGACGGGGCCTGGATTTAAGTCAGGGGATGTTGTCAGTCCTGGTGTCCACACCAGCAACATTTCCTTTGATGAAGCCACAGTGATGTTTTACAAATCAGTGCTCACACAACTGATCTGAAAAGCTGTGATAGTATCTGATGCCCACACAAATTATTAGCTGTGCTTCCTGCTTTAAAGCAGTACTCCTGAAATGTCAAACCCTTTGCAGTACATGTTTGCAAACTGAACTTTAAATGATAAGCTCAGCTCTCGCTCATTATAGATAATTGTGTGTTCTCTCTATCTGGAAGGATCTTAATGCTGAGCGCTGTCTTGGCTGCCTCTGAATAGGTTTGATGTATGTCTGTTACCTTGCAACCATGAAGAATATGCTGCTGCTAGAATCCTTTAATTGCTTTCAAAGGTAACATTTTCCTGGGACATCCAGGTTGTGAATAAAGCACATGAAATTTATCTCTGATGTGTTAATTTGCTTGATGGTTGTAAAGCCAGTGAGTCTCAGCATTATTTCAATGAATTTTGAGTTTACAGTTGTTGCTTGCTGGATTTATTTTTGCAGAGGAGTCTTAATATTTTTCCTAACTTAAAGAGTAAAGATTAAAGCTACTTTGTTTTTTCAAAGAGTTTCTTGGTAACAAAATCAGATTAAGTTTCTTACTGTATTTCAAGCTTAATACAATGTTCTCTCACCTTTTCTAAGACATGCTGTAGCACCTAGAAATTCCTTGACTTTCCACTCCTTAAAGGCTTTGAACTTGATATGTATATCATGGATTAAGTTTCTCTCCTTCAGATCTTTTTTTTTTATTTTGTATATTTGGCCTTGGCTAGAGCTACATACCAGTTTGTATATTAATAGTCTCTTCATTTGGGAACACAATTTGGGAACACAGTACCCTGGTGCAGGCTAACTGTCAGCAGTTGTCTTGAAACACTTTATTTTGCCTAAAGTAATAAGAATTGAAGCCTGCACTGCAGAGATCTCCTTGCCTCAGCCTCCACAGGCGCCTTCTCCTTACCTATTTATAGCTGCACCTGGACATGCTCCAATCTTATTACCAACTTTGCTTTTCAGGGTGTCAAAACCTCTGATTCACAAATTCTGCCCTCTTGCTTCCTTTGCCTCATGTCTATTCAGCCTCTTTTCCGTAGCCTCTGCTTCAGTTTCCACCCTTTGCACACCTCCTTGCTTATGTGAAAGCCAAATCCAGCATTTTTCCAAAAAGTGAATTAAAACTGTTTTGGTAGGTAACTGTCAGAGTGTCAGTGAGATTCAATATAAAGCAGTAATTGCAGTGTTAAATAAAACTATTTTCCTTTTGTGGAAAAGCAATTTCTAGAAGCATGTCAGGCTTATTAATTTATTTCACCTATGTTTTCAGCCAGTTGTTTAGATTAGGTTGAAAAAAAATCCAGTCTGGACAAGGAAATTCTCAATAAATGTTCCTGATGTTAATCCTTGAAGTTTGACTGTAGTGCACAAATGGCAATTAGTGCAAACTTTTCCATTTATTTTGAATTAATTCTCTTACATGCATGGTTTTTATCCAGATACAGGTATTTGTGTAAAATGTGTGGGTGGTTCTAAGTGATCAACAATCATTAACTGTGGTCTCCAGATCAATTAAGCTTTTGTTATCCTGACAATATCTACATGGAAAGCTACATTTTTATTGCAGGTACATTTATAATTGGGCATCTCTCAAACTGGTGGTGTATGTCTGTATTTTCTTCATTACTTTGTCATAATTGAGTTTTTTTCCTGTGTAGGGTGACTTAGCAGCTGTGGAGCAGCTGCTGAAAAATGGGGCAGATCCCAATGTCAAAGATAATGCTGGCTGGACACCACTGGTGAGTGTAGAAGGCTTCTTTCTGTCATCTGTCTTCTAATCAGATTTCACTCATCCCTCCTTTCCTCTCTGGTATTTTAGTTCACTCACATTCAGGTGCCAGAGAATTATGCAATGTGAAGAAGTGATGATAAACAAGGTTTAAAGAATTCATCAGCAGCCACTGACCTGCCAAGGTGTCATTCTCCTTTGCTGGGTTGTAGGGCAGGCCACGAAGTCAATCAGCCTGTGACTCTGCAAATGCAGAAAATACAGCTAGGATAACTCAAAAAAGATCAATTGCAAACAATGTTTGTATTTAATGGGTTCCTCGTGTCCTCAGTGGTTTGGAAATATATCAAGTAGTGAAGTGAAAAAATTGCTTGATTGAATTACAGAAAATAAACAAAAGGTTCTTTTCAACCTTGACTTCTTCCTCTCCTGCAGAATACTCCTGATAGCATGTAATCTGGAGGGTTTTGTTCCCTGTGGTCTAATTTGCACACAGTTGGCCTTTGTTCAGTTCTTCTCAGGGCTTTTTTGTCAGTGCTGGGTTCCCAGGTTAATTCCTGTCAGGAACATGATACAGTATCCCTGCATCATCTTCCCTGGCTATCCATGGAGTGCTTGAAAGCCAATGAGCTGCCACAGGAGGAGTCCCTCTGTGAGTTCTGCCTCACCTGAGTTTCCCCCCGTGCCTTTTCCCACCCAGCACGAGGCGTGTAACCACGGGCACAGCGAGGTGGTGCAGCTGCTGCTGCAGCACCGGGCTCTGGTGAACACCACGGGCTACCAGAACGACTCCCCGCTGCACGACGCCGCCAGGAACGGCCACGTGGCCATCGTGGAGCTGCTGCTCCTGCACGGCGCCTCCCGGGATGCAGTGTGAGTACACGGGGACTGCAGCAGCCAGGGGGGATGTGGAGTGAATATGAAGCAGAGCTAGTGATAAATGGGGTTTATATCAAGTAAGGGGGGTGAGTGTTAAATGTGTCCTTTTCCAGGTTGGTGTTTCCTTTCCATTTGGCATTTTCCTAAGCTTTTCTGAGGATGCCTGAGTCACAGATAGCTGGAGTACTGGAGACTGTATGAGGAAAGTAACAACATATGCTCACCCTAATCTTACACTTTCCTCTTGGCATCTTCTTATAGCTGCTGTCAGCTCTAAGATGCTGAGCTAGATGATTTTGAACTGCTACAGCTGTTTTTTGTCTTTTGCTACACTACTTGCTAGCAGAAGGCATTTTGCTCCAGTCTCTTCTGTTTTCACAAATGACACAGACGCAGGCAGAGATTTGGAATTTTCATTTTTGCCTTTCTGGATCAAAGCACTAATCCTTAGTACACGTTTTAATTAAAAAAAGGAGGTAAGTAATATTTTCAGTTGACTCTTCTATACAGTTAGGTTTTCTGAAGATTTTGGCTTTTGTGTATAGGTGGTGTTAAAGCATCTTTCAGTCTGTGAATAACCCTGCAGCCTGTTAATATTCCAGGCATTAAATGTAACTTTAGGTGTTGTACGGTTGTTGTGCCAGGGCCTGTGTGTATAAATTTGAGTCCGGTGCAAGCTGTCAATAGGGGTGTGTGATTGTGTATAGAAACACAACAGGATGAAGTCTAGCATGATACAAGTTTCCTTGGCAGCCACATGAAGAAGTATAAATAAGTTCACTTTAATCACTTCAGCTCTCAGTATTCACGCTCTCGAAGCTTACAGAATTAAGGTGCTTTGTGGGAAAGCATAGGGTTTTCATAAAGTCTTAATCTTGAATACATTAGAGTTTAAAAAACAACAAGACAAAGCCAAAACAAAGCGAGAAGCTTTCAAGACTTCAGCACAAAAAAGTTAACCAAGGATCAGTTGTTCATCTTCACTTTGTTCTTGAGCAGCAAGGACCGCTGCACCTGGAAAAGCTGACAACTTCAGAGATTTTCAAACCTCTTGAACATGAGGAGCTGGTTGTGTCACACTTAGCACGTGTTTGGTGTTTGAAAGCACAGCACAGCTTTGCTGTGAGGTTGTGGCAGGGTTTCAGCTCTGGTGGGTTTGCACAGCCCAGCCTCCAAATGCCAGCTGTGGACTCTGTAGGGATCCTGTTAGCCTTGGTCTCTGCTGCATGTGCTCACAAACAGAGGTCAAGCTGAACCTCTTTCAGCTCATTCTACATGAGCAAACTTGACTCTGTTGAAACAGCAGCTTTTTAATCAGGGAAGGGGAGATTTATGTAAACCTTAAGCCCTGCTTTAACTTTTCACTGAATGTAGATAACGTTCAGTTAAAATCTCTGAGAACAAATTCAGCTGCTGTTAATCTTTGTGTGATTTGTCTAGGTGCTGTGGCACAAATTCAGTCCTGTCCATCCCTCCTGGAATATCTGAGGCTTCCAGATCTTCCATAGGCTCTCTATCTCTGGCTGAAATGCCACTGTGTGTGTTGCAATTGCACTGATGATGGAACAGGGTTGGGGTTTCCCCTCCCCTATTTTTACAGAGAGCATCCCAGCCACAGAAAAATAGATGTGCAAGCAGAGTGTTCAGGCTTGCTCTGCTGACCTCTTCCAAACACTGCCAAGAAACGATAGAAACAAGAACACAGTGTGTCTTGAGACTTGTGCCTCCCTTCCCTCCTGTGCCCCAGTAACTTCCAGCAGTGAATGGTGCTGTGATCTTTCCCTGGATCATGGCTTTGCAAATCTTACAGGGTGTTTTTGGAGCCACTGCCTCTGCCAGTTGTAGTCCTAATTAAGCAGTGGTTGGATTTGTCTAGGTAAGTGGACTTGAACCTTCTTTCATATAGGTTAATTTTTTTTCCTAGTGGATGCAGGTACCCTTTGAATGGAGTCACATCTGACAAGAAGCTTATTTTTCTTCAGTGACTTTTTTTTTTTTCCTAGATCCCTGAAACCAGCAGACCACAGTTTTAAAAACGAGATGAGAACAGGCTGATCACTTAAAATGGTGCAATTATAGTTCATTTCATGATGGCTAGTTATAATTGGTCTTTGTACTTAATGCTCACCTTCACATTATTATTTTAGGTTCTTTACAGTAGAAATTGAAGCAGTGATGAGTAGAACTTGCATCTCCAAGGCTTATTTTCTTAAGAAGTGCCATAACTTGAGAGGTGTGCAGTGTGTGAGCTAAGACTATACCAAACCAATTTTGTCAAACGGATAAATTGGTCTAATTTTAGTTCATTTTTTTTTTCCCCTCTTTGGTGTATAAAACCCTTTCTAGTGCTTTTGCAGACTCTTCAGGCTTGCAATGAATTAACTTTCAGCCAAGGAGAGGGCCCTCCTTAATATGGTGGGACAAAGTGATTCTTCTTTATCTCACAGGAGTGGAGAGGAAAGTTTGATTGGTTTGCTGTGGTTACTTAAGTGTTCTACTTTATCTAAACTAAGTAAAATGTGAACATGACAAATGCATTCAAATGTTACTTGGGACACCATGAAATATATGGCATGAAACCTCACAGAAGTGACTGATGTCTTGCTGCTGTCTTAACAATAGCATTAACTCAGTTTTGTGTCTTAATGTCCCTTGTGTGTTGAAGAGTTAATCTACTGGAATAAAAACAGAGCTTGTGTTGAACAGCCTGCTTAGAGCAGTAGTTTTGAAATCTAGATTGATACTCAGTTGTGCCAGGTGAAATTTATTTTAAGGGTGTGCAGTATTGACTGCCAGCAGGTCCAAAGGCAGGTGAGACCCACTGGGGTGTGGAGGGATGTAGGATCTATCTGGAAGCAACTACAGCTGAGAGACCTCAGTGGGTGAGGTACAACCAAATCCAAAGAGCTGAGACTTTGCCATTTAAGATTTAGATATCAGATATTCACAAACCCATGGAGTGGGCACCTTCTAAATGCTTTTCAGGCACTTTTTTCCTCCTTTCATATTAACTTATAATGCATTAAGAAATGGCTCTATATAACAGGAAGCAGCCACATATCTTTTGGACCAAGCAAGAACAGATGAGGGCTTCCTCTTTTGCCAGAAATTAATCCTGGGATTTCCTTATTCCTTGGCAAAATTTCTTCTTTGGAAATCGGTGAGATTTAATAGTTGTGGCACTTCAGTTGTCCACAACTCCATTGAAGTTTTCACTGACTGGGAGAGATACAAACTACAAATGAAAAATATTATATGGACCAGTGGACCTATTAATTGTCCTAGTGGTCCTGTTAATTTTTTTACGTTAATCTCCTGCACATAACTAATTTTTATTTTTATGGCTTTTTTCAACCTGCTTGAATTCTGCCTTTTTTCTTTGCTTCACAGCAAGCCAAGTGATTTGAAAAATTAGATCTGTGCATTTGCAATTTCACAGTACTTCCTAAATGCTTTCACTCAAATGGGCTGTCTTTCCAGTTCTTCATGCACAATAAGTTTAGCATTAGTAAAAACTGTTGTATTGCTCTATTTTTTTAGGTGTAGGATTTGTGAATCTGACTCTGAACAAACCTGTGGGAATGCTTAGGGGTAGACTATGGTCTCCAATTATGAATGGCACAGGGACAAAAATGATTATAACCTGCAGTTATTCCAGGAGGCATTAGACCCATGACACTGATTTAATTTTGTCTCCTTATCCTGAGTCAAGATAGTGCAGGTCTTTGCTGCCTAAGTGTAAGACAGTGTGTTGAACTTCCTGCTGACTGTAGGTTAATTAAAATCCTGGCTCTCTGGATATCTCAGATGGTGTTTCTGGCTACACAGATTAGGTTTTCTTCCCTCTGTCAGGTTCAGGAAAGGTTTCTACTTAGCACATTCTCAAAATCCATGTGCTGCCTGGAGAGCCCTGAGCCAGTCAGATTTCCACGTGGGAGTTAGTGGGTGGTGTGCTGAGAACTGGCTGCAGCATTTCCTTTCACTGCTGAACTCTTTTGTGGGGCTAGGGCAAAACATGATTGGTGGAGCAGCTCAAAAGTCCTGATTACAAAGAATTACAAAGTATTATGTCATTTCATGGAAAGTCATACTCAGATTTGATTGAGTTGCTCTTCACTGGGCTCCTCTTTGTTCTCAGCACAGCCATCCTGCTCTTGGATTGGATTTGTTCTGGCTGTAACAGCCCCCTACTGACTATTCAGTACCCTGAGGATTGGCTAATAGAAGGCTGCTTGCACCCGAGGGTACATCTGACTCTGGAATGTTTAAATAAAAACTTCCAGAAAGCATATTTGAATTCTGGTAGAAAGAAGGATGCCTTGGGGACTTTGTATTCCAGCTTAAACACATCACTAATTTCTCTCTAGCAGAAACAATTGTGTCTTCCTGCTGAGTGTGGAACTCATCATGTGCACTGGACTCATTCCCAGCAAACCCAGATTTGTAGGAGGAGCACACAGAGTTATTGGTATTTCTGAAAACACTGTTTGTGTGTTAAGATGGACGTAATGTGCATGTCTAATTTGGTTTTGAATATTGGATTAAAATTCATCTTTGATCAAGGTGGATGATTCCTCTTGTTCAGCTGGGTTGGATAAAGATGGATATGAGCACCATTTCCCTAAAGCTTCTGGTTCCCATTCCTCTGCCTTACTAAAAAAGTACAAGTATAGTTTTCATCCTTTCTCTTTGAAAAGTAAATGACAACACTTTCCAACTTGAAAATCTGTCGTTTGCATGTGTTCTTGTACTGGTTTTTACTATGTAAACCCTCTTTTCTCCTGTTTCAGCTACATTTTCTCACTCTCCTTAAGCTCAACAATCTGCTTAGTTGAAAATATTCTTCTAAACTCTTAAACCATCTCTTGTGCTGGTGTTCCTTTTTCAGACCTCAGCTCCAAAGTTTGTCACAATTTAACTATACCACTCCAACGTGCAATAAAGAGCCCTTTCTTACTCACAATACTCTAGTAAGAAGGAACTGAAAGAAGTTTAAAACTGTAGGAAAAAATTGTGAGTACAGAAAGAGGAGCTGGAGCTCGTATTTGTACAGTTTAATTGGCAAAAAATGTTCTATATTTAACTGGGATGGTCTGTGTCTTTTTCTGTGGTAAACATTCATGATTTTTTTCCAACAGTCAAAAACCTTACTGTGCTTTTGGAGGGAAAAGAACTCCCAAATCTCTACTAGTGACATGCAGGGTTTTCCTCCCTCTGCTTAGCTCAGAGTGAAAGGTCAGCCAACTAATCTAAAGGTGACTTTTGGGGTGTTTGATGATATGTATATACATTTCCCCCTTGTCTCTGGATGCATTGTTCAAAGGAACTTTATCTTGCAGCAGTTTGAGCTGAATATTGGCCTTATTTAAAGAAAGGGCAAGAGCTACCCTGATGATGCATGACAAAGCAGGAACAGCATGACAATATTTAATGGGCTGCAACTGCCAGGCCTGGGCAGAGATTTAACCAATTATCTTTCAGTCTGCAGAGTTTGTATTATGCCTGCACTGTGCTCATTAGTAGCACAGAAAAGCTTGGGATTGGTAATAGTGTAAAATACCATCCTGGACTCTTCTGTGGGGGATTTTTATGGATTGTTGTTTTCCCCAGGGGCTGTGCTAGTGAGCAGTGCTCAGCCAGGGGCAGAGAAGGGTGCTGGGGTCAGACATGTCTTTCAGTTCAGTGCTGGCCAAAGCCTCCCAGTTAAGTCAGAGTGGAGACTTGGTAAGTTGAGCTGCTCTTTGGGCTGGATTGGGTTATGGCTTTATGTGGAATTCCCTGTAAAGCTTCCTGGATTCCTGCTTTGCACAGGAATGTGTGGCCAAGAGAGAGCTCTTCAAAGCTGCAGTGGTTTTGTGACCTCTTTAAATGTTTCATTGTTTGATGACTAAGCTTGCCAGGTTTCAGACACTGAGTCAGGGCTTTGTTCTCATGACAAGCTTCCCCTCCATAACGAGCTCTTATTATGCCGTGAGATGGGCAGAAGAGGATCAGCTGCAACAGCCATTATTCTCACAAAGGGCAAAGCAGGCAGAATATTTCCCCAGAGTGCTGGCAGAGGCTCCTGTTTGCTAATGGCAATGATACCTGTTCAGCAGTTTCAGGCTTTCCTCCCCTCACTACTGTCCTGCAGCAGCAAAGTTGTGTGAAGAAGAAGTTGATGCCATGGCTGAGCTTGATGTGTTTATAGCAATCACCTCTGTCTGAGGAGTGCTAAAAGAGGAAATCAGTCTGGAGGCACAACTAATAACTATGAGGTGCCACCTACATTCAATAGCTTTCAACAAAATTGGCAAACAAACTAAAATCTGACTCAATTTGCTATAATGTGTACTGTGGACCAGTACAGAGGGAAAACAAGATGCATACTAAGATTTTGGAAGTGCAAGGGGGAGCTGTGGTTCCCAAGTAGGGAGCAGATAGCTTTTCCCATAAAAGCACAACCACATCAAGCTCCCATGTTCAATACACTATGGAGAGTCTTCTGGCATTTCTTTTATGGCAAGTGGATAAGCCAAAAATACATTTCTTGGTTATATGACTGCAATGAAAGATTAAAGCTGAAATTTCTGGGTCTTGCAAATGATAGCAAAGTGCATCTTGAAACAGTTTAACAAGGACTGTGGTTTATTTAACTGAACATTCTGCTCTGAATATGCCTTACTCCTCAGCTGAATGCAGCAGCTTGTAATTCAGTATCCATCTGTCTTGGATGCAATTCTTACTTGAAGCTTTGTGCTTTTAGCTGAAATTACATATTAATAAGAAAGTGGGAGGGAAACCTACCCAGCTAATATGCTTGGTTATTTAAGAATCAAGTCACATTTTATTTACTTAAACCCATCTGTGCTTGTTTTGCCAGTAATATATTTGGTCTGCGACCTGTGGACTATGCAGAAAGCAAAAAGATGAAATCTGTGCTAATGTTACCAGTGAAGAATGAATCATTTTCACTTAACCAGCCCTCTGAGGTAAATGTCTGTGTGGGTTTGTTTTTGTGTTTTGCTTTTTAACAAAACAACAAGCCATGAGTTCTTCCTTTAAATATTGAAGGCTTGGATGTAAGTACAGTGCATCATCTGCTTTACAGGGAGATTTAAAATAAGCTGGGAAGCTGTCTTGGACAGTATTTCTAGGATGTATGTGGAACACTGACAAGCTATGAAGTTCTGTGTTACAGCTTTATCTGGGAAGACAAAAGATGTTTCTTGTACTGTGGTGTTATTATAGGAGAACAAGCCTGTGTTATTCCTCAAGTATCACTGCTTGAACTTTGCTATTGATGTTGTTTTTCTGCATATCTAAATTTGTTCTACTTTCCAAACTGTCTGCAAGCAGCAGCAGTCTTTGTTCCAGGTGCTTTTTGTGTGCATTTAAAAGGCTGTTCTACTATCATGCCTTGTCCAACAATGAGAATATCAGCTCAGCAGTAGAAAATAGGTTTTGGGAGGTTGTTTTGGGGTTTTTGTTTTCCTCCTGCTTTGGACAAAGACTTCTCAGGACTTGTAACCAGAATCAGGTACTCAGACCTAACAAGTTACTGCTTTAATGAAATGCTTTGTGCTTCCTAATGAATGAGAATTAAGCTGACCTGGCTGATAGAAGCAGCCCATATCTACTCCAGCCTATTCAGCCTGCAATGATCCCTCCTCATTGAGGGCACAGGGCACCCTGGGGCCAAAAGTAAACTGTTGCAGCTAAACCAGGACTAATGTGGCTGTTCCTTCCACCTGCAGCAAATATAAGATGCAGCTCTTCTGTGCCAAACAAACCATTTTTGGTATTTGCATCTGCTTTGGGGTGAGTGTGTGCCAGGGGATGGTTGCTGGCTCACATGGATGACTTGATCCACAGCCTGAGGCTGTGGTGTAACTGGATCTGTGTCTGTGCTATGGAATCTGGAGTATTTAGGAAAATCCAGGAGCTGAAGTATCCCTCCCTTGGCATCACAAAGCTCCTCTTACTTTGCATTAATACTACCCACATCAAAAATCCCATTTTGCCCTGTAAGCAACCAATGTTTAAGCATTAGGGACTTTTACTAAATGGACATGCAGTTATTAATTTTATGGGTTACTCAGTACCACATCTGTTGTTTATACCTTGCTGAAAGTAGGAGATTTTACTGCTTAATTGGGATTTTTATTCTTGTTCAACACTGCAAGCTGCCAGGCTGTTTACACAGTGTTCAAACAATTCTATGTGTGCACCCCAGTGTCTTTAAAAAGCAACAAAGAGGGCAAACTGATCTATGAGGTATTTTAGTACCTTACATAAACTAAATGAAGTACCTCTAATGTGAAGCTTTTTTTCCTGTGGAGCTGATTTGTTACAGGGAGATTTATTCATGGACCCTGTCCATGAAGCTTGTCATGAACTGTGTTCCAAAATGACACAAAATTATATTCTTGAAAAACTGTCTAGTAAGTTGCTTTCCTCACCTTCCCAAATATTCAGCTTATTGCAGAATTTTCTGTTCATGCAGGCACTGAGCTTCAGCCAGCCAAGAAATGGACCCCTTGGCATACTGGGGAGCAGTCTTGGTGCACAGCAGCAGAAATTGCTGAACAAATTAGCAGCAGTCCTGAAGGCCCAGAGGTACACTGAATTTAACAGCAGAGGTACGGAGTCTTGTTGAAATGTCTCTGTCCGAATATAAGTAACTACAGTTCTGCACTTTATTGTTTAAGATACCACCTGCAGCAGGGCTTTTTATTGCTCCTGGGAAGTGCAGCTTCTGAAATCCTTGAGTTGTAGCTATAGTGGAGTGATGGTGTTTTTTGCATGTAAACACATAGAAAGCTTGAGTGGCTATCAAGGCAGGAAGTTTCTGGGGGAACCACAGTTTGGCAGTTTATTGTCTGTTATTTAAAATCCCAAAGTCTCCTCAGAGACCTCTTCTCTTTACCCATCTTTTACCAACTTTAAGGTCTGTGCTCGTGTGAGACATCCTGTAAAGTTTTTACTCTCCAGAAGTGAACTTTGGGCAGATGGTGCCTTGAGAAAAGAGCATGGTATTGACTAAAAGGTTACATGGCTTCTCTGCCTTCAGACTTTATTCTTCATTAAGATTGGTGAACCCAGATTATGGGGTTTGCTGGAGTTCTTTTCCCCTTTTTGAGGATGGGAACATTACCTTAATCCCTCCTCTTAGTTTTTCCTTTGGAGTGCTCCTGAACAAAATGCTAAGGTAATTTCCCCCTACCATCTTTCACTTCTCCAGAATTTTGAGTGGAGTTCTGTTAGCTTTGAATTAAAGCACTGAGATCCAGTAGTAAGATTCCTGTCAGAGTTAAAATATAACTCTAAAAGAATTGGAAAAAAATGCTATCCTATAAACTGGAGCCTCAGTTGAAGATTTAAGTGTTAGTATAGAACTATAAAACCTTTTTCACAGGAAGTGTTAAGTTGAAACCCACAAAATTTCTAATAGCTCTTCCACTAACTCGGATCATAGTCTCAAAAATCACTGCCTTGTGCTGGAAAGAGTGGTTGATAAATTATTATAGTCTGTTTATTCTTTAAATAATGATTGATTGCTATTCAGCCAGGCATGGTTTTGATTTTTCTGTGCTTTTAGTTTTACTGATCTAATCTTTCTCCTAGTAACTCACCTTATTATCCCTGATGTTCCAATGCCAACTACTGTCAAATGCATGATGGCTGTTCTGACTGGATGTTGGGTCCTCAAGTTTGAATGTAAGTATTAAATATGTGGGGCTCCTTTGGGTTTTTAACCAGAAATTGTAGATGGGATTACAGTGAAAATTTATTTTTTTCAACAGCTGCCCTAATATCAATGCTATCTTGACACAAAGTACAGGGGATTGTTTTCAAATCTGAGGAATGACTAGAAATTTAATTGAATGTATTGAATGAAATATAACTAATACTTATTTGGAAAATGAGTGCATTTCATTGTTAGGTGAGTTGACAAGGTCATAGGCTAAGTATCAGTAGGGAGTGAGTTTCTTCATTGCTACATTAAGACTGATTCAGAAGATTATGGAAGATACCCTGGGAGAGAAGGAAGGATTTTATTGAATTCTAGGATTTTTTTTATGGGCAGTTTGCATTGAAATTGAGAGGAGACTGGCTTGTTTGGGATGTGTGCTCAAGGCCTGGGAGCAGTGAGCTTGTTTACATACAAGCTCAGATCTTCTGAAGGTTGTAACTTCTGACCCAAGTTAGCATGCAAGTCATGTTTCATGCAGTCTGTAATTGTTGTTTATACAGTGCATGCTTTTTTTATACAGCTGTTCTTAGGCCCTATATTTTGAGGTTTTTATTTATTTGATGTATTTCTTAGTATCTGCTTTCACAGTAGCTGCAAAACCCATCTTCTTCCCTTTGACCTTTATGGCTATAAGTCCCTTTTAGCTAATAAGTACACTACAAATGAGCTAATTACTCATGGAAAACTTACAGACAGATTTCATTCCAGTTTTCTACTGTGTGACTAAATGTCAGAACATAAGGATTCTTTAATGGTCTGGATTTTCCTAATGCTTATGAAGACACTGCAAAGCCTCAGAAGCTGCAAACTAAAACATGGCATCAGGTTGAAAACTGGACTCAGAGTTTCATTTGGCTTCCAGTTGGTTCCATGTTTTTTTTTTATTTAAGACTGAAGACCATATTTCTGTGGTGAATCCCTTACAGCCTGAGAGGTTTGCACACATTCTATCCTACATCCTTTATTTCATTTCATCTTCCTGCTAGTCAGATGCTTAGAAAACTTCTGAGGGAGATTTCATTAGTGAGACCTAAATTTAAATCTTCATGGAAGAGCTTTCATATTTAGAAGTGATTGGAGAAGAAAAAAAAAAATAAATGAAATAGTCCAGGGGTTATTCAGGGAATATGTTTATGGGTTTTTTTCACAGTTGAGTTTTATTTTATGTTGTTGGTACTGATTAGTGCAATCCTGACTGCTAATGCTCCCAGCTTAGTAAGCAACATACTACTTAAAAGCGAGTGATTCTCCTCCCTAGTGGGAAATGTTAGCAATAACTCATGGGGTCTGATGCAGCTAAGTGCCTATAATTAACAGCACCACTCCATCTGTTCCCACCAGTCTGTTATCAGTCTTCTTCAGAGTCATTACAAGTTAAAGATTGTTATAACAAATAATGGGACTCCTGCTGATGGAACATTTGTCTAGGAAAAAGAGGTCCTTGCTTTTCTTTTTCATTTCCATTTATCGTGGCTATTTGACTTCTATTTGGATGAGTTTCCTTAAATGTGATGCAAATAAACTTTCAAAAGTTATGTGCATGTTCTGGTTATATAATAAATTTAAGAAGTTGTTTATGGTTCACTGTTCTAAACCATTCACTTAAAGTGAATTCATGTTGAAAAAATTCACTAAAATATTTGAAAAAACAAAGCTCAGTGAGGCACTTAATGAAATGCTGACTATGCATAAGGGAGTGTTTGAATTTTTTTTACAAGGTAAGCTGCATTTCACTTTTATCCCTAAAGTTGTATTTATAGCCTACATATTATACCATTTCTTAAAAAACATCACAAGCTTGCAAAAACAGTATTTAATTTGGGAGTCCCTTATGTTAACTCTTCTGCTACAGCAGGCTGTGAGTTTTTCCCTCATAAAAAGCAGTTTCCTTCTTCTGGGTGATTCTACAATACTCCTGTTTGCATGTGTCCATACAGATCCACAATTCATTCATTTTGGTAGAGAGGTAATGTGGAATTTTCCAGCAGAGTTTGAGCTGAGTGTTGGAGAGCCAAGATGTATGAATTGAAGTATGTATCCTCAATTTTGGGGTTCCCTTTTGTCTTCAGGTGGAAGATTAGAATGAAAAGATGCTGAGCAATATTAGATTTTCACAGAAGAAAAATTTCATGTTACGAATTGCTTTCCCACCTTTTCTGTATTTAACAGTCTGCAGTACATCCACTTCCAAGGCAGCATGGAATTGAACTGAGGCAGTGTTGCCACAGTGCTCCTTGCCCTTGGCCATATCTTTCACTGGTTTCATTATTTTATTGCCTTTATTATTTCTGGGATGGTAATAGGGCACAAAGTGGCAAGTCATTATCCTTCTGCAAGTGGGCTGAGACAAAGATTCAAGTATCACTGTATTTCCTCTAAGCTTTATGTGGAGCATAGAACAGTTTAATTAAAACCAGCAGAAGTCTTTAATGGCTTTTCAGCTTGTTTTTTTTCTTCAAGTTATTGTCATCTGTTAAAGCAGGGAATGAAAAATGATCTCAGTAATGATATGCATTGAAACAAGCTGGTGTCAGTCCTGGCAGTGAAGTGTCTGGCAGAATTCTAAGCATCTGATTGCTCATTCCTTCCTCTGCTTTGCTTACCTGGAGCAGCAGCAATGATTCAGCTCTGATCATTATAAGGAGGCAGAAAAAACTGCTTTTCCTGTGGGGACTCACAACAACAGGGAGTTGACTGGAAGAGCTAGGGGACTGCATGACTGACATATCAAGGTGAAAACATCTTTCTGAATTTTCTATACTCATCCTTGTTTAGGCTGTTAGAGCAGAGGAGTGCCAGGCTGCTTGACCTGACTGCTCCTGAGGCTGGACTTGTCTCTCTTTCATGCATAAACATCTTTTGGGGAACTGGCTGATTCTCAACAGAGCCCTCCCTCCCTGAAACACCCAAAACTTTTGATGACTGGAGTTTCATGCTCTTTTTGCACTTGGAAACTTACTTCAGCTGCCTCCTACAAAAGGACTGATAGCTCTGAGAGGCTTTGGAACTCTGCAAAGTGGAGATTCTGGCTGTATTGGGTGTGCAGCTGAGGGCAGTGCTTCAAACCAGCAGAGACTGAACTTCTGCACTCCCACAGTGTCTACACCTGCTGGAAAGGAGCTCACAATTTTACAATGTGAAGCTCCTGGGCTTTGCAAAGCAGAAAATGGGCGTGAGAATCTCTTCAGTGTGGTGTCTGCAGAGATTGGAAGTGGGTTGACTTGGTCAAGGTCAATATAAGGTCTAGAAGAAAAAGAAACCTTGGAAACTGTGTCATGTAGTAGTCAGTTTTTCATATTTGTAGAGTCCTTTGTTCTAGCTCGCTTCTAGTTTGAAGAAAACATTCCATCAAGCTCTTTGTAAGGAAGAAGATGGGAAATACAGCCTCACTCATTAAAAAGCCTGTGATGGGATCCAGAGGATGAACACTCCTGAGGGAATTTAACCTGACCTTAGGAAGGGCTACCTCCAGTCACTTTGATCACTCTAGAAAACAGCTGTGGCCAGCAGTGTTTGTTTTTGTTTTTTTCCAAAGAGGATACCTGGGGCTCCAAGTGAAGGAATAATTTTCAAATCACATGTTCCCAGCTTCTGGGAATGTTTCAGGACTTCCTAAGCATCTGTTCCATAGTGTTCAATAAATACCACCTGCATTAACTTGTAAACTTACCATGCTTCAGCAGATGCACTTCAGTCTCTGCAGATCTTGTGTCGTTTGCATGTGATAAGAAAACAGACTGCTCTTGTTTCACCAATGTGTTCTCTACCTCACTCCTTGGAAATCTGGAGTCTGATGTCACTTTATAAGCATATAAGACACAGTGTAAAAATGCTTTGCTGTAGCAGAGGCCAATAATGCTGTTTGTGAAAACAAATTGAAGCTATGCCAAATTCCCCTAAAGCTTTCTCTCAGTCCAAATTTCTTCCTTTTCTAGGAAAAAAAACCCCAGCAGGATTTACTCAATCTGCATGTAAGTTTTAAAACCCAGTGCAGTCTGAACTGAGGACGTATCAGTTGCTGTCTCTAGATCATGGACATGTAGTGTGTCATCATCTTTGTTGCTATTATGTATTCCTAAATTACTCCTGGCCCTTCTGAGAGATTTTTGGGACTAACCCTTGCTCTTTGCTTTATTAATGCAAATCCAACAAAACTCCACTAAGGCTAATTGAGTTACTGAGAGATACCCCTGGGTATCTTTGGGTGATTACAACTTGTTCTTGCCAACCAGGTTTTTATTTTTTTGGTACTTCATTCTCTTCAAATTGTTTTTGCTGATGCAGTTAGTTCCATTAGAAACCAATAAGACTTACATGAATAAGGATTAGAGGGCTCTGATCTTAAATTTTGCAAATAATGATTTATTTTATTTCCAGTAGTAGCAGCTGCACTTTTATCAAAGGTCAATTAGAGTGGACACCCTGTTAACCTGCTTGCTCCTTAGATCTCAAAGGTGAGAAGGCAGGGGCAGCTGCTCAGTGAGGTAATCAGGATCAGTGTAAGTAGTGATGCTTTACTGATATTGTTAATCAGGGGGGAAAAAAATGAGCAGTGCTTTGCTTGCCAAATGTGGTGGCACCAAGCTAAATGTGGATGCATTAGGCTAAAACTTCTGTCTGCCATGTTTTCTAGGGACTTTAATACAGGCTTAAGTTTTGCTAAAAATTGGTGCAAATGGCCTTGTTTATATTTAAAACTTACAAGTGTGAATTCAGCTCTTTCAGAGGCTCTGGAGCTTGTGATGTTCTGTATTTCCAGGGCAGAACTCTGTGTGACTGCTGTGCCCATGGGATCTGGCCCCACAACGGTGTGGTAGGCCAGCTTTATCCATCAGTGCTTGCACACTGACCTTGGCACTGCAAGGCAGCTCTGCTCCATGATAATTGAAATGCCACCTGCCTTCATATAACTCTTGCCCTTTCATGGGTGATTGATCCAGCTACTGAGATTAAACTGAAGGGCCATTAACATGTCGTTGTAATAATCACCCTCTTCTCTTCCAAGGAAGAGAACATTGACAAACCTTAACAGCCTCAAATTTAGATGGCCCACAGCTCTTATTGGCAGTAGTATTAAGGAATAAATCAAGATTGGCTGAGACCCTGAGCAAGTTGAATGGTCTTAGAACAGAACAGACTCAATTTTAAGTCAGGTTTGCTGGTCAACAGTGCACAGACTGCTAATGTGTGGAGGAAAACAACACAACTTGGTGTCTTCTCCTAAAATTACAGGTGTCTTCTCAAAAGTAAGTGTAGGTTCCCTTCCATTTTCAGAAAACTCCTTTAGGGCTGTCTTTGTCCTCCTGAGATTCAATCCTGTTTTGAACATTTTTTTACATAAGTACTTCAGCTGTCCATCTGAGTTTCAGAATGGAGATGACATCCTGGTCACTTTTTAAGTTAGGATAGTAGAAATTCTCTTTTTCAGTCCACTCATTTGACCAGTGCCTTGGCATCAAGTTCTCACTGGTGTTTTTTCAGTATAGTGCTAAAGAAGTGAGAGTCTTGATAACAGGAGTTTTGGGAGTCAGTTAAACATGACTCCTGTTTGAAATCAAAGGGAGATTTTGACTTAAGCAATGTAAGGTCAAAAGAGCTTCTGGAAAAGTTCTTGTAAAAGTAGCTGATAGACCTCTGAGTAAAGTATGGAGTTTTATTTCCTTTTATATGTCCTCTTAATCAGGATGAGATTGAGTTGGATGAAGAGACCATTAAAAGGGAACTGTGTTGTTATCCAGCCACTTTTACACGTTAGCAGCTTTAAAATTTATAATGCTTCTGAAGGAAAAGACCTGGGCTATACTGAATGGACTCAACACTCAATTTTCACAGGAAATAAAATCTCTAGCAGAAAAAAACCCTCACCAGGTTGGAAGGGCCTGCAGTATGCTGGTGCATCCCTACTCTCAAGTGTGAAATTGGGATATTACTGTTTTTAGCATAAGATTATATTGTGGTGGTTGTACCATCTCCTGGAGGAATGGTAAAACTTGTACATTCCTGCTGCTTCCAAATGACACCATAACACAACCAGAGCTGATTATGCTGTCTTTGAGAACCTCACTTGGGCTATTGCATCCATTAGGGTTCTCTGCACCTGAAAATGATAATGGAGATTTTGAGATCTAGAATCAAATGGTGTCTTCACACTAAGTTTTGTGTGGAGAGGGGGGGAAAAAGAGCAGGAAAAGAACCTTTTGTTTAGAAAAATGAATATTGAATTTAGTAGGTAAACAGCTTGAGCCCTCTATCATTTTATCTCAAATAGGAGAACAGGAGCATGTTTCCCTTTTGTTTCTTTTCTTGTTCTGATATTTGACTTCTTCAGTTCTTTAATACAAACTGTGTAGCCTGCAGGAGTCAGAAGAGAAAGGAGCCACTTGGCAACAAATCAGTCTGAACAAAATCTGCAGTTAAAGAGCCATAGTGGTGTCCATAACTTCCATTATTTTACTTTTCTTCTAGTCTGGAATTCTTCTTCCATGGATAGATAATCCTTGCCTGCTCCCCTCAGTGTTGAAAGCACCTTCCCCAAACACTGGTTGCTGCTGACACCCTTGTGTCAGAGCAACTTCTTCTAGATCTTTGTATGATAAGTATGTTCACTAATTGAAAATGTACTAATTTTCCATCACCAAAAAAAAACCCAGAGGGTCTGTTGCTCCATGAAGGTGTGTGTGTAGGCCTAACTGTTGCCTCTTAAAATATTTGTATTGAAGGAAAATACCTGGGCACTGAGAATTTATATTCTTGTCTTTTTATGCTGAGTGGGAAACACAGCTTGTTGAGACACAGATCTGGCCTGTTTCTAGCTGGGAGAGAAAAGTTGAAATTCATGAGAATGCTGATCATGCAGACACTTGGCTGTTTGCATGTTTCCAGTTTCTGCAGGAAACAGATGTCTGCCTGGTGTGAGAACAGGACACAGGTGGATGAGCCTCTCTTGTGGCCCTCTTGGAGGATTGTAATTACGTGTGACAAGGAACTCTGAGGCTTTCAGGCTCCTTGGAGGACCTGGCAGTGTGAAATGGACTGATGGATGTGTGCAGGACAGACCTCACTGATTTTGAATTCTGTGACATCAACACTCCACTAACTTTAGTCACTTCCCTGATTTCTTTTTTCTTTGGGTTTTTTTTTTTCCCATGCATGTAGCACTTCAAAAAGACATTGTAGTCTTTTGTATTCATTCAGTCTTTTATTACTTTTGTATCACATTTGCTTCACATTTACTGATGCTGGCGCTGGATGCTCAATTTGTGATGTACTTATTGTATAAAAACCTCATCTCTGTAGTGAAAGTCCTTGAAATCAAGCTTTTGATGGTAGATTGAAATAAAACATGCTCTTAATGAATGGACAGTTCTGTTCTTAAGATTAGATAAGGCTTCTTCCTTTATTGTAAGTGGCACCCATTAATATCTGCATTTCCTTGGAGGGAAAGAATAGCAGTGTGAGTTAGAGGCACATTGACACAGGAAGTCTTGTTGAATGGTGGTGATTTAAAATAAATAAATAAAATGTGGAATAGCTTTTAGATTTATTTCTGAGTTACGAGTACTGAAATTAAGTTATCAGTATTCATTACTGTTATCAATAATGAATATGTAAGTTGCCTTTCTGGAAAATCCATGACTAGGTTTGCCCTTCTAATTCACATTAATTTTCCTTGAAGGAATGAACAAGTGCAAATAATCAATCTGATACTTGTACAGGGAGGGAGATACTTGCTGCAGTATTCAGCCAGTTGTAATTTTCTGTAGGGGCTTATCTTTTCTGATGTAAGCACATTGAAGGACTTCTACTACCCAAAATGTGAATTTCCATTGCATTTTGTGAGTTTGTATGAACTGACAGCAAATTACTGAGAATTTCTTTCAAGATCTCTCCAGAGTAGATATTCCTATGCATTGGCTACTTACTGCCATGGCTCCAAGTGTCTTTGTCAGTGGTATTTCTCTTCATAGCCTTGGGCTTTCTTCCTTTTTAGGGTCAACCCCCCACAGTTCTTGTTTGATTTTGTTGAGTTTATAGTTTTTATATACTGTGGGTTTCCTATTTTCCCGGTGCAAATAAGTTGTCTGAGTTAGAAACACCTCACAAGGAGTGAGGTGCTATAAAAGTTACAGCCTTGGCCGCATTGTAAATCCTCCTCGTGGAACCCTTTCCAAAATCAGCTTTGCAAACTTTTTCCTGGGTAATTCTTATTAATGACTGCAATGTACATGCAGGCAAAATGTTCCATCCTTGAATGGGTGACCACAGCAATTCCTCTCCCCAGAGTGAGGTCAGGCAGTACATTTTATGGACGTTAGCAATTACCAGCAGTGCTTTCTCCATTGGAAAAAATAACTGGCCTTAAAACAAGGTAAAAACATGTTGACTCTAAAAGACAATCTCATTATGCAGCAGTGCTAACAGAAACGAATGCCACTGTTAAACCCCAGCATAAATCTGCAGTTCATGCTGATCCTGGAGACCTTGAAATCCCATCTGATTTGTTCTTTGAGGCCCTAGCTGCTCAGAAGCAGCTTTGTGCTTGCCTTGTAATTGCTCTTTATCAGGCAATTGTGTCCATTTCATAACTGCAGTGTTGGCTCTGCACACTGGCTTTGAGCTTCCCAGCGATCAGCAGTTTGACATTTGACATTAAGTGCTTGACCTTTAGAGGGTAAGAGGAAGAGCTAATAATTCCTGCTGTTTATAGCACTGATTTTAGTGTGATATTGCTTCTCACCATCTCACTTGCATCTTCAGGCGCTGCTGTAAATTTTTTCAGGTTTTAAAAGCAAATTGCTAAAGCACACAAGCTTCGGTGCTGTGTGAATGTGATGTCTTGCATTGTAATAATTTTATCTTAGCACAGCTCCTTAGTCCCTAAAATGACATGCAAGCCTCTCTTAAAGCCTGGGGTGTCTAATTTTTGCCTCTCTTACTTTGGTTTTTGTAGGGGTACAAGCCTGTCTGCAGAGCTCAGTGCGAGAACAAGAAGAGAAGTACGAAGTCCAAGGTGGCCCCCGGCGAGGGCGGCTCAACCGAGAGCAGCTGGTGAGTTTTACTGCTCCACACAGCCTGGATTAATGACCTGGGGCTGGGCAGCTCTGCCCTTTGCCACATGCAAAGGTGCAGATGTAAAATTTTAATGTGGTCTTGTACAGGAAATTTGATTATGTGCAAGGTGATCCAAAGAGCTGTGAACACCCATAAAGCTGTCACTTTTCTCTATTAGTGGAGATGTTGCTGTAACCTTGTCAGGGGAGCACTATTGCACTGTCTGTATCACACCTGATGGGACAGGAAGTGATGTGCTTCAGCCTTCTCAGCTTTAGAACATAGTTCTGAAAGAAAAATGGTTTTATTGCTATTTGTTTCCATTTAGGGCCTTTTTTACATTTAACTGGGTTAATTCCTGGTTACTTGCTGGATTACTCTGGAGAATTTATTAACTGCATTGTAACAGTAGTTGTAATTATTCCTAACTCATAGTTCAAACCCTGTTGTGCTGGAAAGTATTTCAACAGAAGCAAGAATTTGCCACTTAAACAAGCTTTTTTCTCAGTTGCATACTTACCCTGAGAACCTTGCATGTTAAGTTACTGTTCTAGTTTCCCAGTGGTGGTTATTTTAAATTGTAGGGGTTTTGTATGCTCTGATTTTTTTCCTTTCCACTTTTTTCTTCTCTGTTCAGTTGTCAAGTCCTGTATCCATGCTTGTTTTTGTTTTTTTTCTTCCACACAGCTGCCTAAGTTATTTGATGGATGCTACTTCTATTTTTTGGGACCTTTCAAACAGCACCAGAAGAGTGATCTGCTGGAGCTGGTGAAAGCAGGGGGTGGCCAGGTCCTGGTTAGGCAGCCCAAACCAGACAGTGACGTGACACAGACCATCAACACTGTGGCCTACCATGCAGAGCCCACCTCTGACCAGAGGCTCTGCACTCAATATGTCATCTATGACGTGGCTTCCAAATTCCAGCCAGAGAAAATTCGGCAGGGCAAGGTGTGGATGGCCCCCTCCAGCTGGCTCATAGACTGTGTGATGTCATTTCAGCTTCTGCCTGTGAAGTGAATATCAAAAAGGGCAGCATCCCAAGAGCAAGGCTGTAAAATGGGAAAATCATGGGCAGCTGGGATGCTCTGGCAAGCTGCTCTGAAGCTGTGATTTCTGTTTTGGATTCAGGAGAGCTTTGAGCATTTAAGTGAGTTACTAAAAAGGTGGCTGCTATGTTGGAATAAATGAATGTACAGTGGAGGAGAGGATTGAAAAGTGTGCCTTGGCTTATTTAATATGCTTTATTTTTGCATTGAACTTAATAAATGCTTAATAAATAATCACTGACATTTTGTAACTGGGATTTTGCCAAATGAAACCTTTTGCTTTCTTGATTTGAACCAGCCCTTTGTAGGCAATTGAGCATGACCACATTTGTGTTGTGTTTAATATCCACTGGTAAGGATCTACTGAATTTATCAAGATTTCCCAGGCCAGAATTTGTGTATCTTTTAAAAAAGAACTCCTTGTATTTGAACTTGTGCAGACATGTCAGGTGACATGTGACATTTATTATAACTTCTTACAACTGAATTTAGCTGGAAATTCCTGGCATGGGGTAAGTCTTGTAGAAATCAGAGTTAAATAAATGGCCTGAATTCATCTGGAAGCAGACACTTTTGAGAACACTGTATTTAAAAATCTTAGTCTAAAATTTACTTTTTTGTAAAAAGAGTGATGCTTTACTTACTTCTGTCTCATTCATATGTGTAAACATGTAACTAGAATTCAGTTCTACTTTCTGAAGGCTTTTAAGCACTGAGATCCTTATTTAATATAATAAATATTTTTGTAAATTTGGATGTTGATCTCATGGCTACTTTAAAGAAAAAAATAAACAGTGATCACAAAAGAATTGTGCTTTACACAGTTGTACCTAAACAGCTGGCTACACTGGATCTATGTTTGATTATTTCATATTTGTTACAGTATTTCTCATAATGGCTCATTAAGTTATTGTCAGAATCTTACACCCTCACTCTGTTGCTCTTATGTAATGTTTTGTATCTTAGCTTGTGAATTTGTAATTGAAAAGTGGTGTCTTGGAATAATACACAATAAGAATGATGGTTGTGGGCTAGTACATAAGTTTTGTGTGTTTTTGTATTGTTTGTAATAATGAAACTTTTTTGTGTGCAGTAAGTTTGGAGCAGCTGTTGCATGAATTTGGCTGCAGAATAAGTGCATGTCCCATACATATCTCAACAGGTAAATGAAAACACTTTTCTGTGAGCTCAGTACAGCTGTGAAGATGGTGTACCCACACCAAGAGCTGCTTTTGCAGAGGAGGAGAGCTGCTCTATGTAACCATTGCTGCTGGAGGTCCTGTGCCCTGTAGAACCCTTAGAACTATACACAACAGGTAGAACAGGTACAGTTTTCAGTAGCATCTGCTAGATTTGAGTAGCTGGAGGATCTTAATCTTACCATTTATGCAAGACTGAATCATTGCTCTTCACTAAATGCAGGGCTCATTAATAAGTGGAACAGCCTATGGGATTAATGTGGTTTGGGGTTTTGCACAGATAAATGCTGGCAGAGAATGAGGTACCGAGTCAATACTGTGTGGGCTTGGGCATTTGTCTTAACAGTTATAGCACATTTTAACTTGGCATTTCATAGCACATCAATATACCTAATGTGGTGTTCTTTGCAAAAGTGGCAGTGAATCTCTGCAAAATTCTTAAGAATGGAGCTTTTCTGCACCATACCAGGTAGAAATTGGACCCATCAGTAATCCTGCTCTATGTCCTAAAGCAGAGACTGCACTTTTACAGACTTTAAGAGCCATTGTTCCTTGGCAGACGCAAAGAGACTCGGTTAGAAAATTGCCATGAACATTTTGGGGGTTTTTTTAAGCCATGGTCTGAACCTCATCCTTTTTCCCTTGAAAAGAGTTGTGTTGTCAAGCAGTATTTCTCTCCAATCACATTAAGAATCACTCCCTGTCACACTGAGGAGAGACCCTTACCCAAAATTAACTCTGGTCCATCTGCTTCAGGTCTCTGCAGGAATTCAGAGCTTATGTTGCTGTAGCCTTGAAGAGCCTCACAGTAGATGTTGATACCAGAGCTACAGCAGGTGCCAAACACTACTGAAGCACTGCAAGTACACAAAACTTAGAGGTCAGTGACACAGACCCTCCTTAATTTACTCTTGCTCATTGTTGAAAGCACAGAGATCACACTTGATAAAAGAGCTTTGTAGTGAGCAAAAATCAAGAAATCAGGTCCCTTAATCCATTGGATGGAGTTTGTCTCCTGAAACCAAGGCTCTAAACTCCTGAGGCACTGTAAGGAGTGTGTAGGGATCATTTCTCACTGTCTATTATAGTCTAAAAATCAGGGTACACTAAAGGAAAGTACAAGAAAACACCTTTTCCATTTGCAGCCTATCTCAGGAAGTGTGAGAGACTTCTGGTCCTGATGGCCGTAGTAGCCTGGCTTAGTCAGAGGTGGTGAGTAGATGAGTTCATCAAAGAAAATCTATTAAAGTTTAATAAAGATCTTTAGCTGTAACATGAATTATTATTAGTGTTCTCCTGCTAACATGCACGTACTTTAATTGCACTCATGATTGGGGCGTTTCTTAGAAATGCAGAATGGTTTGGGTTGGAAGGGATCTTAAAGATCATTTAGTGGTCATTACCTCACATGAAGAGATAGAATTCCAAGACTTTCATTCAGCATTATAGATATTTTTATTGATCTCAATCAAAAATACTGTGTATCACAGAAGGGCTTGGGTTGGAAGGGATCCTAAAGGTCATTTCATTCCACCCCCTGCCATGGGCAGGGACACCTTCCACTAGCCCAGGTTGCTCCAAGCTGGCCTTGGACACATCCAGGGGCAGCCACAGCTTCTCTGGGAAACCTGTGCCAGGGCCTCACCACCCTCACAGGGAAGAAGTTCTTCAGGTTAGTGATTTTCAAGCATCTTTTCTTGAAAATTATCTGTTTCTCTTAATTAATTAGTTCATCTGGGACACCTGATAACACCTTCCATTCTATAACATCAGTTTAACACCCCTAACACTTCAGAGAAGATAACATTTTTAGTAAATAGTGTGAGATCTTTTTGAGAGATGTTTCAATATTTCTGCAAACGGGTCAGGGGAACAACAGGCAACCAAGTAGTACCAAACAGCTGTAGCTGCTTTTGCTCTCAAATCAGAAATGACATGCTGTGGCTCTGTTGTCTCACAGCCCTCCTGTAATGGTAACAAGCATGGGAGTGTCCAAAGCTGCATCTCTGGTAACAAAGACTTCAGCAAGTGCTTCATCCAGCTGGCACCTACACAGCCTTTAGGGGGATGCAGCCCCTTTCTTCTGCTCTGTCCTGAGCTGTGAGCTGAGGTTGAACCTGGCCCAACATGATCCCCTGATCAGCCTGGGCAAGGCTCCCTGAAGGAGTGAGTGAAGGGTATTAATTCAAGGAAAGGAATAATTCTAGGCAGGGGATTGAAGCTGCTTCTGTTTCCTCCATAGGTCCAGTGTCTTAAGACCAGACTTATTCTGGAGCAGTTATTTTGTGTGGCAGACTTCCAGGAGAACTGCATCTTGGCTGAAATTTCTGCATTCTGCTCAGGACAAGGCTGGCTGCATGGAAGCTGTGGCCTGGTGTAAAGCAGCATGTTGGTGTGGGTTATTTGGGGGAAGTGTATAAACACAGGGATCATCTGGTGTCCCTGCCTGTGCTTGCTGTGCTGCTTCCAGCTCCTGGGGGCTAGATTTGCTGCCAGGATGGCAGAGGGAAGGCAAACATCAGCTCCTCACTGCCAGCCCTGCGGTGCTGACAGAGCTGCTGGGCAGGAGCAGTTCTGGCCTGGCCTGCCCTGTCCACTAGCTGAACTGCCAGCAAGGTCTGGGTAGCAGCATCTTGGCATCTTGTTGAGGACAACTCTGTGAAACACAGCAGAACAAAGCTTTTCCTTTTTCCTCCTTAGGCTATTTTGTACTTCGGTGCTGGAAGAGCATCTGGAAATGGGGTGGATGTGATGTCACATTCATTGGTATTAATCAGCTTGGCCCCATGTCCTTTTTCTGCCTTTACTCCCATAAGCATTTTGATGGAAAGGTTTGAATCTTTAATATTTAAGGCAACTGCTTTGTGTTTAAAGAGCCAACAAAGCAGGTTTAAATACCAGCTTAAAAAGTACAGCAAGAGGTCTTTGGACAGCTGGATAGTATTGGCATGGAAATGGGCAGCAGCATCTCTCTCAATGGAACAAATGAAGATTCAGTTGTTTTTAACAGCAGTGCAGCATGTTCTATCTTTTCAGACTTATTTGATTTAAATTAATGATAGTTTAACTAGTGTTAAATTGCCCTTGAAGGCCGAAGAACATTTTGTGTGTAATCAGCTGGAAGAAGGGGAGGAAGCCTCCCCACCTTTGTTTATTTTTTTCCTATGGAGAAGATGCACTTTGTGTTCTTCAATTTAATTCCCGGCTGGAGGTCTGTTCTGATGAAGTAGCAGAGAGCCGTCAGCTCCCGCCGCGTGTGAGACCCCGCTGTCATTCCCTGCTCTGAGATGCCGAGGCCGGGGGGTGGCCGCTCCCCAGGGCTTGTCCTGCAGCCGGGGCTGGCATGTCTGGCTCCAGCGGGGGTGGGAAGAGCTCTGCTCCACGCCTGGGAGGAGTTAGGGAGCAGCACCGCCCTTGGCTGCCTTACAGCGCCTGCCCTGCATGTCCAAGGGTGTTCCAGAGGCAGGGAGGCTCCTTCCCTGTTGAGCACGGCTGGCAAAGCCCAGCTTTAGAGTTCTGAGCTCTCCTCGGGGCTGTGCCTGCCCAGTGACAGTCGCTGCAGCAGGAGTGGCTCTGCCCAGCAGAGCAGTGATGCCACGGGGGCTGCACCAGTGCTGGGATGCCCTTCTCAAGCCCCGCAGTAAAACAGGTACCCAGTGACAACAGGGTTAAAATAGGGATTAAAAATGGAATGTGAAGCAGAAGCTAAGCTGGCTGCCTTGCTCAGCTTGCTGAACTGATAAAAATGTACTTAATTCTTTAGCTAGTGTGGGGCTGGGTTAATTTCCTGTGAACTGCTAATTCTCAGAAGAGCCAAACTCTTGGGTGGGGGGAAGCTGCCTCCTCTGGGGGCTCAGTTGCAATAGGGAGGCTTCTGAACTGAGGTTTTTGGATTGCCATACTGTGTGCTTGCCCATCCCCTGAGGGGGTCCCAGTCTCTCTGCAGGGTTTGTGCTGGGTGCTGCTGGCAGCCTGACCAGGGAAGTGGTTTTTCCTGCTCTGCTCTGAGCAGCTAATGCCAGGAGAAACCCAGATCAGACTATAGTTTGGGTCTAGCTGGAATTCATGCTCTAGCAAACTTTAATTCTGCAGCATAAAAGATCTGAAGGAACATTTAAAAAAGAAAAGTTGTGAGCCTTTTAATTGAATTAAATATTAATACGGATAATGCAATCAATGCTTTATTGATTGCATTAGCCACAATAATGTTTAATTCAATAAGTCTGCAGTGCTGGATCTTTTTCTTCCCTTGTGCAGCAAGGGAATGCCATATGCTTAGCCTGGCTGTGTCCCCAGGCTTGTTTTAGGAGAGCAGGAGATAATAGGATTGGGAGAGGGCAAAGGAGTCAGGCTGTGCTCGAGGTTGAACTCCTTCACGTGCCCTCAGGTTGGCTGTGTAAAGCCAGGGTCACTGCCATGGCTGGATTCAAACCAGCTACTCTTAGTGGCATGCACAGTTTCTAAAGCCCTTACAAACAACATTATTATTATTAATGCAGATACTGCCCCTGACCCCCGTGTGCTTTGCTTCTGGAGCCCGTGCCCAATGCAATGCTTCATTCCTGCTCTCAGCAGTTGAGTCCCAGCAGCTGCTTCTGTCAGAATGGGAAAATTTTCTACCCTAAGCTCACTAACTTGCTTCTGAAGGGGTGCCAGGTTCTGGTTTTAAACCCAGCCAAGCTTGAACAATTTTATCTGTGTTTGTAGGCAGAAGGCTTTTATTAAATTAAAGTCACAGTTTTGTTTAACTGCAAAATCGGAGGCAGATGTTCTCCCCAGATCAGTCCACTCACAGTACAAGGTTTCTGGCCTCTGGTTCTTTGCTTGCTGTGTACCTGTTGTACAAGGTGTGGTGAAAACATCTAGGAGGTGCCTGGAATAAACATTAGGGGGTTTTTCAGGCCTTTAGTGGCCTCTCAGAGTGCTTGAAGAAAGCAACCTCCACTCAATAAGGAGAGATGGAGGAACTGCCAACACAGAATTACCAGCTGCTGCAGTGTCTGGGGCTCAGTAGCCTGTCCCTGCCCAGGCTTGGCTCTTGGAAGCTACAGATGTGGTGTCCCAGCCATCAGCAGGACAGCAGACTTGCCCAAAGCTGGGTGTTTGTGCCTTCCCTGCGCCCTGGGCCAATGTGGGACACTCAGGCTTTTACCAATCTCTGCAGCCATTGAAAAGATTCCCACCAACAGGCAGAGAATGTGGGGGGGGAAAAGGGTCAGGATTTGATTTGGTCTTGTTGCATTCCATCTACATTTGTCAAATCCAAGGAAAAGCCTATAACCTTGCTTTTATATCCTCCTTACAGGGCCCCATGTAATTAGTGCACATTAATGTAACTATTTCAACTGTGTATTATACATTCACTTCTGGTCTCATTCTTTCCCCTTTCTCTTCACATCACTGAAAGAAAAGCACTGAAGTCTTAAAGTTTCAAAGTAGAACACACAGCAAGTGAAAAAACCCTCAAATAAAGGCATTTGAGGCTGTTCTGTCTTTTCATTGCCATGGTCACTTTCACCTTTTCTGTTTGTGCTTCACACTGTGTCCAGGCTGCTCCTGGTATTTCTTTCATCTTCAAAGAGATAATCTTAAAGATAATTTTGTACCTGCTGGAGGAAGGAAATCATTGTTTTGGTGCTGCTCAAGCCAGCACAAGAACTTGGGAAGGAGCTCATGTGTTGGCACTGCCCATCAGCATTCCTGTGGCAGTGGAAGAGGTTTTATACAGGGGCTTCAAGGCTCTGCTCTTGGGATGAGCAACGAAATTCCCCTGCTAAGGAGGCAGCTGCAAAGCTCACCCTCTGAATCCTCACCTCCCCAGAGCCTGTTTTGCAAGGTATCCCTTCCCAAAGCAGACTGGAGAGCTCTCTTTGATCATCTTGCACTTGTAACCACCTTTCCATGACTTCCTGCTGTGCCCACCTCAGAATTTTAGCCTTATTCCCTGCATGAGAGCAGTTCCACACTCCAGGTTCCCAGATATCTCCCTCTAATGCATTTTGCATTAGTAGCTAGTATCGGGAAATCTAGTACCAAAAGGTTAATGTACATCCATTAGTCCTCTTTCCCCCCTTCTTCTTTATGTGCTAGTAGAAGACAACCAATTTCATTAAATACATTAGGTCTGGAAAGGGTCTGGAAGCACTTGAAATTATTGTCCTGTCTAAACACTGTGGGTGAAGTGGGATTTGTGGATGTTGAATTATACCATTCAGGTGTTTTCCAGCCTCCACAACCTTTCTCTTCCTCTTAAAAAGAGTTGGGGTTTTTGAGACCTGCTCAGGATTTCTTGCTTGGCATCTCCTCCTTCTGTGTGGTCTCTCAGCTATGGGCAGGGTAAAGGAGGAGGAGGCATGTCAGGGAAGTTGGGATGGTTGTGTGGGCAGCTCAGCTGGCTTTGACAACTGACTGTTCTTCCAGCTGCAGCAAGTGGTTTTCTCCCTCCTCCCCCTGAAGCCAGCATGACAATTTCTGTCCCACTAATTAGAGTGAAGCTGAACCCTGTGAGTATCTCACTGCATTCTCTGACCTGCATTTTAGACAAGGTCAAGCTGTTCCAGTGAAAAAAATCTATTACTCTAATGATCCCAAGTGGGAAGTGGGAGGGCTGGAGGTGGGCTGGCTATTTGTTTTGCCTCCTGATGTGTTTATGATTTGAGGAGCTTGCCACATTCTTTAACTGAAACCTTATGTTTTAGCACAGCAGACCTTTGAAAGTCAGTAATTTGGGTGGTGATGCTGTAATGCCTCCTGTGTCTGTGAACTGGCTTTGCACAGCAAGGTTTTGGGAGCAGGAGAAGCTGCTGGGAGCCCCCACAGGAAGGAGTGGCAGAGACAGCCTCTGATGCACTGACTGCAGCCCCCATTCCCTGTCCCCCTTTGCTGCTGGGGGACAGGAGGTAGACCAAAAAACCAAAAATCTCTACTGAAGGCTCAGCAACATGAAGATTTTGATGTGAAATGGGGACATACAAAGCAGGGTGCATGAGCAGCTCTGGGCATGCGAGTTCAAACGGAGCAGAATCATGGCCAAAAGAAAAGAAAAAAAAAATCCCACGGGCTTTAATTTCACTTAATGAGAAACCATTCACAGTGTTCCATTTCTGATCCATATCTTTCCATTCCTATTCTAATGGTAATTACTGTAGCAGTTTATTAACAAAGAAATCATTTGATAGCTTTCACATGATCCCATACTTCAAGTATCTAACAACCTATTGATTCGATAGCTTGGCAGCGTTCCTGATTGAGGAGCTGGAGTCTGATTTTTTTTAATCTCTTTGATCGTCTCACATGCAAAGGATAATTATTTTCCTGGTTGAAACATGGGCTGGATTGCAGAATGATGGAGTCTGCAGCATGTCCTTGTGTGGGGTCCGTGCTGCACCCACAGGCAGTGTCTGTGCTCTTACAGGGGCTGCATTTCTCATCCCTGAGTTGCTGCAGTCAGGTGCACAACACACCTGCAGAGAGTGATATTTGTCACTACTCAGTGTAATTGTGCTGCCCAGAGAGCTGTGGATTCCCCATCCCTGGAAGTGTCCAAGGCCAGTTTGCATGAGGCTTGGAGCAACCTGGGATAGGGGAAGGTGTCCCTGCCCATGGCAGGGGGTGGAACAAGACAATCTTTAAGGTCCCTTTCAACCCAAACAATTCTGTGGTGATTCTTTGATATCTTTATGGAGGGTTTTGTGTTTGAACCTGTGTGCCCTGCTCTCCTGAGCCTCGGGTGTTGCATGGAACAGGTTTTGCAGTGGCAATGCCCTCCCTCATGGCACTGCTGGGTGATTCTCACCCCCTGCTCTCACTTTCTGGATGGTTCCTCACTTTCTCGAGGTGATTGTGGGAGTTTCCCTGAACAGCAGTTCCCACTGGGACAGAAGACCAGGACACTGCAGGAGTTTCTGGAGGGCTGTGCAGTTTGTGAGGGGGGAGTCTCCCAGAGCACACAAGCCCAGAACCGTGGTCCAGCCCCTCAGAGAAACAGCAGCTCTGCCACTGTCCTGGGATGGCTGGTTTGTGCTTCCACAGGAGTGAAAAATAAGCTGGTGTTTCTGGGAGCAGTGTGTGGCATAGGCTGCTTGTGCATGTTGCTGTCATCCTTTTTGAGGACTTCTAGGAGATTGTTCCCAATTTTATTGGAGGCCAATGTGGGAATTGTGTTTCTGCTGTTTGATTGGGAAGCTTTCCTAGAAAGAGGCCCAGCTAACTGAGCAGGGAGACTTGGACCAAATGCCTTTTGTCACATCATGAGCCCTTCTGACAGGAATGAGGGGAACAAAATGGATGGAAGCAATTTGCTGGAAGTTTTCTCATGCAGGTTTGGAAAAAACAGAAACATCTGACCTCCATGAGGAGAACCTGCCACCTGTGTCCTCTGGGGCCATTTTATGCACATCACCCAGATGGGTCCCAGAACTGGTTGGTTAACAATTCATATCCTTCTGGAACAGCCTGGATTGATCATGCAATGCCCAGGTGACCCTACACCCTGCCAGGAATAAGGTGCCAGGAGAGCTTGAATTACATGTTGGTCATTTTCTCATCTCATATATCACAGACTGAAAGCTTTATGACTTCAGAGCTTACTGTATTAATTTTATGCATGAGTGCTTTATTTTTGCCATATGAGATATATCACTGGCTTACTAGACCAAAATATCATTAGACCTGGGAAAGGATTTGGTCACTTAAACTTTGTCACCAAGGATCATTGCACACAGATTATGTAGGGCTGTACTGTGCCATTTCTCATGTGTTTATTAAGTGATTATAAATATTGAACCGTGTGCCTTCAGGGGACACTTGAGATCCGTGACTGCAGTAACATTTCATGTGGGGAGAGGTGGCACACTCTCAGGGATTTGTGCCTCAGCAGGGCCATCAAAGGGTTTGCCTGGTGAGAAGGCAGAGGTCTGTGCCACCTGAAGGAGCTCTCCACTGTTTTAAGGGATCGGTCACAGGTTGGACTCGATGGTCTCAGAGGTTCTTTCCAGCCAAAATTGTTGTGTGATTCTGTTACTGTGCATTTTCTGACATCCTGGTGGCTGGCATCGAGGTCAGGATCCTGTGGCACCCAGGCTCCAGCCCATGCCTGAGCCCTGGAGTTAATCACATCAAAGTACTTTGGCTGCTTTGGTTTCCTCCACCTCACTTCAGGATGCCGGTCTTGAAAATGCCACAAAACCCACAAACACAAATTTATTGTTTCAATAATAATGAATGGAATTTTTATATGAGCCCATAAAATACAGCTGTTCACCCTGAACATTCAAACTCCTTCTGCACAAGCCATTTACTGGCATCAGGTGATAGGACAAGGGGTGATGGCTTCAAACTGATGGAGGGCAGGTTTAGATTAGAGTCAGGAAGAAATTCTTCTCTGATGAGGCCCTGAGAAGCTGTGGCTGCCCCTGGATCCCTGCAAGCGTCCAAGACCAGGTTGGACAGGGCTTGGAGCAACCTGGGATGGTGGAAAGTTGGGCTTTAAAGTCCAAGCCAGGTCATTCCATTCCCCAAATTCTGAAGCTGTGCAGACCACAGCTGTCCATGCCAGAGTTCTTTCACTCCTCAGTCACCAAGAGCAAAGAGCAGCTCCCATCTCCAGATTTTCCTTACCATTTGCTGCCAAGGCTGCCAGCAACCTGATCCCTCCCTTCAGTCAGGTTTTCCAAAGTGCTGTGTTCCTCTTCAGTCACTGCACTAGGTTTTATTTTCCACACAAAAATTAGCTTGTAAAGCATCTGCAGGAGAGCTGGTAAAGGCTGGGCCTATTCTGGAAATGGATGCTTCTTTAGGTCCCTTCTTTTTATGTAAAATTTTATACTAAAATGTTTCCTGCTGGGTAAAGTACAACCTGGAATTGTAGCTGCTCTCCATTTCTGGATTTCCACTTACAACTTAACAGCTCAGGCCCATCTTTGATTCAGTTATCCACAGAAGAAAAAACAAACCTGCTATCTGCCTCTTAAAAGTTAATTAATGCTTCCGTGATTCACTAATGAAAAAGACCGAGATGAGAAATAGGTGAGCAGTAAAGAGCTGCATAAATTCACCAACAAAGCTGACAGAAGCCTGCAATTGTGTTCTGAGCCTGAGAACACAAAGAAATGGGGTTAAAATGATTTGTGACCAGGAGAAGGAAGAATTTCCTTCTGTTACATGACTGCATGTAACTTTTATTAGTTTGATGATGTACAGAGGGACTATTTCTCTTGGAAATGGCTTTTTTGGTTAACATTTCATTTTCCTCCACAAAGTTAGTTCTCTTGCAGTGATATGAAACACAGCTCCCTGCGATTTCCTAGCCCCCAACTTTATTAATAGCACTTGTTGTCATTGCAAAAGATCTATTTCAGGCCAGGCCATAAAGCTCTTGTTTTGCAGGTGAGCGAGCCCTCACCCTTTATCGTGCAGTATTTCCACAGGAGGGCAAAGATGAAGAATTGGTTAATAAAAAATAGCAAGAATAAAACTCATAACAGCTTGCATTGATAGTTGCATCACCTTTATATCAGCTGCTCTGCTTTAGGAATTTGAGTCTGTGCACTAATTTAATGTCACTTGAGTTGTCCTGGGTTTTGGCATGACCTATCCCAATACTGCATTTCCAGCCTTTGTCACTTTGGTATTATTACTCCAAAGAATACCTGGGGAAGTACCAAGGTCACTTCTTTCTGCTAAAGGCCCAGGTTTCCAGGGTCTGAGAGGTGGTAAACCACCTGGCAGTGGATTAATATACATTTATCACTGAACAGATAGGAGAAAATCAGATGGAGTGGCCTCCTGCCATGGGAATAATTTCCTGTGGGGAATGAAGGTTTTAAGATCATGTCTTGGGAATGGGGAGAGATTCCTGCTCTTCTTGGTGCTTCATGTAGCATCTTCTCATGAGGCCAGTTTTGACCCCTGCATCTTCTCCAGGAGCAGGTTCAGGTCCAAATTTGTTTGTTTGAAGGGAATGTTGCTCAGTTGTTTTCATGTTTATTTCTTTTCACATTTTCTAACTGCTTGGTTTCTCTTTTCATAGGCTGTGATGCCTCAAGGCTTTCCTCCAGCACTGGTGCCCCCTGCACGTGGAGGTAGCAGAATCTTTGCTATGTGTTGTGTTCTACTGCTGTTTTTTTTCTCAGCAGAGTGTTTTTAGTCTCAAATGTAAGGCCAAGTGCCATGATTGGGTAATACTACTTGGAGAGCACATCTGACAAAATGACAGAACAAGTCTGTGGTGTGGGTGGATTTCTCAAAGCCTCTCTGTGCTCAAGGTTAGAGGTGCAACAGGCCAAGCCTGGCCAGTGACACTTCCCTTGCTGGGGTAGCTCCTTCAGAGGATGCTTCAGTGGTCAGGAATTCAGGTGTGCATCCACCTAAACTTCTATTTCTACGCTGACCTAACCTGCAGGATCTTGTCTTCCATTTGGGACTTTCTGATTTCTGCTCTTAACATGATTTCACAGAAGAAAATTCCCATATTTCTGCTAGAAGGCATCATACTCATGGATAGCATACAAACACTGGGGGAGTTTTGGCCTAGGAAATGATGATCCACTTTCTCAGATCCAGAAGGATGCAAGAGAGTAAATGTAAATGGTGATTTGGTCCCCATTTGAGCCCCACAGTCTCATGGCACTTGTGCCATGATTTTAAGGATTGTCTTTCCCTTCGTGCCTCCTGCTCCCTTGCCTGAGGCACCTGCACCTCCTTCCATTCATTGTTTTTCACTCTGCTGCAGACAAAAGCAGTGGGATTTAGGATTTTTCTTTTAGGAGGGCTTAAATATCCCATGGAGCTTCAGAGCAGGGTAACAAACACACTTTATTTTCCAGGCACGTCTCCATTTGCTTTCCCTTCACGCTGGCGGGGCAGGGAGGGGCAGTGCTGTTTGTTTGGAAATGCAATTAGCCCAAGTGCGCAGGCCCGAGGCCAAGCAGGGAGGATAACCTTGAATCCAGGGAAAGTTAGGGGGAATTTAAAGCCATCTGCAGCTCCAATGGCTCCCCACACACCCCTTTGGCTCGTGGCTTCTATTCATGCCAATAAAGTGCGAGAAGATTCGCAATACAATGGGAAATTGCTTCTTTGGGTATCGCAGTATCTTGACTTAGAAGTGCTTTAACCTTGGCCTCATGCTTCCTGCGGGGCCTGTTTGCTGTGCTGCAGAAGTGCCAACACCAGCCAGGAATGTATAGGATTTTCCATCTGAGTAAAATTAAACCCCGAAACCTTTACCATCCTCTCAATGCCAGACATGCTCTACCTGCATTAACTTGAGCTTAATGGACTGCAAAATGAGCCTTTCAGCGTGTATGGGAGTGGATTATTTGCAGGAGAGCAAGTTCCTCACATTTTTATCTCTTCCCTTTCCCAAAGCTTTTGTCCTTATGAAAAAAAAAAAAAAAAAAAAAAAGAGAAAAGGCAAACACAGCCAAGTTACAGGAAGAGAGTCGGGCCCTGGAAGTCCAGGAAAGTGTTTGGGCAAGGCAGAGGGTGCATCCACCAAGTCAGGTAAGTAATGAAAAGAGCAACAACCACTGCTCCCTCTCTCTGTAACCAAACTGATTTTATTAAACTTGGTTTATTAGCCAAGATCTCGGGGGCACTGTTGGGGATGGTACAAACACTCCAGGCCACACTTCTCAGCACCTCAGCTGAACTCCTCACCCTGGCTTTATTGCAGCTTTTCCCAAAGTCCTCCAGGGTAGGCCCTGAGGCTGCAAAAGACAGAGCCTGCTGCTGGTGGGATGCTCCTGTCTGCAGTGTCCACTCATCATCTCACCCTCCTGCATAAGGGGTGATGGTTTCACACTGAAGGAGGGTCCGTTTATACTGGGTATAAGGAAGATGGTTTTTGCAGTGAGGGTGGTGAGGCCCTGGCAGGGGTTGCCCAGAGAGGTGGAGGATGCCCCAGCCCTGGAAACATTCAAGGCCAGGTTGGATGGAGCTTTGAGTAACTTGGTCTAATTGGAAGTGTCCCTGTTCATTGCAGGGGGTTGGATTAGATGGACTTTAAAGGTCTCTTCCAACCCAGATTATTCTGTGAGTCTGTGATCATCACACATCATTTAGAAGGATAATTTAAAGCCTGGTGAGCCCCCTTTTTCACCTGCTTCCTTCCAGATTCACTTCCTTCCAGAGTTTTGCCTTCCAGATTCACAAGACTTTTTTTCCCTGACTCCCCAGACTTGGATTTTGGCTGTTTCTCCAAACACAGAGACAAGGCAGCGCTGGGATACCTGAAGAGACAATCCATAGGGGTAACAGGATAATCCCTATGCAAACTGGGAGGGAGAACAGGCTGGTGGTTTCTCTTCAAGCTTTCATGGGTTATCACTGTCAAGACAACAGCAGCATGGAACATTGTGTGTGTTTAATGACCAAAAGTACCTTCACTGTGTCCTTCCCAGTGCCAGATGCCTTACAGTCTAAATGAGGATCTTTAATAGTGGCATTAATTATTACTGAAATCCTGCTTTGTCCCACTGAAACAAGTCTAATAGCTCACACTTGCTGCGCCTCTCTCCCTGTCCTTTCCCCAGATCACCATCTCCTGATGATGCCAGCATCAGAAAGACTCCTCTCACCTGCTGGTTGGGCCAGCAGCATGGTGTGATGGGCAGAGAGGGTCAGGCACAGGTCCCAGCTCCAGGGCTGCTCCATGAGCTGAGGATTGGGAAGGCAGTGTTGGGAAGGGTGTCCTGAGAGCGTCACTTGGTGCTGCCATGCCCACACCCTTGTCTTCTTTTGTGGGAAGCCCAGTGCCAAGAAAATATCAGCTCACAGCTCACAGGGATGCAGATAACTAATTGAAATAATTAATTAATTAAATGCATATCTCTTCCCTGTGAGGGTGGTGAGGCCCTGGCACAGGGTGCCCAGAGCAGCTGTGGCTGCCCCTGGATCCCTGGAAGTGTCCAAGGCCAGCTTGGACATGGGGGCTTGGAGCAGCCTGGGACAGTGGAAGGTGTCCCTGCCCATGGCAGGGGGTGGAATAGGATGATTTCTAAGATCCCTTCCAGCCCACACCATTCCCAGATTCAATGAAATTGTGGCTCCAGGGGAGCCAGCATCGTCAGAGGGCATGAACTCCTGAGAAAAGAGAGGCTTTGTCTGTCTCCTGAGCAGCCATGGCTAAGACCCAGCTGCCTGCCCAAAAGATGAGGCCATCTCCTGCAGATGGGTGCAACCATCACCTGCCCCCATGGATGAGACCAGTCAGTGACACCATCTCGTTCTGTGCCATCCCAAAGGAGCCTTGCTTAGCTTTTGTGTTGGGTTTTGTCTTTCTTTCCAATTTCCTAGTGCATAATTACCCTTTGTGGCTGAGTGGGGCATGACCTGGCATCTTCTCAGAGCAGAGCTCTTTTAGGTACTGGACTTAATCATGGTAAAAAAATGCTTTCTCTTAAGAAAAAAATAAAAAAAGGTAGTCTACCTGCAAGTACAAATAAATCCATATGGTATATAAGATGGCCCTTGAAAGGTTCCAACTCAAACCATTCTATGATCCTAAATATATAAATACAGGCAATTCCTCTCCATGCCTTTCATCCCCTGTGTTTTAAAGGCTAAGCTTTCATACCACAAGGAAGGTGGATTTTTGATAAATTTTTCATTTTCTCTATTGACTTGCTGTTGCAAACCCATGTCCTTTTGCTATGTAAAGGGCATTCATTTGCCCTGTATCCACATGGGCCCTCTTTCCCCTTTAACAACCACCAAAGAGAAACACTTTATTGCTCTTGCTGTGCTGGAATCCTGGGATTTGCTCTTTGCTTTTACCTCTGGCAGAGCTGTGGCTGGACAGGGGTTGCTGCAGTGGATCTGGCAGCCAGGGGATGGTCACCAGGGCACTCGTGTCACTGTGTGCCACTGAGGCCATTGCATGCTGCTGCCTCAGGAGCACTGGTAGGATGGAGAGTACCCAAAGTTTGGGATTTTCCCAGGCTTAGCCTAGTTTGGAGCATGCTTTGCAGCTTCCTGGGGGAGAAAGACATTGCCCTGCTGTGCTTTGGAGCTGAGTCATTCCCCCTGGGGTGTGCAGGAAGTAATTCTGTAATTATAAAACAATCTTGACTAATGGCATATTAATGAGGACAGGGCGAGGTGATGCTCCTGGGATGGGCTTTCCCACTGCTAGGAGGAGGAGGAGGGAGCTGTACACAGCTGCTGCATTTGGGGCCAAAAGATGGCATCACAGCAGTGAGGTTTGGGTGTAAGAACACTAAGAGGAAGGACTTTTCCTAACTCTGGGTCTGTTTTTTCTGCAAGCTTCACTGTTGCTCCTGCTGGAGGTGTTGCCTCTGAGCTGTCCACTCTCTGACCTGCTCCTTTGCTCCAGTTCAAGTCCTTCTGGCTCCCTTTTCCTGCCACATCTGTTAGGCTGTACTATTTCTACTCCCCTCATTTTTCCAACCCATCAACTCTACCTTCCCCTACTCTCTGCCCTACCAAGCCTCCTGCTCTTCTTTACCCCTCAGCATCTTCCCCTCTCTTTTATCCACCTTCTCTTCTCCATCTCCCACAAATACCTGTTGTATTTTCAAGAGTGCCAGCCTGGGGGCACGGGGAGGACGGTGCCCACAGAGGAGGTTGTGCTCCCCCATCTGATAACATATGTACCAGGCACCTTTCCCTTCAGCTGCCAGCCTCTGGAAGCCCAAGATGAACCTTTCAACAAGATTAAAGGGATGGTATTAATTGCTATCGATCACGGGTCAACAAATTAAATTGCATCTGCAACTGCATCTCTGAAAGGTCTAAATGAGAAGAGTAGTTAATGGGTCTGGCTGGCCCAGAGCTGTGATTAATTAAAGAAAAAAATGAACTACAACATTAAGAAAAAAAAAAATAAGGATATTGGGATGAGGATGGAATTCTGTAGTGTACTCTCCTCTGTACACAGGAGAGTGCCTGATGGGATTTCATTTCTGGATCCACCCTGGCCTGAGAGAGGCTGATGAGAAGTGAAGTGGTGGCCATGGTTTCTGGGGCTACTGGCACCCCCAGTGCTGTGGAGACACTGCCCACCTGGAACTGGCAACTCTGCCACACAAACTGTGCAAGTTTTCCTAGAAAATGATTGGTGCCCCTCACTTCTCCCTGTGGTCCCAGACCTTGGCCCACTGATGCCCTGGTGCTTGGGGAGAGCTGTGGGACCCCTCAGTGGGACTGTGACACTGCTGGATTTGGGGCAATCAGATTCCCTTCTACAACCTGAGCTACAGAGACCTTGCAGACACATCCATGATGGGATCTGCAGGGCTTTCCCTCACGTGACCCAGAGCATGCTCCAGCTCCCTGGGCAGAATCCTTGGGGTCAAGGGGTCCTTCTCCACCTGCCTTTTTTTCCTTTTTTTTTTTCTTTTCACAGTGCTGTGGAAGAGTGAAGGGCAAAATCCTGAGCATCCCCACGTTCTTAACAATCCCCCTGCTCTTCCCATGCCAATCCCACTGGCAGCTGGGAGAAAAGTACTCCTGGGTGGGAATAAGGGTGCTACTGTGACTCCTTGGGAAATAATGAAGTAGCACAGCATGGAATGGAGATGGTGCTTAATTAATAACAAAGAAAATAATAATATGTGGCACGTATAGTGCTGTACTTGTTCCAAGCACTGTACAAACATTAACTACAGTAATTAAGCTGTAATTAATTAGAGTAACTACTAATCAGTGTAAATAATGATGCATCTGGAGGTACCAAATGGAGTTTGTGAACTGAAAGCAAATTTCCATGTTCAGGAAATGGCATAAAATATAAAATGGCACCAGTGAAAGTAATAAAAAAGCAGACGGGGGTTAAAGTGAGAGCCTGGGAGCTGTGGTGGTTCATGGCAGTTCCACAAACTGCAATCCTGGTTTGGCAAAGCAAAACTGGTTTCCTGAGTTATTGCTGAGACACTTCCTGAGCAACCCATCCCATCCATGGGGTTCTCATGGCTACTTCCAGGCTCCAGACCTGCTCTTCCTACCCTAGCTGGACTCACCTACACTGTGAAGAGACAGGAACTGGAGCAAGGGATGAGATGGGCAATTGGCAACTTGAGGGGCTGATGATTAGCAGAGTAAAATACACCACAAATATATAATTCTGGGGTGTTTTTTTTTGCTGGTTCACACACTTTTATATTTAACAAAATAATTTTTTAATAATATACTCTTTTACACATCAAATATTATTTCTAGGACCCCTCCCTCCCATTTGTACAGATTTTTTTTTTTCTCACTAGTTTCAGGCACACTATTGTTTGAAAGTTTTGAAACTGGATAGTCATTGACAGGCAACAGCTTACAAGGAAATGTGGCATCGACGTCTCAAATGGTACCAGCTCGGCCTGCAGGGAGCCAGTGCTCAGCCACAGGACAGCAGTTGCTGTGCTAAGTGCTCCTCCCACCCCTGCCCTCCAGGAAAACACCAAAATGGGGAAGAAATAAAAGTATAAAGGCAAAAGTGTGTATAAACGGAGCCTGATGTGCTGATCTGCTTCGGTGAGGATGCTGTGGGGAGGATTTGCTGCTGTCACTGTCGAGAGCAGGTGCTGGACTGGAGTCTGAACTCTGAACAAAGCAAGCACCACCACCCCCATGGCACTGACCAAAAAGCAGGGAACCAAGCGTGGAGAGTGATGGGAAAGGCCCCTGTGCTCAGCTGGGCAGGCCTCAGGGCAGGGAGATGACATTGGTGGCTTTTCTCTCACAGAACCGCCTGGAAGCTGCAGCCTGAGAAAGCAGAAGGTCCCAGTGCTGGAAAGCCCAATGGGGACCCCTGGCTGCTGGGGACCTCTGCTCCTGGCAGGCAGGCACAGAAAGCAGCTGCTTTCCCCAGGGAACCTTCCCAGGAGCCCAGCCCAGCCCTGCTGCACCACGGCTTGCTTTATCCCTGGCACTGTGGGTGCTCCCAAGGAGAGCCAGGGCAGCTCCCTCCCACTGTAGCAAAGGGTCTTACCTGCCAGCTGAGCCAGTTTAGTGCTGCCACAGCTGTGGGACATTCCTGGAAACCTCCAGAGTGGGGTGATCCCATATGTAAATTGTGACCTGCTGTCGCTGAAGGCAATGAAACACTGCCCTTGGCTCCAGCGAGAGCAGCCTCAGGATGGGACAGGGCAGGTGAGCACATGCTCAGCCCAGGAACCAGGAACAGGTGGGATCCTCTTCCCTCTGCTCCCCCACTGATGCTCCAGCCAGGAATCCCACCCAGACAAGCCAGGGAAGATGTTGCTTTCATGGAGCACCCATGCAGCTGCTGTGGGCTCTGCTCCCATCAAGGGCACGGTGACTGTGTAGGTGTCTTCGACTTTATTGTCCCCACTCAGTGGAGAAAGTGTAACACAGATACAGCTTCGTGTCTTGGCTGTCCGGTCTATACCTGTGCATCTACCTCAGTCCTGCTGCAGGTTACATTCCAGTTGGGTTTTTTTTTACCACCCCCCACCCTCCCCAATCCCTTTTAATTTCTGCCTCTCTCCTGTCCTTAGTGCCACCTGCTCTTGCAGACAATAAAAATGCTCCATCTATTGCTCCACTCACAGCTGTATTGTCCCGACGATCCCAGCTTAGGAAGAGACTTAAAAAAAAATCATCACAATAGCAAAAAACCTTCAAATAAATAAATGTGAAAAACCCCATGATCCACACTGTAGAAAGTGAGAGCAGTGAATGGATTGGCACCTCGGAGGCATCACCGGGCCGGGAAGGTGCGAGGGCTGTTTTCCTGCTGTCCTCCCCCTGTCCCAGCAGCGCGTCCCTAGCGAGCCCTGGTGATTCCCCCAGCACAGCACACACCTGCACACCGGCTAGGGAGTGTGTAAAGCGGGACAGGAGCTGCAGGGGACACCCTTCCTTCCCCGCAGCTACCGATCTCTGCTCGTGTGGCACCCTCGCAGGGCTTGCTGCTGACCCTGCTGCAGCCGGCGGGAGGTCGAAGCCGTTCCTTCATCACCATCATCACCTTCATCACCTTCATCACCATCATCACCATCATCACCGTCACCATGAGCGGGTTGTTGGCCGGGGGCGCTGCTACAGAGCCTGCTTGCCCTGGCACTCGCGCTTGGAGCACTGTGCCGGCTTCCACCAGTCCCCGTTGTGGCAGTGGCAAATGTTGCAGTCGTCCACCTTCACCTCGATGCCCGCGGGGATTATCGTGGTGCCCGCAAAGCAGTTGGGACCTGCGGAAACACACGAGGATAACAGGATAAACACTCCGTGTTTGGGCTGGGGACAGCAGCTCTGCTCTAAGCCTGGGACAGGCAGGGACCCAGTGCCAGCCCCTTGCTGTGCTCTGCCCATGTGGGTACCGAGCCTTGCACCCACAGCAATCCCTTCTCTCATTTTTTGGTCGCCCTCGGGCACTTAAGGGAAAATAAAAGGCCTTGAAACTTTCCTCTCTGTTTCTGTACCCAGCCCCAGGAACAAATGGCATTGGCACTCAGCTTTTTCTACTCAGCTGACCACTAATTCAGTACTTCTCCTTAAATTTTGGCTGCAGGATGCACAAGACCATGAGGACACAGTTCAGCCTTCACTGCTCCAGCCTGAGGAGCCTGCAGGGAGCAGAGCCAGTCCATCCCCTACAGCCATTGGCAGCCATGCTCCAACACCAGGTAACCCCAAGGACCCTCACCAGCTTGGAGCTATTAACCAAAAATTATTTATTGCATCACCTCTAAAATAACTTTCTGATAAAAATCTGGGTATTTTTCCTCAAGGGTAATTCCTTTAATCTGCTTATTATTTCTTTGGGTCTATTTTTTTTTTTCCCACAATATCAAAGCTGAGCAGCAAATCAGCGAGGATCTTATTTCCTAGTCATGGAATGGTTGGGTTGGAAGGGATCTTAAAGCCCTTCCTCCTCCTCCTCTTAAAAGTCCCACAAATATCCATTTCCCATCTGTCCCTCTGCAAGGTCTCTTCTCTTCCCCTCTTACTCCTGCACTGCCTAGTGCCAGGAATTAATGTCAGAGCCAGCACCACACACAAAAAATTCCAGGCAGTCACACTGGTGGCATTGGGGAAGCGTAAAGACATTTGAAAAGTGTTTTGTGGTTCGAGTGCTGCTCTTAAATGTCACTCCTTGACTGGCCACCAGTTTTAATCTATGTCTCCAGTGCATGAGGTGCATTCCAAAGGTGAGGGCATGTACAGACATGAAATTATGGGCAAGTTGTTCCTTAAGTCTTGGGCTTAAGGCTGGGAAAGGGAAGCAGGGTCTCTTATGAGGGTTACAGGCTGAGCTATAGCCAGCCCAGTGCCAGGGTCCCATGTTTTATAGTCTCCCAGAGCTATTTATGAGTGCCCTGACTTCACTGAGGTGCTCCTCAGGACCCTTTGTTGAACAGGCCACAAGTTCTGGCAGGGCTGGGCTTATCCAGACTATTCAGGGTGTCTGAGTGTTACTTGTGTTTCAACACCCTCCCAGCTTCATTAAAGGCCCCTTCAAACACAGCTCTACAGCAACATTTCACATCCATCTTCATCAGGCTGGAGAAAGATGCCTTGGATGGCTCCTGCACAGAATCTGGGGTGACAAGGTGTTCCTCAGGCCCTGGGAAGGCAGACTGCAGCACTGCCTCCTCCTTGGCTGAGCCAGCATGTGAATTCCATCAGGACTCCAGGAAGGAGACGGCTTTTACTCTAAACAAAGAGATTCCACTGCACTTGCTGAGCCAGAGCACCGGTGACAGAGCTGCAGGCACTGCAGGAGCCCTGTGAGTAGGGATGTTTTAAGGCTGCTGTGAGCTGGGCTTTGAGCTGGACCAGCTCCAAAGAGCCCCTCCAACCCTCAGCCACTACAAACTGCAAAGAACTTTAAAGCCAGGAGCTACCAGCCAAGAGCATGAACAGAGCAGCCAAACTCTACAAATGCACACATGGTATCTGTGTTTTTCCTTGCAGGCATGAGGTTAAAGATATCATGAAAAAGTCTGTTTTGGTCACGAGCTCAAGATTTCCCAAAGTGACATCTGTCTGGAAGACACCATTCTGGTTGGAAAGGCTGTGATTCCAACATCTCTGGCAACCCACTGAAGTTGTCAGACTTTCCCAGAGCCTTTGAGTCCCTGTGCTGGCTGTGCCACTGCCTGTGCTCTTCACCACTGGTTTAATTCCCCGTTTCCTGGAGCCTCGTGAGTGGGGGTGTGTTAGACCCAGCATGGGCATCACTGCCAGGTCATTTGCTGCTGATAAATGTCCAGGGTTCAAATGCCATGGAAATTCCAATAAGTGCAGCTAGCCATATCTGAAGCTGGAATCAGTGCCAGGGATGGCACGTTAGTGGGATGCTCTGAGTGCCTGTCGATGTCTGGGATGCCCAGGGTGAGCAGCCTCCACACAACAGCCTGCTCTGCACTCCCAGAGCAAAATAACTCCTTTTCATTGTAATATAAACAAAAATCTTCCTCTGGTGATTAAAGTGGCAAGGGAAGGGAAAGATCATCTTCCCTCTTGTTGCCCTGCCTATTAAGCACCACATTTGAGAGGCCAGTGCTGCCTCCACACCCACACATGTCTCCAGACACAGCTTTTTCTGGATTTACAGCACTGCCAGCCCATTCTGCAGGCTGGGAACAGGTGGGAGGCTGGCAGTGAGGGAAGCCAGCAGGTTTGCTCGCTCACAGGTGAGTCAGCTTTGCCTCCCAGACAGACTCTGGGGTCCCAACACCTCCCTCATGGGACTCTGGCACCCCAGTGGTGCAGGGATCATGGTCACCCAAGGGTGATGGTGTTGGGACTGGCTGATGTGGTGCTGCCAAACTGGGAAAAAGCTTAATTTTCCTTCATCCTGCTTATCTGTCCCTTCCTTGACTGCCCTTCCTCCTCCCAGCAGCAGCCCCAGGTCTCTTCTCCCTTCTGAGCTTCTCCAGGGGGCCATGTGGAAATAAAGTAATCAGTAAATACCCCTCACTAATGCCCTAGGACAGGGAGGAGCAGAAAGCAGACTGAAGAAAAGAGGAGATGGATGAGGGGGATGTGCTAAAAACATCACCTGCGCCTCTGAGGTCCCCACTGGAGAAGGGATCCCTTATTCTGGGGACAGCAGCACAGCAACGTCCCTGCCCTGGCCAAGGGACAACTCTGCAAATCTGTAATTAAATGCTAATGATCTGCCCCTCTGTAATTAAACACTAATGATCTGCCCCTCTGATCCCTGGCACCTGTTGAGCCTGAAGGAGCTGGCAAGCATCTCTGTGTCTAACAGAAAATCCATGGGATACTGCCCCTGCCCCAGAGGGGCTGGGTAAGGCAAAGGGGGGAAATGCCAGCCCTGCTGGATAAATCACAGGGACTGCCAAACCACGCCTGGCTGGAGCAGCACCCAGCATCCCTGGGCTGGCCAGGGACACCTGGGCACACCCAAGCAACGAGCTGTAGTCAGAGGCTGAACTGAGGGAAAAATCACAGCAATTGGGTTTGTTTTCTTTCTTCTTGGCTTTTAGCAAAATAGAGGCAAACGTGACCCGGGGCTCCACTGCCATCTGCCCTCCTGTGGGATGTTCTGCCTCTCTCCTGACAGACTTTAGTACTTTTAATTTGGGCCAACACTGCCACTGCTCTGGGCCTTTTCTTTCCCAGCACTCTCTCAAAATAGCCCCCTCTGCATTGCCTGAGCGAAATGGCTTCTTTTGCTCAGCACAGTGAGCTGGACAGAGCTTTATTGCATCCCCTCTCTCCTGCTGCTATCCCCATCCCTTACAGAGACATGGATTCCTAACGGAAGGCAAAATTTCCACACTGCATTTGTGATAATTCAACTTAAATCCCCATTGCCTGAAATCCAGTTTTACAGCACAATCACTATCAGCCAGCCTCCCCCCCTCCACTTTTTCATTTTTTTATTTTCCCATTTAAACTTCTCCCACCTTCAGACTGGAAAACTGGATCCTGTTTGTCCAAACTGGGATGCAGCGAGCATGGCACCCGTGGTGAAGGCATGAGAAAGAGGCACTCAGAGGGACCTGCACTGCTGCAGGTTAGGTGAAAATATGCTCCAGCCATAAACAGAATTTTCTGTGCCATGGCACAAGTCACCAGGGAGTTTTCCAGAACCTTTGGGATTTATAGAGCAGCCAGTGGTGGAGATAACCTCCAGCACCTGGGGATCTGCATGTGCCATGGGCCTTGGAGGTGCTGCAGCCTTTAAAGCCACAACCAAGAGTCCACAGCAAGAAATCAAGTCTGTTTGTTTTTTTTTCCTCTGCAGCAGAGCTCAAGAGACTCTTTTAAATTCTCTAATATTCTTTTTCCCTCCCAATATTTCAAAAGCTCAGGGCCTCAACCCAGCGCTGCTGAGGAGGAACAGGATGAGACCAAGGTCTGCCAAATCAATGCTGAACCAGAGAATGACACACAACAGCAGTATGGGGTTTTAATTATTATTCAAAGGAAGACACTACTCAGAAATATTTGATGACATGTCAAACACATCAGGTTACTTATGATAACAGCAGCAAAACAAGAAGCTGCTTTGGGCAAGGGCTGTCATCCTGCTCTTGGTAAAAGCATCTTAAACCACGACTGTGATGATAACAGGACACTAATCACCCTTCTTCCTTGCTCAGGGAGACTGATGGGAGAAGTTTGCTGCTCCCACAGACAGTGCAATAGTAAGATTTGCTTTGCTTAACATAGTTAATACTCATAAAAGCCTGCAGCACTCCAGGCTGTTTGCTAGAACAGCTGTGAAGATTTTTATGGAGATGTATTAGGGACATTCAGATGCTGGTTTGATGGGAGAGATGTAAAAAAATCATATTTGGTTTGTTGTTTGGGGAGAATGATGGAAAATTCTGCAACCATCTGCTGAAGATCAGGTAGTTGGGTGATGACCCTGCTGCACTGCACCCTGTTCTGGAGGGAATTCGGGGGCCAGGCTCTCTCCAGCACCATAAGCTGATGCCTTGGAGCCACTCGGTGCCAACAGCAGTGTCCCCCCAGCTCCCTGTGACTCCTCAGATGGGTTTTACTGAACTCTGCAGCTCTGCCCCTGGCTTTCAGCAGCTCTGAATTTAGCTCTGTGTGTGCAGAGAAGCAATAAAAGGAAATCAAATGTTAATCAAACAGCAAGCACGGATCACTTCAGGCCAACTGTGATATTCAGATGTGCCCTGAATAGCATCTTATCCCGGACAAAGCTCATCTCCACCAGAACTTCTCATTGTACAACCTCTGCTTCCAGCAAGAGTGGTAGTTTCCCCTCAGTAAAATATGTTCTTTGAGAGCCTCCCCATCCCTTTAGGAAACAATAAAACTTACTCCAAGAGATTTTAGCTTATTCAGTCAATGGATTCCATCAAGGAGAGAGGTGCTGATGGCTTTGCTTATCTGCCTCGTTAAGACAGCTGTTAAATAGCAGCTCAATTCAGCAGCCATCCCTCAGGGTCCCAAGTGGTGTGCCCCACAATTGAAGTTGCAAGGGATAAATGGAAAACTGGTGTTTCCTGACAGTATTTAGGAATGGATACATCCTGAAACATCCCCCTGGACGCTCACGCAGCTGAATGAAGCTCGATGACTTTGCTTTTGGAGCTCAACCATTAACACAACTGGGCATGGGGGTTTGCTGTTGGCAGTGTGAAGGCAGGTTTTCCTCTGCATGTCTCCACAAAACAGGCTTCTCCCAGGCTTCTCCCAGGCTTCTCCCAGGCTTCTCCCAGGCTTCTCCCAGGCTTCACCGTGACCATCCCACACCACAAGCCGTGCAGTCTCCAGCACTGGTGTCCGGTGCTGAAACAACTCCTTTCAAAGCAGACCAAATGAGGATGACACTTGGAATCCACACAAGGATGCTCATGGATCTCCAACAGAAAAAGAGGAAAATCACAGCAGAATCCTCAGGCTCTGTCACAGACAAAAGAAATTGCTCTTGCCTGCATCTTGGGACTTTTTCCATGTCCGGGCTGAACTCTGTGCTCAGAAGGGAAGGAAAAGCAGCATCTTGTTTTTAATGATGGCCTCAGTTTCTGGAGGTTAACACCACTCCTCTCTGCTGATCCTGCAGGATCTTTTCAAATGTTCATTTAGCTCTGCCAATGCTATTTATGTGATCACTTCAGATTGCAAGAAAAGAGCTCAATTTGCTGCTTTAATAAAGGAGTTGGGGAGGGAAGAAGTCTTGTTTCCACTGCCTGGTATGGAGAGTGCCAATCCCTCTCTCTCAGGGAAGGAGGGGGCAGTGGGCAAAGCCGGAGGTGAGACATAAAGAAATCAGCTGGTGATGCTGAGCTTTGCCTTGCTGAAAATTAAATTTGGTGATTCTCTGCAGGGGCAGCTGAAAACCCCACCCAAAGAAAACAACCCTTGAGCTTTCTTGTGTTAGAAGGAGGCCAGAGCTGGAGATCCTGGCTTGGAGCATGGCTGAAGCCTGAGGGTGCACTGGGAACAGGGCTGCCATGATCCCAGGATGTGGGGCAGTGAGTTCCCACCCCAGTAACACCTGGCTCTGATCCCTGCTCCTGCAGGAGATGGCCATGTCCTTCAGGCTACAGAGGACACAGCTCCTCCCAGTACAAACACCAGGAGAAAAGAACCCCCTGGACTCCAAAATCCATTGTCACCCAACCACTCAACCTGCACAGAGACTCCTGCAGGGTGGAAATGGAACTGCTTCAGGTCATCATCCCGATCACCATCAAGCCTGGAAGCCTCTTCTCAGCCTGCTCACGCTCTCAGGCAGCAGTGAGCTCTCCTGTGATGCACAGACTGCATCAATGCATCATCTGCCCCCTCAATAAAATCTGTATTCTGCTCCATTTTCAGGAGGCTCTAAGAACTGAACCTACCAACCCATGCCAGCCTGAGTGCCACAAATTAAACCTCCCTCCAGTGAGCCAGTGGTGGCCCCAGCACCCTTCCAAGCCATTCAAAAGCTCAGGAATTGCTCTATTCCCCGTTTTTGGATTGTTGTTGATATTTTAAAATCCCAAAAGGAAGTTTTGGCCTCTGTCAGTTTAACCCCATTCCCCCTTGTCCTGTCTCTCCGTGGCTCCCAGCTGTGGTAAGAAGTGTCTCCTCCTCGAGGTGACCCCAAGATGGAAGCTTCACTCTCCCTCTGCTGCCCTGTCCAGACACCCAGGGAGAGATGGCACCTCCAATAAATGCTCTCAGTTTCACTCTGTTCTGTAAAATGTTTCAAAATCAGAGCCTTTTCTGTTTTCATTTGTTGTCAAACCCTGCTGGCTCTGGCTAACAGCTCCTGGAGTCATCTGGAGGTACCTTCCAGACATCCATGAGCTTTCAATCGTGCACACCACTGCCCCAAAGAATTACTCTCCTCTGAAGCTGATCTGCAGCTCTTTTCCATCCTTCCTGCATTTTTCACTACTCACAAGACAGTGTTAACAGCCCTTCCCAAGTGCTGCCTATTTACAGGAGAGATTTTTCCAGCCATAATTCACATTACTGGGTGCCTGAAGATGCCTGAAAGGGACCTCCTGGTGGCCCCACATCCCCTCCTGCCTCTCCACACACCGAGATGGTCGCATCATCCAGGCTTTGCTCACACAGTCCCAAGTATCTGCTGCCTTGGAGCCCAGTGAATGCAGGGGCCCTGCTCAGGTTCCCTAAATTGTGAGCTGGCACCCAGTGACAGAGACTGATTTAGGCCTCACTGCTTTGCACTGCAGTTAGAAAAATACTGATGGCTCGTTATCCATCTTAATCAGCAGCAGCAAACAAATGAGGGACAGGGAGACATCCAGAAGGGAATACACCACATTACTCCTCCTTATTGATAGCACAGTTACTTAATTTGATGTGGAGACGTAACTTCAGGCATCACTAAATACTGGAGCAGGGACGTTTCGGTGCAGGGAAGATCTATGGGTGCAATTTAAAAGGCGTCTGTTTGGCAGCGGTGGCGTCCATGGGCTCCCATCTCCACGGACATGCTGGACACCATCCCTCACCAAGACAAATGAAGACAGTGTCCCTTCCACAGCTAAAATGCACCAGCTGAAAATGGTGGAGCTCCACTGCACTCTTCATCTGCTGTGCTTGTGGGATGAGCTGGACAGCAGGGGACCAAGCCCAAGGCTGAGCACAGAATCCCAGAATGGTTTGGGTTGGAAAGGACCTTAAAGCTCATCCACCTCTACCCTCTGCCATGGGCAGGGATAGCTCTGCTGGACCAGGCTGCTCCAAGCCCCGGCCAGCCTGACCATGGACACTTCCAGGGAAGGAGCAGTCACAGCTTCCAGTGTCTGATGGTTTCTGGATGGTCATGTCCAACCTGTGCTTCTCTGGGCACTGCCTGTGCCAGGGCAGCAGAGCTCTGGGTCAGACCTTTGGCACAGCTCACTCGAGGAGGGCAGCTTGGAGATGGTGGAGCAAAGCTCACGATCTGGGCACACCAAAGAAAATAATGCAAGGAGTACACTTCCCACTGCTTTAGTGAGGCACCCACAGCTGCCTCCCCATATGGACATTTCCCTCAATCCTGTGCACACAGCCCCTCTGTTTCTGATCCCAAGTGCACCAAAATCAAAGCTGGGAGCATATCCAAGTGCACTTGGAGCTCCCTGCAAAGCCTCCAGCCCCAGTCTGCCCGTTTGACTGGGTTTCTAGCCCAGTTATGGGTTAGGGAATGCTGCCAGCAGGGTTAGGCATTGCTGCAGTGCAAATTAATAGGCATCAAATTCATAACCCTTTATTATATAACCTTATTCACTCTGCTGACTCATACACCCCAACAGGGGCACCCCTGGAGTGAAACTGAGGAGGTTTCACCTGGCTGGAGGAGCCAGCACATGGATCAGCTCCCAGACAGCAGAAGAGCAACTCCCAGTGCTTCAGACACATCTGTACATCCAGGGTTTTCCCCCCTCCTTTTAGTGTAAAATGCAGGTTGGCGTTTTCAAAGTCACCTATGGGATTTATATACCAAATTCCTCTTCACTTGAAAAGGATCTATGTGTGCAAATACCTTGATCAGCACTGAAAAATTTAGTGTATGGTAAAAAAACCTGCAAAGGCAAAGGGCCCAGCATTGCATGGGCAGGAGCTGTGCATCCAAAGCAGATTTTCTGAACCAGGCTTTATTGTGCACACTCTGGGCTGGAGAAGGAAAACTGTAACACCTCAAAGCCAGCAGTAACCACCTAATAAGGGAGAAATGTGTATTTCAACTTTACCTGAGAAAACAAACAGGATTAGCTCTTAAAAATTTTTTTGCAGACAGCATAAAGCTTTGGGAGAATACTATATATTTTTTTTTATTTTTATTTTTTTTTAAAAAAACAGGTAGGTTGTAATTGTGGGCAATGAAAGCTACTCTGAGGTAATTTTAACCTTTCATATAAGTAATAGGCTTAGTTGTCCAAATATATACTTCCCAAAATGAATTCCAACAGCACTGAAGGCATATTCATGTTTTTAATGGTTCAGTCATAGCATGAGGTGAGGTGGGGTTTTTTGAGTTGGTATCAAATAGATTAATTTAAAGGAAATCAATTAATAGAACTACCATTAAACTATTGCATCAGCTAACAATGTTACCAGTAAAATCAACAGCCAAAGAGAGGAAAAGTTGGACTTTCCAGACACTAAACCTTTAAGTGAAGGAAAAAAACAAATACAAATGCATGCATATTGTGCTGTGGTGTTTGTGCTGCCCTCACCTCACTGGCTCAGGTGCCAGGAACAATGCATGTCCCAGTGACTGTGCCCTTGTAGCCAATACTTCCCAAGGAAGGAACTGGGATGCCAAGAAGCAAACTCATCCCAGGGCTTGGCTGGATGTTCATCCTGCAGTGGTCTGGGCAGCTCCCAGGGACACTGGGACACTGGCAGGGAGCAGCAGCTCCCACAGGCAGCCACAGCTCCTGGTCCATGCAGGTGTGAGAGGACACCCTGATCTAGGGAAATAAGGGCCCAGAGAGCCCCTGGATGCCAAAGCACCAGGCCTGTGGTCCCTGCCCAGGTGTCTCCACTCAAAGGCAAAGGTTAACAGTAAGAGAGTAACAAGCAGGACTTTCCCCCTGGGTCTTGTGAGCTTTTACGCAACTTATTCGCCTCTTGGTTGCGCTTCATGTGAAAATATAATGATTTTTATGGCCCACTTTAACATTTTTATGTCTTTTTTTCTTCAGAAAAAAAATCCCACATTTGGTGTAAGAATTAAAACAGTATTTCATGCTTAACTGCAATCACAGATGATGTATGGAAGAGAGCTGGCTTCATGTCAACTCAATATAAAGCCAGAATTGAATCTAACTTGGTCACTACAACCGTGCAATGTTTTATGGGGTGAGGGGATTTTTTCAGATCACTCATAAATGAAATTGAAACTATGACTGGGCTCATTTTCTATCAAACAGGAGAAAAAAAATGTAGGAGGGAAGAGGCAGGATTGCTATACATTTGTCTGAGTTGTTCCTTTAGCAGTGGAGCGTGCTGCAAAGCCACCCCAGCACAACAGGAGTTTCCTGAGCTGGGGGGAACCACGTGCTTGGGATCAGCCTCCAGCTCCTGTCTGGAAAACAGCACCACTGCAGTCCAGAACCCTGTGGGATGGGGACAATTGATGGAAAATGCCCTCAGGCTCTTCTGCCATCATGGCATGAATGCGATGCTTGGAGGGCACCAGCACGGTCTCACTTGCATTTCCCACCTGGTGACAGGTTTTTCTGATGGTGGTTTTGAGTGTGGGCTTGTGTTAGAAATGGGATTTCAAAGCAAAGATAAAACTTTCCAGGTAAGGAAGGAGCTGCTGTGGAAACCATTTCTTCCTGCTCTTGGCTTGTGTTTGAGTTTTGGGTTTTCTGCTGCTGACTTGGAGCATGAGCCATCTCCTTTACCACCATTCCCAGCTCCCTGGCCTCCACAGTCTCCACCACTGTCCCCAGCCTCCTGGCCTCTGTGATGATGGACACAGAAATGATGGCCATGGGCAGGTAGAAGACCCACGTGAAAGGGGAATTTAATGTTAGAAGTTAAAGTCAGCAAAGGTTCCCCCTCCAGTCAAAGGATGCATCTTCTGGGGGCTGTTTAACAGTATCAGCCTTTGGATCTGCCTGTTTTCATCCCTATAAATTTAGGATGGGCTGCAGTGGCAAAGCTCCCATTTCTATGCAAATCCATACAAGTGATTGATTATCTGTAGAAATGGAATAACCACAATGGCAGGAACAATATTTCTTAGTTTATGTGGGGGGATTTAATTACCTGCCTGTGGCACAGAAAAGGAAAATGAGGAAAACATCTTCCCTGACCCCACCCCAACCATTAAACCTGGTGTTAGAGAGACAGGACACGGCACTGCTGTGCCAAAATCTGCACCTCCTGAGGAAACAGGAGGAGGAGGGAATGGAAGGGGAAGGGCAGGAGGAGTGGATAGATCTTGAGGACACACAAGGGGAGACCAAGGCACTGCAAGGCCGGGCACACCTCGGCCTGATGGACAGAAGAAACAAGCAGAGGTTGGTGCTTCTGGAATAAACAGCCCCCTACACACTTTTGCTTTGACCTGTCTTGATTTCTGCAGTAGCTACAGAAGCAGCTGTAATCCATGTTTTGTCCCAGGTTTTGCTCTTCCCATGCTCTTCCACTACCTGAGTTTAACAGTATCCATGACATTTCCAGGATGCTTTCCGATGGTGCCGTGCAAGAAGCAAAATGAGCGGTGTTGGTTTAGCATGGGAACAATTGCATTTAATGAAATCACCCAATGAAAAAAGCAAGGTTCTTTCCTTTGCCCATAACTCTGGATGTCACCACAAAAGCCATAACCACAGTGCATGTGGCCTTTATACTCTGGCAGGTGTGAAATTGTGTTGATGTGCTGGGACAGAACAGTTATTCTGTGAGGTAGCAGCTGGGAATGATGAAAGGCTGTGGAAAAATGATGGTGATTCTGCATCCCTCCTGCCCAAACTTCCCAAATGCTTTGTTACCCTTCTCTGCAGTCTGTTTTTATTACTTAATTCCTGGATGAAATTCTTGCTCACCCTCTGGTCTCAGTGGCACCACAGGATCTGAACGGCTCACAACTCATTATCCTCCCACATTCCCGTGGGACAGGGAAGTGCACTGGGTAAACTGAGGCACAGAGGCACTGGGGACTCATCAGGGGATGCAGGATATTCAAACTAAACCCAGCAGAAAACTGTATTTGACTTGCAGCCACAGGAAGGTTTGAGGCTGCAAACTGCCTTCTCAAGTGTGATGGGAATTGGTTCACGTCTTCCTGGCAGAGGGAAGGAACTGTGGGACAGGGTGGCAAAATGATGGACAATGACTTCCAAAAATTCCCCATTTCTGAGTATTCCCACACTCCTCAGCTAGTATTCCCTGCCTTGTTTTTCCTGCATTCATTTTCTGCCTTAGAATTTTTTTTTAAAGCCAGAAGGGGGATTTAGACATTAGAACAGCTACTGACCCGATATGAGTTAATGATTTTGTAAAACCCCTAAAAAATGCTTTACTTTAAAAGATTGATGTTTCCTATTGTATTTTTTCAATGCCAATTAATTACTTAATTCATTAGCAATGTAACACAGGAATAGTCTTTGAAAATCTGCTGCTTTGTGTAGATGCCTTTAATTATGGATAATTAAATACTGTGGAAGGACCTGATTATACCTCTGAGCATATTCTAATCTGGAAAATGAAACACACTCCTGTACTCCTGAACACATAAAACAAAAGCTGTGCTCAACAGCCACAGGAGGTGAAAAAAGATGGGAAAACCAACACCCCAAAAGCTAGAACCACTCCATATCCTGCAAGTGAAAGAGGGTGGGAATTCCTGGGGAGGCTTGGAGGCTTTGTGTGTGCCCTGACACGGGGTTGGATCCAGAGTCTGCCTTGTTGGGGTACAGGGGGGATCCCAAATGTGCTGAACACAGAGCTGCTGCAGCCAGCAAACAAACGTGGGCCCAGCAAACAGAACTCCCTGTTAGCACCTGCTAAAGCTGGCAGCAGATTTCCAGATGGTCCCTTGTACCTGTGGCATCAATAGCCAAAACTGCCACACAGAGCAAAGCCCTCCAAACATAACCACAGCTGGCCTTGGAAGAGGAAAACCTGCCAGTGGCAGAAGTCACGCTGTTGGTTTCTTTCTGTCTCAGAGTTTTAGCCCCAGAAGAAAGCCACAGAAATGTGTTTTGATGACAGCATTGCCCCAGTGCCTCTGAGACAGGTCCCCTCCCTGATTCTTACTTTGCATCCTTCCTCCCTGGGCCATGAAGTGATTGCCAAACTCAGGGAATAAACTCTCTCATCTTTATTTATTTCTCAGCTGGCAAATTTTTCGAGAAAAATTAGGCCAGGTCTTGTGAAATGTTAGGGGCAGGATGGCTTGAGGGGCACAAATACATGTCTGGCACAGATTGGAGACGCTAGAAGGAGGAAAATGTTACCGCTAACACGTGGCCTGCCTGCCTGCCTGCCTTAAGTCAAAGCAGCAATGTGGCACATTGCTACTGCATCCCTGCCCATGGCAGGGGATGGAACTGGATGATTTTTAAGGATGCTTCCAACCCAGACCATTCTGTGATGATCTGTGTGTGCTGATGGATGTTGCCCTGCCCCAGAGATCCCCTCCTGGGGCGCACTGCTGAAATTCTCGACACAGCAGCCTGATCCAGCTGAGAAATGCAGAAACCGTGTGGTGAAGTGCACGACGAGACACTGCAGCACGTGGGACACATTTCTGGAATGCTGTGCCCATGGCATTTGTCAGGATTCCTACCTGGTGCTGCCAGGTGCCCCTGCCACTTCCACCTCACTGCCACCCACCCACGGTGTCCTTGCACCCTCACCTGGCTGTACTGCACCAAATTGAGGGTCCCTCTGGCAATCGGCTCCACCAAAACTGCCCTCATTTTTGTTCTGCCCAGCTGATGCACTTCAGCAGCAAATCAGGGAGAGAGATGAAGAAAAACACACCTTCAACCCACTTTTTTATCTCCCCAGCCAAAGTGATGGGTAAGTTGGCAAGTGACAGGCTGGGGTAGTGCATGACCACTGTTTGTGACATGATGAGTTTACGTGGGGGATTTGATTGAATTATTTGTGCCCAACAGATTAGTGGAAAACAGGAAGTCAGTGATGTCTTGCTGACCCCCCTGTAATGGCTGTGACCTATTAATGCACACAGAGATGAGAACCATTGGGTTGGTCCCACCTCAGAGCCAACATTCAATGAGCCCATGCAATCCCTGGGTTACTGCAGACTTCCCTGTGCCAACACTTCCCCTACCAGGGCACGCTGTGCCCAAACTGCAGTCAGGAGAACAAAACCCACACATTTTCTTGATGTACTTTGAGCCTCAGCTTCACATCTGACAACCCCTATTCCAGCAAGGAAAAGCTTTCAGGCGGGGCTTTGGAACTCTGGTGCATCCATGGGTGGAAGAGCCCAGCCTGGGCAGTCTGATGGTGCCTGTCAGCACCCCGTGAGAACCTGCCAAGCCACTGCTCTTCATCAGCTGATGCTCTCCTCTCATGTCTGGCTACTTTAACCCCTGGCTAGAACAGGAGCTTGGGCACATGAAGCCAAGGGGGAGAGCACAGGCAGCACTTCCCTGAGAGGGACAGAACAAGCACAGGAGAAGGGGCAGTGCCAACTGTAAAAATGCTCTGCACACAACAGAGGAGCGAGGAAAGTCCTGGGTGTTACTTGCTGGGGGCTTGTAATGCCTTCTGTGGAGACCACTCCTCTTTCAGCAGCTCTCCTCTAGCCTTTAGAGCCATAGATATGAGTTAGGCTAAATCCATACATAAAAGTAGGCACCTTTATTTCAGGGGCTGCTCCAACTAGGAAACCAAATAACCATTTGGGCAGGGCTGTCTCTCAAGTCTGGGTGGAACTGTCCAAGGAGGGGCTTATAGAGGCACAGGAATTGCCCTGATTCTTTTTTTTGCATGTGAAACCTTCACTGTCAAGCTGTTAGGTTGAATGAAAGAGGGGGCAGATCCTCAGCTGCACACAAAACATGGATGTTTCCCTAGGAGCAAGGCATCCAGGATACCAGCCTGAGGAACTGGATCACAGAATTTACTCTCTGAGGGGGCATGATGTAGCCAAGACAAAAAGTGGTTTCTGTGTAAAACACAGCAAATATATCTAATTGTTACTATCAGGGGCAGGTTTTCATTTTTTATCACAGTTTCCCATTTAATTTACAATTTAATAATTGCAGTTTGAAGTTGCCTGTAATAATACATTTCTTTTTTGTTTGGCACAGCTTGAAAAGTAACCAGAAATTCCCTCTTGCTGCTTTCCTTGTAGCACAGGTGGGTGTTAGGGGGCATCAGTCACTGCCTGGGTGTTGTAGCCCTGTCTGTACGTGGTGAGAGCTTCCAGGGATGGGGCAGCCACGACTTCTCTGGGCAGTCTGTGCCAGGGCCTCACCACCCTCACAGGGAAGAATTTCTTCCAGAGGTCTGAACCTACTCTCTGTCAGTGTGAAGCCATTCCCCCTTGTCCTGTCACTCCAATTTACACTTGTAAATAGTCCCTTTCCATTTTTCTTGTCAGCTTCTGTCAATCCTGGACCTGGTTACTTACCCAGGTGAGAGGGAGATCCGAGCAGGAAGGACATTTCCCATCACAGTCAGAGCTGTTTCTCCTGTTCCTCTCCCACTCACCTGGGGAGGGAAAGTCAAAGGTACAAACACTTTCTGCTTTCAGTAAAAATCAGAGCAGGCTGTGTGAAGAAATCAACAGGGCAAAAAGCCCCTTCGTTTCTGTCTTCCTCACTGAAATATTCCAAAGTACAAAATAAAGATCTAGATCTAAAACCATGTCACCCCCTTTATCCTCCCAGAGTTTGTTCTGAAAGCATTAAATGGGTCATCTCATCACTTCCAGTTTTTTCCCAAACCTTTTTAACGTACAAACAGCGAGTTTGCTGTAATTGGCCCTTTTCCCAGGGAGGTTTCAGTGAGTCAGCATCTTCTGACCAACATATTCCCATCTTCTTCAAGTACTTCCAGGCAGCTGCAGTGGAAAAAAAGTCGGAACTTTGACAGCCTGGGGAGAACTTTGTGTGCTCATCTTCACACAGACCCACTGCTCTCAACAGATCCCTGGGCAGGACACCAACACTCCTTTTTTTGGACCATCAGCTTCTGCTCCATTTATTCTAACAAACTGCTTCCCTGCCAGCACTACCTGGCACAAGACATTTGTAACCAGGACAGGTTGTGGCTTAGCTGATGTAAAATGAGTTAAAACAGTTTACATCAATTGTGGTACTGGTCTGTAATGACTCCTTTTTCTTTGAACTCCTCAGTGAGTTCCTTGAGGGGATTATAATTGGGTACAAGTGGAACATGGACATCCTGGAGCCCACCTCCCACTACAAAGTGCTGGTAGGTTCCCATGGGCATCTCCTCTTTCCTTGACCTGCATCAACATGGCCAGAGCTGCAGAGAACTGACCCATGCCAACCCCCCCAGCTACAGCCAAGAAAGCAACATCCTCTCCTCAATCCCACCAGGCTTTTATTTGCTCATGACCAAGCCTAAGCTCTTCAGTCTTGGGCAGTAATTCTGATCAGCACTGCAGAAGGGTTTTCAAAACATGAACAAGGAGAGCAAGAAAGGAACCCCTGCACCAACCAAGCTCTTTTGCAGCCTGTGCTGTGGGAGCAGTGCCCTGGTACTGGGACTGGTGACCTGCCCTGACAGCTGAAGGCACCTGTGCAAAGCCAGAGCACGAAGCAAGGCAGCTGAAAGCCGTGGGGTGGGCCGAGGGGTGGAAGGAAATGGATGCTGATGTTTGTGGACAGCAGAGCACCTTGCACAACAGGGAATTATGTGATGGATGGCACTGTCCCAGCCTCTCCTGTTCCTACAGGAACCTGCCACAGGCAGCACAGCTCCACCCCTGTCACACACAGCACCACTGCCACCCACCCACGGTGTCCTTGCACC